>NC_139512.1:75563795-76128795 GCF_947247035.1 Vipera ursinii
CACACACACACACACGTGTGTGTGTGTGTGTGTGTGTGTATGTTAAATGTTTTTTAAAGTTGTGTGCTTCACATAGAGAGGGACACAGAGCTGGGGTAGAGATGAGTTTATTCTGAACAGAACGAACTGGGGGCAAACAGGGAAGCCTGGAGTCTATTTGTACCTGCCCAGGTGGATGGCATCCAATCAGTTCAAACCTGGGCTTCCTGCCAGTGCAGGTGACAATGGGTGTAGATCCTGGCTTCCCACCAGGCTGACCCTGCCTGGGGCTGTCAACAGCTTAAGTCATTAGGCTTATCCTGAGTGAGCAGTTATCGCCCGGAGCTGTCCAGCCCCTCTGCTGATCTGCACCATCAGCCTCCTGCTGTGCTGTCCTTTGTGTATGCTGGGAGGCATACACTGCATGTTTGTTAAGCATTCAGAATACACTTGCTTAGTCCCAGACACAGGACAAATCTTATTACCTGTTTCAGTCTAGCCCAAGGCCATCAACAGGCAGTAGCCACAGCAGTGGCAGCTCATATATGAACTACTAGAGTGGGGGGGTGGCTTGTGTGGGTTGGTTGAGGGTTGGTGCTGTCTCAGGTTAACTGTGCGATTGATCTGGATTCTGAGAAATTCATAGGCTGGCTGTAGGTTGATGTGTCTGTTGATGGAATTGCTTGTGGAGTGCTTGTGAAGTACCTATGGAGTGCCTATAAGGTCTATGTATACAGTGCTTTTGTTAAACAAATAATATTTTTTCCAATCAACTGGTCCTGAAAGTAATTAAGACACAAAGTATAATAATACTTTGATTGATAAGTGAATAAATAAATTTAACAAATTTAGAAACTTGGAATGGTTATGGAACACCATAGAAAAAGAATTATGAAAATTTTTGTATTTCCAAGCATGTTTTCTCCTGATATGTAATTATACAAAGTTATGTCATTGAATGGAGTCATAACAGGAATCCAATGTACACTAGAGCACTTTTATATGATAGAAAAAAGGAAAAAGATAAAATTTATATTTTAATTGACTGAATTACAAATGTGCCCAATTTTTAAAATTTATTTTAACCTAATACTTTCACTTATTCCATGTCCTTTGAAGAAAAGAAGTAGCTTCTATGTAAAGTCAATTTAAATCTAAAGCTAAATATATATTAATGATCCAAGTTCCATTAGTCATACTTATGTTTTCCTTTTTTCTCCAAGTTACATATATTGTTCTCTCCTTTTATCGTCTCATAGGAATAAACCTATGGTCCCTGGAATTATAGGATGCATTGGATTCCTGTTTGCAAAGCAGCAGGGAGAGGTATTAATTTGAAGAAAGGAATGTAGTATCGGATTGTCTCTCCACTAGCCTTTAAAGCTCTTTTTTAAGAGGCTGCAAAAGCTGCTGGAGTCCTCTCCACCCCTGAAGCTCAGAGGACATTTCAAGAATGTTAGCATGATGAAAAATTGTGTGCTTTCTGACAGACCTAGCACTAGCAATTAAATATGTATTTTGTTTTTTAAAAATCTCCTTAATAAAACTTCTTTGGAAGGAAAAAGAGTGGAAGCAAGTGGGGAAAAGACAATAGGATTATTAACATTATTATCGGTGCTTCTCTTAAAGTTATGTGCATGAGGCAAGATGATTGTGCCACAAAGTCTCCTCTGAAAATACCCTGGCTATTATGAAGATGAAGCATTGATTCTTTAGCAGGCAAGGAATTTATCATCCTGTTAAAAACTGCAGAACTTGGCCGGGGCTAGATAAGATAATTGGGGGTCTCAGTCTGTTAAGATGACCTAGAAATAGCAGCTATTCTTAGGCATGGAACAAGGCAGTTGCCTCAGACCAATTATAGCTGTTGGTGTCTGTATATGCTTGTGTATGTGCATACACAGAGAGAGAGATGAGTGGTTACCTTCCTAAGCCATCCGTGGCTTAAAAAGAACTTTCCACTGTAAAGCAAACTACACTGATGGAAATATTCAAACCTGCAGTGACTTTGTATCTATCTGTTCTACAATTTCATCTTTAGTTTAATAAATTTGTAAAAATTACGTTGTCTGCAGAAACGCTGTTTAATAGGTTTTTGTTGTTGTTGTTAGTTGCGAAGTCATGTCCGACCCATCACGGCCCCATGGACAATATTCCTCCAGGCCTTCCTGTCCTCTACCATCTTCTGGAGTCCATCTAAGCTCACGCCTATTGCTTCAGTGACTCCATCCAGCCACCTCATTCTCTGTCATCCCCTTCTTCTATTGCCCTCAATCTTTCCCAGCATTAGGCTCTTCTCCAGTGAGTCCTTCCTTCTCATTAGGTGGCCAAAGTATTTGAGTTTCAACTTCAGGATCTGGCCTTCTAAAGAGCAGTCAGGGTTGATCTCCTCTAGGACTGACTGGTTTGATCACCTTGCAGTCCAAGGGATTCGCAGGAGTCTTCTCTAGCACCATAGTTCAAAGGCTTCAATTCTTTGGCGCTCAGCCTTTCTTATGGTCCAACTTTCACAGCCATACATTGCAACTGGGAAGACCATAGCCTTGACTATACGCACTTTTGTTGACAGGGTGATGTCTCTGCTTTTGAGTGTGCTGTCTAGATTTGCCATGGCTTTCCTCCCCAGGAGCAAGCGTCTTTTAATTTCTTGGCTGCAGTCCCCATCTGTGGTGATCTTGGAGCCCAGGAAAATAAAATCTATCACTACCTCCATTTCTTCCCCATCTATTTGCCAGGAATTGAGAGGGCTGGATGCCATGATCTTGGTTTTCTTAATGTTAAGTTTCAAGCCAACTTTTGCACACTCCTTCTTCACTCGCAACAAGAGGCTTTTTAGTTCTTCTTCACTTTCTGCCATTAGAGTGGTATCATCTGCATATCTTAGGTTGTTGATATTTCTCCCAGCAATCTTAATTCCAACTTTTGATTCATCTAGCCCTGCCTTTCTCATGATGTGCTCTGCATATATGTTAAATAGGCAGGGCAACAGTATACAGCCTTGCCGGACTCCTTTCCCAATTTTGAACTAATCAGTGGTTCCGTGTCCAGTTCTCACTGTTGCTTCTTGACCCGCATATAGATTTCTCAAGAGACAAATAAGATGGTCTGATACTCCCATCTCTTTAAGAACTTGCCACAGTTTGTTGTGGTCCACACAATCAAATGCTTTAGCATAGTCAATGAAGCAGAAGTAGATGTTTTTCTGGAACTCCCTAGCTTTCTCCATGGTCTAGCATATGTTGGCAATTTGATCTCTAGTTCCTCTGCCTCTTCGAAATCCTACCTGTACTTCTGGTAGTTCTCGATCCACATAGTGCTGGAGTCTAGCTTGTAGGATTTTAAGCATAACTTTACTAGCATGTGAAATGAGTGCAATGGTGCAATATTTGAACATTCTTTGGCACTGCCTTTCTTTGGAATTGGAATGTAAACTGATCTTTTCCAATCCTGTGGCCACTGTTGAGTTTTCCAAATTTGCTGGCAAATTGAGTGTATCACTTTTACTGCATCGTCTTTTAAGATTTTGAATAGCTCAGCTGGAATGCTGTCACCTCCACTACCTTTGTTGTTGCTCAGCTTTCCTAAGGCCCACTTCACTTCACATTCTAGGATGTCTGGCTCGAGGTCAGTGACCACCTCATCGTGGTTATCAGGGAAGTTAAGTTCGTTCTTGTATAGTTGTTCTGTGTAATTTTGCCACCTCTTCTTAATCTCTTCTGCCTCTGTTAGGTCCCTGCCATTTTGGTCCTTCATCATGCCCATTTTTGCATGAAACGTTCCCTTCATCTCTCCAGTTTTCTTGAAGAGATCTCTGGTCCTCCCTATTCTATTGTTTTCTTCTATTTCTTTGCACTGTTCATTTAAGAAGGCATTCTTATCTCTTCTAGCTATTCTCTGGAATTCTGCATTCAATTGGGTGTATCTTTCTTTTTCTCCCTTGCCTTTCGCTTCCCTCCTTCCCTCAGCTATTTGCAAAGCTTCCTCAGACAGCCATTTTGCTTTCTTGCATTTCTTTTTCTTTGGGATGGTTTTAGTTGCTACCTCTTGTACGATGTTGCGAACCTCTGTCCATAGTTCTTCAGGCACTCTGTCTATCAGATCTAATTCCTTAAATCTATTTGTCACCTCTACTGTATATTCATCAGGGATATGATTTAGTTCATACCTGAGTGGCCTAGTGCTTCTCCCTACTTTCTTCAGTTTAAGCCTAAACTTTGCAATGAGAAGCTCATGGTCTGAGTTAGTCAGCTCCTGGTCTTGTTTTTACTGACTATAAAAATGGTTTGCCTTGGATTTGAACTAGATCATTCTGTCATTTGGGGGATTGTATCCCAGTATTGATTTTCCTACTCTTTTATTGACTATGAAGGCTACTCCATTTCTTCTGAGGGATTCTTGCCTGCAGTAGTATACCTGATGGTCATCTGAATTAAATTCACCCATTCCTGTCCATTTTAGTTCACTGATACCTAAGATGTCGGTGTTCAGTCTTGTCATCTGTTTGACCACGTCCAGATTTCCTTGATTCATGGATCTTACATTCCAGGTTCCTATGGAGAAAAAATCTTTACAGCATCGGACTTTCCTTTCACCACCAGACACACCCACAGCTGAGCGTCCTTTCGGCTTTGGCCCAGTCGCTTCATTCTGGTGCTACTAGTACTAGCCCTCTGCTCTTCCCCAGTAGCATATTGGATGCCTTCCGACCTGAGGGGCTCATCTTCCAGCATCATATCTTTGTGCCTTTTGGTACTGTCCATGGGGTTTTCATGGCAAAGATACTGGAGCGGGTTGCCATTTCCTTCTCAGTGGATCACATTTTGTCAGAACTCTCTGCTATGACCTGTCCATCTTGGGTGGCCCTGCACGGCATAGCTCATAGCTTCATTGAATTACGCAAGCCCCTTCGCCACAACAAGGCAGTAATCCATGAAGGGTGTTGAATAAGTTAAAGTGGCCCAAAAGAAAGCTGAAATTCATCTTAAACTGAGCAAGTACATCATTGGCAAATAATGAATAACTTGGGAAATATACTATGCCCTTTTTTTTCTTTAGGCTTAAAAAATAATAATAAAGCTCACCTGAAGAAAATAAAATCTTGGTTGTTGTTGTTAGTTGCAAAATCGTGTCCGACCCATCGTGACCCCATGGACAACATTCCTCCAGGCCTTCCTGTCCTCTACCATCTTCTGGAGACTATTTAGGCTCACGCCTACTGCATCAAAATCTTGGTAGAGATCCTTATTACCTAACTATAGTGGTTAATACCAGAATGAACCCGCAGAGGGCAGGCTTTCACAGGAAAATTGTGCAAGTATGTATGAGCCTGAAGCCTAATTAGTTGAACAGAATCTCTCTTACTTTTTCTGAAGTTGAAAGTGAGGAGATACATTAAGAAGCCCTTGATATAAGTACCTTCTGTGGAGGTGTCAACCAGGAGCAGCGGAGAAATGACTTTTCAAATATTAGTTAAAGATAACACTGCCCTGAGAAAAGGCCCCGATTTAGAATGATAGGTCTTTCCTGGCTGCATTATAATCCAGGAAGGAATTGTAAGGATTTTAGCTTTACCAGCAGCGTCACACAACTGCTTGATGAATGTAGCTTGTAGCCTTTTTGTAGCTGTTGCTAAATAAGACAACAAATCCAAATGTTTTCAAAACTAAAGGGATGGAAATGCACCAATATGTACCCAGCCATCACATCTGAATGTCGCATCTCGTCAGAAGCCTTGAACCAAATAGCAGGGGCCTGGATTTGAAAAATGCAGCCCAAGGACCTGTCCACCTCCTACCAAGGAATGACTTCATGATCTTTAATAAGGCCAATGGCTAGAGATCTGTGGACTCTTTGACAGTAGTGAAGTACTCACATTTGCCACGACGAAATCCTTAAAAAGACTCTTAATTGTGCTTGGTTGTGTTTACTCTTTGTGTTCTGCTCATGCTGCTATGACTTTGCTGGCATTTCTTCTCCAGAATGTTTTCATAAATCTGGGGGTTTCCCATGATTCATGAATAGTAAGAGTCCGCACTGGTGCAACTCAGTCCAAAGTCTTCATTGTCACTCAGTTCAGCCAGGAGCTTCTCATTTTAATTATATACCAGAACTTCAAGGAATCCCTAAGCACGCACACACACAGTTGCCTTATTCTTTACAATTAGTATCTCAGATGTGAAGAGAAGGTCCCCCTCCCTGCAGTAAGAAGTTTTTCCTATTCCTTGTGATTCCCTTGGGTAAAATCAGGTAGAGAATTGGGAGGAGAAGCAAATGAGGGCCATGGGAAGAAGGAATTCTGCCAGATGGATGTGTATTGTAATTGCATGTTAGATCTTATTAGAGGGTTGTTGTTATCTGACACTAGTGGAGTGGAGTGGAAGAGGAATGCTAGGCAGCCCAGGGGAGTGAAGATAATAGGGAGGAAAGTGATTTATGGCAAGAAGAGGGACATATAATGGGAGGACAAGAAGTTGAGTATCTAGTTGTAATCTCTAGTTCTAGACTCCTGCATTCATGAACAATGCATCCAGTTCGCTGGGTGTGCTTATTTCTGCTTAATGTTTCTGAATGCTAGGTATATCTGTAATGAATTTAATCTTATCTACAATTAAATTGTGGATAGGAGATCACATCTGGTGTGCAATATTGAGATCTGGCTGAATAAGATGTGAGGAGTCTCCTTTATGGAAATCTACCCAGTCAGATTTCATATAGTCATCAGTCCTGATTTCAGGGTAAGGAAGATAGCTTGGAAATGGTTTATCATGAGACTCTAGCCTTTGAAAGACCATTTTTCTTGAGGAGGCCAGATATGAATTGATCACCCTGCAGTAGATTTACCCAAAGTGTTAGTGCTGAGCAGTTTTACTCTCCCTTCTCTGATATTTGAGATGATTTATATTTATTTTATTTTTTTATTTTATTGAATTTATATACCGCCCTTTCCCAAAGGACTCAGGGCAGTTTACAGGGTACTTAAAACATTGATACAAAAATTTAAAACAATTAAAAAGAATTAAATTTAATCCCTGGAAAAAATATAAAAAACCCCAATTAAAAACTTTCAGCCTGGGCCGGAAAGCTCGAAGAGCCAGGTCTTCAGGTCCCGGCAAAATGAACGAAGGTCGGGGGCGGTCCTAAGCTCTGCGGGCAGCTGGTTTCAGAGGGCAGGCGCACCCACAGAGAAGGCCCTCCCCCTGGGTGTTACCCACCTGCAATCTTTAACCGGCAGCACCCTGAGAAGGCCCTCCCTGTGGGAGCGCACTGGACGAAGGGTACTTGATGCCGGCAGCAGGTGTTCCCTCAGATATCCCAGATCCAAGCCATTTAGGGCTTTATAGGTCATCACCAGCACCTTGAATCTCACCCGGAGGGCAACCGGAAGCCAATGCAGCTCGCAGAGTAGAGGTGTTACATGGGAGTGTCGGGAAACCCCCATCACAACTCACACGTCTGCATTTTGCACCAGCGGAAGCCTCCGAGTGGTCCTCAAGGGTAGCCTCATGTAGAGAGTGTTGCAGTAGTCTAAATGGGAGGTCATGAGCGCATGAGTGACTGTGCGTAGAGCATCTTGGTCCAGGTAGGGTCGCAACTGGTGTACCAGGCGAACCTGGGCAAAAGCCCCCCTGGTCACGGCTCCTATGTGATCTTCAAAACTGAGCCGTGAATCCAGGAGGATGCCCAAGTTGCGAGCCCTATCAACGGGGGGTAACACCTCACCCCCCATCGTTAAAGATGGAATAGTCTGGTTAACCCGAGATGCCGGTATGCACAGCCACTCAGTCTTGGCAGGATTGAGACGAAGCCTGTTTCTCCCCATCCAGACCCGGACCGCCTCCAGGCAACGGGACATCACGGCGAGGGCATCACTGGGTTGGTTTGGGGTAGAGGAAAAAAGTTGAGTATCATCAGCATACTGATGATACCCCACCCCGAAACCCCGAATGAACTCACCCAGCGGCTTCATATAGATGTTGAACAGGAGGGGAGAGAGAACCGACCCCTGAGGGACTCCACAAACGAGAGGCCTCGGGGCGGATCTCTGCCCTCCCATCAACACCGACTGCGAGCGGCCCAGGAGACAGGAGGAGAACCACCGTAGAATGGTGCCTCCCACTCCCAACCCCCTGAGACGCCGCAGTAGGACACCATGGTCGATGGTATCAAAAGCCGCTGAGAGATCTAATAGGACTAGGACAGAGGAACAACCCCTGTCCCGAGCCGCCAGAGATCATTCACCAGTGCAACCAATGCCGTCTCCGTGCTGTGCCCGGGCCTGAAACCCGATTGGTACGGGTCCAGATAATCAGTTTCCTCCAGGAACAGAGGAAGCTGATGCACCACCACACTCTCAACAACCTTCGCCAAAAGGTTAATGAATTTTTGAATTCATTGCCATAATAATAAACATGGATTTGCCCAGATTGTCACTGTTACAACCCCAGGGGGCTGACCATCTACCTGGCTTTTATTTTAGAGCAGTTGAGGCAAGGTCTAGTACTGGGAGACATTTTCATTACTTGCTTGTTATGGACACTTCATTCGGTCCATAAGATTAACTGGAGACACTAATTCTTGCAGATAGGAAGGGCCAATTACAATGGCCTGCCCCAGATTTTGATGGATTTGGAGGAATTCCAGACAGCATTTGGGGAATTTCTTAGATATCAGGAGACTAAGTTTATTAAATGGCTTGTTTGCAATATGAGAGTGAGTAGGATACTAGCTAGATTGAGCAGCTTCTCATTGCTTGTCAATCTTAGACTGTTCCTTGATTCTTTAAGGTGCTTTGGAAGAAGTGAGTGAACAGGTGCATGAGAAATTGTTCTAACTGTACATGTATAGAGCTTTAATTAGAGCTGTTATATTTATGATGATAAAGGTGGCTCTGTGAGAATACTTTTCAGTCCTCACTGTATTTGCAGATACTGTAGTTAGCTTGATGTACTCATTAGTGTGTTTCAAACCCTTCTTGGACAGCAAACTCTATTGAAATACATTCTAATTTTCTGGGCAAACATTTATGGTTAAAATAACTCATCTTAATTCTGAATAGAAAGTTGGGTGGACAGAATCCAAAGAAGTGACAAAAGTGATGTTTGCAGTATTATTTGAAAGTTTTAGAGCCTGTAGATCTCAAGAAGTAAAAACATATGGTCTAAACCTCATCCCCCATATGGCTAACTAAATTTTGAAATTGCTGACATAAAGGAACTAAATGTGGTACCCCATGAGCATCACAGCTTAGTGGAGATTTAAATGCTAGTCTTCCCAGTCCCGATTGAGTTGTCAAAACTTGCTCTATTGTTTGAATGTTGCAGATGTATAATATATCTCCAATGTCTTCTTCCCTCCCTCCCTTTCTGCAGACTTTGCATATAATTTGTCTTCTCAGCCTGAACTATTAAGGATGGCCAACTTCACCAATGGCAATTTCACCAAGGAAAACACCGCTAAGCATAAAATCGTGGAAATGATTTTCATAGTTACTGTAACTGGGTCACTTAGTCTTGTCACTGTGGTTGGAAATATCTTGGTCATGCTGTCCATCAAAGTGAACCGCCAACTTCAGACCGTCAACAACTATTTCCTCTTTAGCCTGGCCTGTGCTGACTTGATAATTGGCATATTCTCAATGAATCTCTACACCGTGTATATTGTCAAGGGCTATTGGCCACTTGGGGCTGTAGTATGTGACCTCTGGCTGGCGCTAGACTATGTAGTGAGTAATGCCTCTGTCATGAACTTACTCATCATCAGTTTTGATCGCTATTTCTGCGTTACAAAACCATTGACCTACCCAGCTAGGCGGACAACCAAAATGGCTGGACTGATGATTGCAGTGGCTTGGATATTATCCTTTATCCTCTGGGCACCTGCCATATTGTTTTGGCAGTTCATTGTTGGAGAGAGGACAGTACCAGAAGGACAGTGCTACATTCAGTTCCTCTCCAACCCAGGTGTAACCTTTGGCACAGCCATTGCTGCATTCTACCTCCCAGTGGTTATCATGACTGTGCTGTACATCCACATCTCATTGGCCAGCCGGAGCCGTGTGAGAAGGCACAAACCAGACAGTAGGAAAGAGAAGCGGACTAAGCCACTCAGCTTTCTGAAAAGCCCTCTGGTCAAGCAGAATAACAACAATTCTCCCAAGAAAGTGGTGGAGGTGAAGGAGGAAGCAAAAAATGGGAAAGTAGAAGAGCAGCCCTTGCAACCATCTGAAACTACTGGCCACCAAGAGGAGAAAGAAACCTCTAATGAATCCAGCACGGTAAGCATCACCCAGACAAATAAAGAGAAACAAGGGCTGGAGATTGTACCAGCCGATGCAGGCGAGAGCCCTGCCCATCCTCGGATCAACCCTGCCTCTAAGTGGTCCAAAATTAAGATAGTCACTAAACAAACTGGGACTGAATGTGTCACTGCCATTGAGATTGTCCCAGACAAAGAAGCCCGTTCTACCCCAATTACCTTATCAAACAGCCGTCCAGTTAACGTCGCCAGGAAATTTGCTAGCATTGCCAGGAGTCAGGTTAGGAAGAAGAGACAAATGGCAGCTCGGGAGAAGAAAGTCACCAGAACCATTTTTGCCATCTTGTTGGCTTTCATTTTGACATGGACACCTTACAACGTGATGGTCCTCATTAATACATTCTGCAACTATTGTATTCCTGAAACAGTCTGGTCCATTGGATACTGGCTGTGCTATGTCAACAGCACCATCAACCCAGCTTGTTATGCCCTTTGCAACGCTACCTTCAAGAAGACCTTTAAGCATCTTCTTATGTGTCAGTACAGGAACATTGGTACCGCAAGATAATCTGGATTTGGTGGGGGGTGCTCAGCAATGGAGTTGGGTGTGGAGATTTGTCATTCTCCAACCAGATCAATCTATTATTCTTAGTCATACCACCAATTACTAGATGGAGCCTTTCACCAAATGCAGAATCAGAACTAGTGAAAACATACTCTTTCAACTTACTTGGCTCTTGAATATTCACCAAGAAATAGGCAGATCTTCCACCCAGATGATTCTCTTGACTGTGCTTCTTCAGAAAACAAAGAAGAAGGAAGCTAGGGATTAGATGTGATTTCACCAGACAGACAGACAGACAGACCTTGCTCTTTGCCCTGCTGCTCTTGATACATCATAAACTTTCATGATCTTTTCATTTCTGTCTGACTAAACTAGGATGCCTCTATTGGTGGCTGGGTGGTACATTAGAAAGAAATGCAACAAAAAAGATCCTTCTTTCCTTGGATGCATTGCTGGCTTTATGCTTGTGTGCACGTATGAGACAGAAAGAGCAGCAAGGAAGTGAAAACAAAAATATATTGTTTCAGTACCAGTCATCAAGCTGTATCAATTTCTATTTCTAGGTTCTAGGACTTTGTCTAGATAAATTTCCAGTGTCCCAGGTGCAAGGGACTTGTTCCTCTCAGGGAATATATCAGCTGCTGGAGAGGTCTGTCCACTTCATAGGTTTCTCAAGGGCCTTACCAAATCTGCCTCAACTCCATTTCTTCATGGCAGGCTGTTGGGCCAAACAAACTTCTTTCGGGATGGGTTGAATGACCCCTCAGATTGTTTTGAAAAACAAAACAAAACAAAAACATGGATATCACATGGATACCCAAAGTCATTTCTGCAATATTTTGGGTCATGTGCCAAAGCCGTCTAAAGTGATTGATCTCAAAGGTAAGCATGGTGTCCTTGAAGCAGTGGATGCTTGACAGCAGCTCCAGGGAGAAGAACGAACAAAGCAGCCATAATGGTAGAAGAAGATCTCTGCGCTGGCAAGTCTTTTCTAAGAGAGTCTTTAAAGCCCTTCTTTTTTTTTCCTTTTAAAATTATGTCACCATTGCATACCAAGCCCCCCTTACTCCACGTATATTTGCTTAACTGTCATTTCTTTTTATGTACTTAATTTTTTTTTAAAAAAAATTCTGATAGTAGATTCTGAAGCAGGCTGTGGCGGAAAGAAACAAGGAGTGGCTGCCCTACTTGTTTCTGCATTACGTATTTGAGGGAATACTAAGAAGATACTCATGAGCTTTGTAAATGAGCATTGCCTTCCTTCTAGTCAGTGTTGTCATAGAGCCCTCAGCATGTGGGTTCCAGTGTACATATACAGCCTAAATCCCAGAATACTCATCTTCCGTGTAGACCAATTAAACCCAAGTTTTGCTCAGTGTCTCTGGCACCCTCGGGAACATATCAGAGCAGAGTATAATCACTGGTCCAATGTTTCCTGGGTTGGTCAGAGTGACCATAGCTATAGACCTCTCTATTTCCTGGCTAAGGGCTCTCAAGTTTAAGAGTTGCCCTTACATTTGGCCAAAGGCTCCTGCTTCATGTGGCTGTAGAGGCAGCTAGGCTGCCACTGCCTTTCAAATAATTTGCATAATGTTGCCCAAAATGCCTTGCAGTGTTTTTTAAAAAATTAATTAATTTATTTATTTGTTACAACTACAGTGGGAACCACTTAAATAAAATAATTGAACTATATATATATATATATATATATATATCACAACTTTTGGTCATTCTCTTTTCAACTAGTTGCAAATGTTCTTCTCCTCCACAGAGAATCATTTAAAACATTAGGGATTAAACTTGAAACTCTAATCAAGATTTTGTGAATTAAGAAGTCTCATGAAAAAAACCTCAAGATGAACTACTAGGGAGTGTTCCCCAATCTAGTCATCTCTGGATCTGTTGGTCAGAATTCCCAGTCAATTCAATGTATTCCAAGGGGACCAAATTGGAAAACTTCTGATTTAGAATATTTTAAATAACTATTAGGATGATATAATCTTTTGTAAACCTGGTTAAATTGTAAAGCTATATAACACTTAAAATAAAATTATGGCAATCTAGAATAAGAAATAGTTATTGGTTAAGATGGTTAAAGATTACTTGCTCAGAGTTAACTTATCCTAAAATACAATTTCTGAACTAGAATGACATAATAGGAAATTAAGAGTGCACTGTCACATAGCTATATTCCTACAAGAAACTAAGACAATTTGACAGGCCTAGCATGTCATTGGAATCTGGACTGTAGGTTAAATTGTGCTTAAGGAATACATTAACCACAATTTTAACAATGTTTTGTTAACCTTCTTTTCTTGTGTTTTCTGGACCTAGACATCAAGATTAATTGCTTGTAAACTTTGGTTCTGACCTCCACACTAAGAGGTAACTAGAATGGTTGCAAAATGCTGTTGTATTCACATATTTTAACGAAACAATTAAAGCAAAAGTTTCAGCTGGTCAGACACTGTCCAGGTAGTTGTGATACCTTTTATAGCAATAGCACTTTGATTTATATATTGCTTCACAATGCTTTATAGCCCTCTCTAAGAGGTTTACAGAGTCAGCATATTGCCCCCAACAATCTGGGTCCTCGTTTTACTGACCCCGATGAAGGCTGAGTCAACCTTCAGCTGGTCAGGATTAAACTCCTGGTAGTGGGCAGATACCCTGTCTTTTTATTTTACCAGTGCTTTTTTTGTAAAAGAAAAAGGTGCCGGAACTCACACATGTCATACAACCCGCCTTGCCTACCCTACAAGGTTCCATCCAAAAAAGGTGCCGGAACTCTGTTCTGAGCGTTCTGTGACCAAAAAAAGCCCTGCTTTTTACCCTGTTTTAGTTCCTCCAAAATTCCTGCTAACCAACAAAGCAGGAGTGGTCCATACTGACCCCTAGAGAATGCTTATCACATTGTGTGAAAATGTTTGCATCTCTGCTGTGGTTTAAGTATGAAAAATTCCTCCACTAACTCACCATCAATCCTATCATACCAGCTTCTTCGCACTTATTTGTTCTACAGACCAAAGACAGTTCTTTTAATTAGGCAAAATGAGGTGGCGGTTTGCAATGGCAGATAGAGGGTACAGCAACAGCAGAACCAGGCATGCCAACTTTTGTGCATGAAATGAGGATGACATTTTAACCTTGCCCCAGAGTGCATTTCTTCAGCCAAGCTTTAAGAATATGGAATCATAGGACTGGAAGGGATTTTGGAGGCCTTCTTGTCCAACCTCTTGCCCAAGGCAGGAGGCTTTATACCAGACATGTCAAACACAAGGCCCGCGATGCGGCCCGTGAAGTTTTATTTTTTTAAAATTTATTTTATTTTAATTCCATTTATATCCCGCCCTTCTCCGAAGATTCAGGGCGGCTTACAAGCTTAGCAGTAGCCTTCATTCTATGTAGACCCTCCTTCTGCCAGAGACACTCAGATCTGTCCCACTCCTGCCCAGGTCCCCATACGCACCCTTGATGCCAACGATGTAGAGCTGGCCACGCCCATCCAGTAGGCCATATGCACTCTAGCCACGCCCACCCAGTAGACCACGCCCACCCTGGCCATACCCACCCGGCCCCCTGAGGGCAACTGCAATGCTGATGCGGCCCTCAGTGAAATTGAGTTTGACACCCCTGCTTTATACCATCCCGGACAAATGGTGGTCCAATCTTTTGTTGAAAAGTTCCAGAGATGGAGCACTCACAACTTTGGGAGGCAAGCTGTTCCATTGATTGGACATTCTAACTGCCAGATTGGATCTCTCTCTGATGAGCTTCTACCCGTTGCTTCTTGCCCTGCCCTTCAAGGATTGGAAGACTGCTATCACGTCTCCCCTGGGCCTTTTCTTCATTACACTCAACATACCTGTTTTCCTGAGCTGTTCATCGTACGATTTATTACTCTTGGCGGTGCAGGGTTCTTTCTGAAGACCACTTTTATTCCTTGATATCTGCTGTCATATGCTATGGAAATGTCCCCAAAGCCCTTGAAAATGTAATTACTGGAATAAGTATGTGGAATTCCTTATATAAAATCATGCATCCAATATGACCCAGAAGCTGAAATTTATGCAATGGAAAACCAGGAGGCAAAGCTTATTCCAGTTTGGATTTTTTTTTTTTTGCAATGTAAATGAGAAAACAACTCATTCTGTTGCAATTCCACAGGATGATTACAAATGTGATGAGTTTCTGAGATTCATATTTTGCAGTAGGAAATTGGTAAGTATGGTGGCTGCCCTGAGTTTTTGGAACTGCCTGCCAAGGGAGATCAGGCCAGCTCCTTTTAAAAATCTATCTGCTGGTAGGAAAAAACATTTTTTTAAAAAAAATACTCAGACAAACCTTTAATGGAGGGGTCTTCAAACTGGGCCCTTTTATGACTCATGGACTTCAACGCCCAGAATTCCTCAGCCAGTGTGCCTCAGCCAGTGTGCCTGGCTGAGGAATTCTGGGAGTTGAAGTCCATAAGTCATAAAAGGGCCCAGTTTGAAGACCCCTGTTTAATGGTATGTTGGAGAGACTGCTGAGTTGAGTTTTGAAGGCTTGAACAATGTCTTGATTTAAAAAATCTTTTAATTGGCTCAGATATCATTCTTGAAAGGAAAAGAAGATTATCATACAGATAATTAAACGAATAATCAGTCATATGAGGTGAATCCTAAATGCTGAACAAGGTCATAATAAGGCATAATCATGTGGTTAATTGCTTTGCCATCTGGAACAAAAAATTCCCCTCTTAACCCCCAGGTGGTCTCTTAACAAGAAGCCACGGGCTTAATAGATTCATTCCTTGAGGTTGTTTTTCTGTTATTTAAAAGTGAGTAAAATCTATCGCCCTGCAGACTTTTATTATTCTGATACTAGTCTGGGAGGTCAAACTGTTGCATCCTGGAAAATCCCTGAAGGCTCAATTGAAAGTTAGCTTTAATCAAGAAGAACTTCAAGCATTGCCAAACAGTGATAACTACATGGCCAATGAATGAATTTTCTTTCCTGGGCCAACAGGGACTCCTGACGGATGAAGCAATAAAGAACAGAGCAGCAGCAAGCTTTTGCAGTGTCCTGTAATCAAGCTCTGAAATTCTAAGGCTGCATGCTAAATAGACAAGTAAAAATGTAGAGCCTTAAAACAAGAAACCTGCTGGCAAAGGGATCTCAGTATATACTTCGCCTTAAAGTGGGGATAGGCTGGAACTGCCAGGTAAGTTAAAGGTGTGTGGCTCCATGGTATTCGAAATAGTAGTTGGTTTACTTCAACTTGGGATTATTACAAAAATAAAACCTTGCTTGATGCTAGCAAAGTACCTACTTAATTAACCAAATTAATTAACTTAATTAACATGAAGTATTAAAAAGTTCATTAAAAGGTTTCCTGTAAGTTTGAAAGGCCAGGCCTTGCATCAACATTAATTGAAAGCCACATTCCTGTGTCTCATATTAGTCATCTAAGGCAGGGGTCCTCAACTTTGGCAACTTTAAGACTTGTGGAGTTCAACTCCCAGAATTCCTCAGCCAGCTTCTGGGAGTTGAAGTCCACAAGTTTTAAAGTTGCCAAAGTTGGACAGCCCTGATCTAAGAGGTCCTTTTTCTTCTTCACAACTTTCATACGCTATGTAACAAAAATCTCAAGCTGATTTACAGTTGAAAAAAGGCCCGTCTCTTTAGTGAATGAGGAAATTGGAATGGGACTCCTGAAGATCCTAATATTCTGAAAACTACATACAGAAGAAAATGCTCTTTCAACTAACCTGGTTCAAAGCTAATTGTAGCTTTAAAGAACTTCAAACCAGCTTATTAAACAAGAGCCAGAAGCAGATCAGGACCAAAGCAGCTGGGAAAGCACCAGCATAATAAGGTTGAAATATCCAGTTCTCAGTGTCATTGTGACCCCTGTTTTGGATTAACTGAACTCAATACAAAGAGAATTGTATCCACAATTCATTGTCACAGGACATGTTATTAGAGCATGCAAACATGGTCAAGTGATTTTTGTTTGGGTAAGAGAAAATCAGCCAAAGCTATTAAAAGATTTATTTCCCACCTTATTATTTTTATAAATAACTGAAGGCAGTGAACACACACAATACTCTCCTATTTTCTTGACAACAAACACCTTGTGAGGTAACTTGGACTAACCACTAAACTTCTAAGGCAGGGGTCTTCAAACTCAGCCCTTTTATGACTCATGGACTTCAACTCCCAGAATTCCTCAGCCAGACATGCTGGCTGAGGAATTCTGAGAGTCAAGTTATAGAAGGGCCGAGTTTGAAAACTCCTGTTCTAAGAAAATTGTTGCCCAATGAGTAAAACCCATATTTCAATAATATTGTACTCCAAACAAGACAAAAATGGAAACATTTTCCTTGCTAAAGGAGCTGCCAATCAACAATAAATATTTCCATCTTGTGTGGACTAACACAGGCTCCTCAGCAGTAATATCTTTTCCAAATATTGCTGTCTTGAAATAAGAGCATTTTAGGGCGCATCTATGTAAAAGATCTATGCCATTTCTGATCCACCTTGGAATTATCTGATAGCAATGAAAACCAGCCAACATCAGGCAAAGTTGATTTGTTTTCCTGGTTCTTATGGCTGATTTGAAACCAAAGCACAGCCAGTTTTTCCAGACATGCTGCAGTTCTGTGGAGCTTGTGTGGGGGTCACTTTTCCACGAGTGAGAACTGTTGACTCATTCCCAGATTCCCGCTTCTGCATTTGTCTGCACCTCAAAGCTACACAAGCTCAGTATCCTGGACTTATCATTCTTTCCCACACATGAGTGCTAAGCATTAAATATGCTTTAAATTTGCCTTTTGAGGCTTTTAAGTGAAACAGAGGTGGAGTGGCAAGAGCCAGGTATGTCTATAGAAGAGAAGGATTTGGGGGGGGGGGAGGGCAGGATAGCTGTCTTCCAGTACTTGAGGGGCTGTTACAAAGAAGAGGGAATTGAGTTATTCTCCAGGGCATCAGAAAGCAGGTCAAGAAATAATGGGTGGAAGCTTAAGAGTCCAACTTCAAAGGAGAAATTTTCTGACAGTGAGCGCGCAATTAGTCAATGGAATAGCTGGCCTTCTGGGGTTGTGGTTGCTTGGAAGATTTCAAGAATAGACTGGACAACCAATTGACTGGGATGGTATAAGACTCCTGCCCTGAACCAGGGTTGGATCAGAAGACATCCGAGGTCCCTCCATCCCTATGACTCTTCGATTCTCTCACACGGCATTCCAGTATGACTATTTGGGAGGAAGAATGTTAACCATTTTTAATTTCCTTTTTGCACGAAGCAGAAGTGAAAATATTTGGGGGGGGATTAAAGGGATTACAAAAGGTGGGGCATTTATTGACCAATGTTCTGTGTGCTCTTCTGTTGTGTTGATAAGTGGCAGAAATGCTGTTGCAAATTTTCAGCATTTCAGATCTGCAGATGAGAGGCTAACATCAGATTGCTTTGTAAAATAAACATGGACGTACTTTTGTTTCTGCCATGTTTCTCACACACTGGTCCTTCCTTTTGGTAATGGACATTAAGATAAATTCAATCATTTATCTTACTAAGATAAATGAAATGAAACAAATGCAAAACAAATATAACTCCAGATAACAAAAAATTGGAGATTCTAGAACATTATTTAGTACAAAATGCCGCTTGAATGGATATCAGGCATATTTAATAAAGAAATTCGTAGCATTTCAAGAGAGGCCCACCAGCACCTCAGAGGAGATTGCTATTATTTTTGTTCTTATTGTATTCAATGTTCAGCATAACCTGGAGGTTATCCACACTGTTGGGCTGAAGAAGAGATCTGATTTTTAAGAGATATAAAAGAGTTATAAAAGGTCTCTGAATACACAATGCAAAGAAAACATTACTTTTCTAAGTTTATACCCTGAGCAGGCATGTCATATTTTTTTTACCATCTATCAACAAAACGGGTGATGCCTAGGCTTTTCAAACAGACTTGTTATCACAAGCAGTTTTATATCTCTTCTTTTGTTAAAAAAACTATTCAATGAAAGATATGAAACTATGTAGAACCAAGGAAAGAAAAACTACAAGAGAGAAAAAAGGAAAGAGCAAGCTGCACATGATCATTTCCTGGGATTACAGGGCTGTTCCAGCGTGTCTCACTTGGCAGAGTCTGGTATGGTGTTCTAATCTACTTTTGGATGCAAAGTCAGGTTTTGTTTGGCACTTGGCCTGTGACACAGTTCCTGAAGGAATTTATTTGGGAAATCAGGATAATTAAGTATTGCCCCATTAGGAAATGTTCCCTGCCTTTGAGCCTGCTTCCAATCATCCTGTGACATTTCTAGTCCTGCTTTGGTCATGGAAGCTCAGTCAGACTTAGGTAAGTGAAGAAGTCAGGATTCCCTCACTCACCTGCTTTTCCAAAGTAAGTTGTGGCAACAACTCTCCCATCATGTCTAGAAGGAAGATAATTGCCAGGAAAGAGGGAATGCACAAACCCAATCTCTGGGGCTCCAAATAAGGGTCTTATCCCATTTTTTAACAGTAGATGCCGGGATCCAAAACTGGATCAAAACAAGAAAAGAGTTGTTCTGCCACTGAGCTAGTCTTTTCTTTTCTTTTCAGCAATAAAAAAAATAGGAAAAGGGACAAAGCAAAAGCTGCCTAAGAGAAAAGTAGACCAGTTCCAAAGGCCAAAATAATTATAACAAAAGTATCTCAATTTTGTATGTTCTCAGGATTATCCAACAGAATTTCAAACACACACACACACACACACACTTCTTTTTTATTAAATTGCTGCCCTCCAGATAGATAGGGCCTCTACAATTTAAATACACTGAGAATTCTTGGAATTGTCATCTCAACACTTCTGGGGGGCAGGAGAGGGCCCCTTGGTAGGGTAGATGGCCCTATGGGCACAGAGCCCAGTGCTTGCCAGGGAGTTGATTCAGTGGGAGCAAAAAACAGGCCCCCCTCCTCCAGTCAAAGGGCACAGAATTCAAGGTTTTGGCACCTGAGGGGGAAATGCCTCTTCCAACATCCCTCAGTAATAAGAAATACCAGAGTAAATCAATCAAGTAACACTTTGCTACCCCTTTGTTCCATTCAGCATCAGTGATCCTAAGGATAGCTGCTTCATCTTGTATTTAAACATTTAAGTTCCCCTTAACGAAAAGTGAATCCCTTTTGAAGCAGCAGGAAGAAATTTGTCTTCCCCTCTTTCTCCCATGTAGAACAACCAGAACCGGAGTCAAATATTTCCCCTAAATCGCTTTTATTTTTTTGGCTTTTGTGCAAAAAAGGAACAGAATACTATAAAGGCTACCAATGAATCTATATGTGCATGCATGTGCAGAAACCCACATATGAAAGTATTTTTAGAAGGCAGCAAAAAACTCATTATTTGCCAGCTTTCTCCTCGCCTTCTGATTGACAGTAAGAACAAGAAAATGTTCTTGGTCAGGAATGGGCTGAAGGAATCCAGGGAGCAGCTGGTAGAATATTAGTGGCATTTTCACCATGGCTTTTTAAAATGGTCGTGGTCCAGTGGAAGAGATTAAGCTATGCAATGCCAACTGTGGGCATAATTAGCCCCAATCCATCAATACCAATCAACGGCAACAACTCTTATTAAAATGGGCAGAGGAGCTGGGTTTTCCCATTGATGCCCCCAATGTGGCAAATGGGCAAGGATATTGGAAGATGTATTTCAACATCTCCATCCCTGCAGAATCATTAAAGTAGGAACTTCATTCTACCAGGAACAAGGCAACGAATACGTAAAACGGAAAAACAAAGTTTATGAAAGGAGTGGAAATAAATAGGCAGGATAATACAAGGTGGTGATGGGAAACTGTTGAAAAAGTGAAATGCTTTAACTTCTTCACCACTTGATCCCACTCCCCTCCCCCACCAGGATGTAACCTGTAAATAGGCTACATATAACAAATAGGCTGACAAACCAAAATTGAGGCATGCTGGATGAACAGAGAAGGGTGTTGCACTGCTGAACACAATGACTGAGTCTAAAATGCTGGCCTGGAGAATTGTTACTTATTTACTAGTGAGGAAGCACTGTACTTTCCCTCACTCACTTAACAACTGCTCAGAGTTATGAGAATCCAGAACAAGGGTTTTTTTTATTAGTCTTTTTAAGTTGCACCCATTATGACATCCATGCAGTCATGTGATCACAACTCAGGTGCTTGGCAACCAGCTTGCAATTACAATTGTTGCAGCAACCTGGGATCAGGTCAATGCAAGCTTCTCATAAGTGAAGTCGATGGGGAAGCCAATAGGAGGTTGCAGGTTGCTCCCCAAAATCCCTCCAACTCTCATCCTTTGGTAGCTCCCACCTGCCCATACTCCATGGAGGCCCAAAGGCACCCATCCATCCACACTCTGTAGTGCCCACCCATGACACCTGCACATCTGCCTGTACTCTGTAGCGTCTGCCCACACTCCATTGTGCCAGTGCACAGCACCCACCCACTAGACTGCTTGTCTGGTATGTGGTTTCAACACCTCCTCCCATTTTACTGTCACACGAGGTTCTTACTTAAAGACCCACATAGTCCTTGCTAACTGACAACAGGGACTGCTGAAGTTGTTACTGCTAAATGATGTGATCACAAAACGACACATTTTATGACTGCATCACTTAGACAGAAAAGTTCTGGTTTCAACTGACATCATAACTCAAGGACTACCTCAAGGACATCATAACTCAAGGAAACCTGTGTAGAGAGCAAGATGCTTCTGTCCCTACAGCCTAGGCCTATCAGACAGTTTCACGGCTGTTCAGTGTTGTCGGTTTTGGATAGACATTCCTTCAGTGATACTGAACAGTGCCTCTCTATGGACCCACACCAATTACATCCATTGTTTTCTACCTGCTGCTACACTTGTGTACAGCCAGTCCTTTCCTTGTTCAAACTAGCACCCGTACAAACAGGATCCAAAGGGGAAACAGACTGTTTTTGTAAAAAGATCTTTATTGGAAAAAGGGGGAAACTGTGAAAAGCAGACAGAGTTTACCCAGCACCAGTAGAGAAGGGAAAGGCCACAGCATCCCAGCAGGAATACAGATAAAGGGGACTGAAAAAGGGAACCAGCTTCATTGACTCTGAGGGATCCTTTCCTGATGCCGAAAGGAAGGCAAGGTGTGTCTTGTGGGCAGAGAGCAAGCAAGCTCAGTGAGATTACCCAGCTGTGCTGCTCCTCGGATGGGAAGGCTGCCTATGAAGAAACACCTATCTATGCATTAGAGATGGGGAAGGGAAAGGTGTGTGCATGCACATACACGCAGAGCAGGCCAGGAAGTAGGCACTTTGTCCGTGGGAAAATGAGTCCAAAGCAATACCAAAGAGGCCTGCATCTTCCTACTGTACACAGTGCCTCTTTTAGGGAGGTAAGGCAGATATGGTTCCTCATCCCATTTCTACTGTGATTTCTCTCACATCCCTTCTCATTCCTTGAAAGGGCTTCCTTGGGTGCCTTAAAGAAAGGTTTGGTTTATGACCGGAGGAAGCTATGTGGACAAAGCACAGGCATTGCTAAGATTGCAAGAGGCTGCCGAAAAGCCATCTGGCTTTGACAAAGAACCCCACAGGTGGAGAGCTTTAGCAAGACCTAGTTGCAGCCGAGCCCATTTCCAAACATCATGCTGCATTCAGGGAAGCAAACCAGAGCAAAGGATACTGGGACACAGTGAGAGGGCAGAGAGGACAGGAGGTAGAAGAGAAGTTAAGGGAAAGGCAAGCAACACCTTCTTTAGGAAAGGGTGGGCTTGCAGGCTATAAAACTAATGATATTGCAGTTAAAGATAAGGTTGTGTAGGCTGAAGAATAATGTGGTTGGTAAAGGTTTTGCCAAGTTGGGAGAGGCCAAGCTGCAGCTTCAAGTGGCGTGTATCCAAGTGGGTTCAGGCACCATGCCCTGAAGATGGTGGGACTGTATCCATCATACTAGTCTTTCCCCTTTCCTTTTCTGGCTGTATGAAAGAATTAAGGAGGAAAAACATTAGCGCAACATATTACATGAAGACTGCATTCCTGCAACACATCAACCCATGATTTGCATAAAAATCAGATACTGAATAGAACACACTTTGCTGGATCTGTTCAACACAAGCAAACACAAACAATAGTTTCAAGCTATGCTGGCAGGGTTCACATAATCTACACCCAAACCAAAGAAACCATAATGTATTTGAGTTGGCAGGTTCATCTGCTTTTCCAGAGTTGCCAACTGATTATGGATCATCTGACCCATTTTGGGGGTCTGGCACATCAGCATAAACCTGCCTGGCACATAAACAAAGCCACGCTTGTTATTTTTGGGCTCCTGCACTCCCAATCTCTGTGGGAGAAACTTAAGATGTTTGGATTCCTTTACCGTATCATTTCCCCCCAATTGCTGCCCACTAGATATGGAGAACCTGTAACTACCAGAATGCCAGTCGGGAATTCTAGGCATTGGAACAGGTACTGCTTGCTTTATCTTCTCTAGCTCTCACTATGCCCCCAGGAGGCCCTAAAGAGAGAAGTAATGAGGATTGTGGGTGACCTCAAGTCCTTTGGGCACAACATGGACACATCCATGTTACTTTCTTAGCCTACTACTGTTGTTCACTTTCTGCTATGGGCACTCTCCTTACTATCCATAAAGGTCTCTGGCCAAGTTTGTTTATAATGTACTTTGAAGAGCTACTTTGTATTTTGTAGCTCTACAAAGTACATTATAAAGAAACCTGGCCAGAGACCTTTATGGTTACTAAGGAGAGTGCAAAACAGCCCAGAATCTCTTTGGGCAAAAGGAACTCTAAGAAATTATAGTAAGAACCATGACTGGCAACCAGAATAACCATCCATGAATTCCTAGCCTTCTAAATGCTAACCATTTCCATTCTGGTATCACTTAGCGGCATGCAAAATAAAGCACCAAAGGCTTTACCAGTGCTGTTCTAAAACTAAACCGACCTTTGGATTTTGACTTGGTCTTGGGAGAGCAGGGCTTGGTCACTTGAATAGTTTCCTGGCACTCGGCATTGTAAAGAGCTTTCTTCAGAGTACCTGAACGGGCCTTCAGACCTGTTGCAGGGTCACAGCCACCCCAGTTCTCAAACTTGTACTTGCAGTCAGCTAGGGGAAAGGTAAGAACAGTTAGATGTATGCAGGATCCACAACAAATCTAGATCCAGCTTGACTTCCCCTCACCATCAGTTTTTCTAAAATGAGAAACAACCCAGATGCCCAGGAAATGTGCACACGCTTCACAAACCCATGAACCACTGCCATCCACCGCAGAGCTATCAGGACTGCTTGGCTACTGTGACAAAGGGAAGCTTCTTGTATTCTTAAATGGCAAAAGAACTGCAGCTGCCAGAAATTAAAAATAATTTCTTTCTGAAAAGACCAGTTGGTCTCAGAAGCCAGAGGATATGATTAAAATGCTTTTAATATGAAAACATAACAAGAAGCAATGAAAGAAGCCAATTATCAGAGCCAACCAATGCAAACAGATACTGCATAGAAGCAAGCAATGGGCTCACATACAATGCAGGTATTAAGCGTTTGTTTGGGCTTATTCTCCCACATTTAAACTTGAAAACAATTTGGCTGGCTTCCTGAGGCTCTGGTAAGATTGTTACATCGTTCCCTTCCCCGAGCTTTCCTCTAAACCAGATGAACGCTCACCTCCAAACTCCTTCTTCCAGTTGCATGGAATCTTGCATTTCAGCTTCTTGGTCTCATCCTGACAAGTTCCCTCACGGAAGCCCACACCACAGTCCTTGCTGTTGGGGATACAAGGGCCCCAGCGCCATTCCTCACAATCGGAACCATTTTTCTTGACCTTGTCTGCATGAAGAACAGGCCGTCATTTCAGACTCATAAGAATTAGCCTTCTCTTTTCTCATAATCTTTCTCTGACCATTAAAAGCAGCCTATCTCTCCTCACCTCAAGTAGGATGGAGGGCTCTTTGGGGCCTTCAAGTTAGTACCAACTCCACCGACTGCACGGCAGCAGTTTTATTAGCAACATTTTGGGGGGAATCCACTGCAGTTGCCTGCTTGCTAGGACTGAGAGCAAGTGAGCCCAAAGGCACCCAAGCTGGCTTCATACCTATGGCAGAACTAGAACTTACCATCTCCCTGGTTATTAGCCTAGCACCCAGAAGGGATGTGTTGCTTTCTGTGCTTTTAAGTCCACTGAAAGCCTCGCTGAAAGATGCCTTCTGAAAATTGTTGTTGTTAGCTGCGAAGTCGTGTCCGACCATCGCGACCCTATGGACAACTTTCCTCCAGGCCTTCCTGTCCTCTACCATCTTCTGGAGTCCATTTAAGCTCACACCTACTGCTTCAGTGACTCCATCCAGCCACCTCATTCTCTGTCGACCCCTTCTTCTCTTGGCCTCAATCTTTCCCAGCATTAGGCTCTTCTCCAGTGAGTCCTTCCTTCTCATTAGGTGGCCAAAGTATTTGAGTTTTAGCTTCAGGATCTGGCCTTCTAAAGAGCAGTCAGGGTTGATCTCCTCTAGGACTGACCGGTTTGATCGCCTTGCAGTCCAAGGGACTCGCAGGAGTCTTCTCCAGCACCACAGTTCAAAGGCCTTCTGAAAATAGCCAACTGTAAATAGGGACTTACCAATCACAAATCTGACACTCACCCTTCTTATTCTTGCCTGCCTCTGAAGATACAGCCAGAAGGATAAGAACCAGAAGGAGAAAGAGTCCACGGGCCTGCATTCTGTAAGAGGAAAAACACCAAAATCACTGTTGGCACAAAATATATTCTAATCCTAAGAAAAAAAGCTGGTAAAATGGAGGAATGTGACACAGGGGAGGGATATGATTTTCTGCTGACATGGTTCCTGGGTCTTGTGCAGCCTGGAATGTAAACATGCAACAGGTTAAGCTCTCTTCATCACTTCCTTACCACAGCAGGAAACACATCAAATGCTACAAATCAGTAATTCAAGCTGTAATTAAATTCAGAGGGAAAAGGACATTTTTCAAAAAAATGCTATTTCAAGTCCATCCAATTTCCTTAAGGCTCTGAATTGCTGGTGGAATGCTTAGCATTTTAAACCTTGCACTGGGACCATCTATTTAGCTTTTTTCATTCAAGGGAACAGAAGCAGATGGTTAAGATGAGAGAAGTTTCCTTTTCAAAATAAACAAAGAAAATAACTCTAATGAAACATCCCCACTTTTTGCATACACTTGCATGATGCTAAAAACCAACTTAGGCAAATGACTATGTTCTCCCCTTTGATACGTAGTGCAGCTGATATTATTGGTAAACAATGGGGAAATTTTCATTTCTAACTAATGATAAATGTTTAGCTGTCGATGACTCAGTATATTTCTTTGAGGGTTTTTCCAACAATGTATTTTTTTTAATTAACTCTTTTGTATTTGTTTCAATTTAATCTAGCCTAAAAAGATGAATATGTCCTCCAGTTGACTGTATCCATAGTTTTCTTAGCAGTATTTGCCACTATCTTCTCTGGAATATTTTTTGTCTTCCCAGTCCAGCCTACCACTTGGATATTCCAAATAATTACCTAATCCAAGTAATGGAGCCCTGGCTTAACTTTTTTCAAGATTAGCCAAGGTCAATTAGATACTGCCGTCCGCTGTAGATATTAATTTACATACCGTAGATTTTCTCAAATCATTTACCTATTTGTAGTATGTGCCTCTGAATTTACAGTAAAGTAAAGCAGGAGTCCATTAAGTACAGGAATTAAATTTATTCTTACTAATCATGTCATCCTAGCCCTTATTATAAGTTGCTGCCTATATGGAACATCCTTACTCAGTTGCTGCAAAGGAGAGTGGTAAATTACTGAAGACTATATAGTGCACAGGTGTCGAACTCGCCACATCACATGACGTGTCGCGATGTACCGCAACTATTTTGTCATTGGTGGCAATGGGGTGGGCGCAGTTTTGCTATGATGAAACCAGCCCGCCGGCCAGCAGTTTTGGCACCCTTCATATAGTGGTTCCTGGTTGAACTATCTGTTTACATCATGATCAGTTTCTTTATCTCCTGCCCTTTCTCTGTTTTGCTCAGCTGGGCTTCCTTCTTGGTATGTGTTGTCCTAGGGAAGCCTCACAAAACTCTATACCTTCACTCACCATTCTTAGGGGGACAGCAGTCAATGGAAACACCTTTCACTACTACAGGTTGTGTCTTAAAGGTCCAGTTCAGGGGCCTTTCTAATGCAGCTCCCCAAGCAGAGGACAAAAACCATATAAGATTCATACCCCCAATCTCCAAATAGCATCCATCCTCTCTCTGGCCCTCCTAGACTTTAAATGTGGCGCAACCAAGTGGAAAACTGGGAAAAACAAACCTGCCAAAGGGATTTATGCTGCCCCTACTTTTGGAAAACTGGGTGGGGTCTGGTGGCTGGCAAGAGCAAGGCCCTACTCCCCACTCCTCCCCATGGCTGCTACCGACCCCTGATTTCCCAGTGTCTCTTTTATCTGGAGCCCAGCAGGCTACCTCGTCTCTGCCAAAGCTCCTGAGGCTAGGGAGTTCTCTGCTGCTATGGAGCCTTTATGTATCTCAAAAAGAATCCAGAGGGGGAAAAGAAACCCTGACAGGCAGTTTTGAGAATTAAAACAGAAGATTAAAAATAAAAGCTCACCACAATTCGATCTCGTGGGGAGCTTTAGAAGGCAGGCTGCTCCCCCTGCTGGTTCACTTAATGTCAGCCTATTACCATATCCCAACAAAGAGTCTTTGGAAACAAGCATCCCACCAAATTGTGTATGTGCACACACATCCCACGAAGAAGAGGAATGGCACACATGCACAAAGCTATGGTGCAGGGGTTGTTTTTGCTCAATCGCTGTTACTTTGCAATTTTCTTCCAAATCCTCCATTACTTATTTCAGCAAACAAGATTTAGTCATTCTTCTTTCAGCAGGTTTATAAACTTCCCCCATACATGGAACTCCACAATGGTGATTCTATTTATGGGTGCAAATATAATTCTTATTTACCCAGGATAGCCAATAGCAGCCAGCAGTAGATCAAAGAATAAAATCTAAAAGGAACAGTAAAATCTTTTGGTTGGGTCTCCCACACAAACAGAAAATGTGAGGATAAATCAGGAAATAAAACTCTTTGTTTAATTGCACAGAAGTTGTAATAGCCAAGACATTCTTTCCCAAGGTTTTTCAGTGGTATAGCAAGGGCACGAAAATGACCAAATATGATGTGGAGCCTTTTAATTTGCCTCCTGAATGCAGAAACATGGCCATTAAGGATTTGCTTGATTAAGCCAATTACAGTCCTTTGCTCAAATGGGTAATTTCAGTTCCAGATTCAGTGGCTCCAGTGCAGTTAAAAAGTAACCCATTGAAAAAAAAACGAGGGCAATACTCTGTCAAGTAAAGTTTTCAGGTTCCCCGCATTAGCATTTTAATTACAAAATTCAAACTCCATGAATCAGCAAAAAGCAGGCTAGAAATTTAATAAAGTAATGAATAACATGCATCTTTTTGCTTATTCATTTTAAGTGTTATTAGAAAAAAGGCTGTTATGACATACAGAGTGAACTGTTTTCTAATCTCAGGTTTCCCATCCGGTAGGAGATATAGGAATATAGCCAGCCGTACCAACAGGCTGAAAAATAGCTTTTATCCGTGGGCTGTTAGGCTTTTAAATGGGACATAATCTTATGCAGAATTGACTTGGGAGGCCGGTGTGTGGTGTAGTTGGTTCACATGGTGTGGTGGGATGGAGGGTTTGTTGTCACTGTGTGTTGGGGGGAGAGAGCACGGGGGGGAGGCTCAGCTAATCTCAATGTACACATGTTGTACTTTGACAATAAAGGTTTATTATTTTATTTCCCGGACTGGTGTCCTCCAGCAATACAGCTAAAGAGGGCAACAGAGGAACATCTGGAGAGAACCAGATGGAGGCTGCAACTCTAGCCCACTTGGCCACAGGAGCCAGAGGGGTGAATTGTGTTTTGTTTTTAAAATAAAATATCCAATCCAGTTGTTCACTTGGCATACACAAATCCAGAGTGCTGAATAGATGCTTATTATGAAACTGATTTCAGGCAAGGGTTAAATGGTGGGCCTGGCCATGAGGTCTGGTAACTTTGCTTGAAACTCTATCCAGACTTCTGGTAAGGTGCCGAGAAGGGTGAATGAAGGCTTACTGGTTTTTTCGCATCAGGTTACTTTGTATTTTCTTTTAAGGTTTCCAACTACTCTAAAGGTATCCAGTACGCTGAATAACCTGACCAGCACATGTCTTTCATTATATGCACTCACAGGACATTTAATTGGTGTTCCTCCACATCCCAAGCAACGAAGTGGAGAGGGTGGGGAAGGGTAGAGAAAGTAGGGGATCGTGGACCCTAATGGCATTTCAGACAAAGTAAGTTGGAAGTGTATTCACAGCCCTGCTGGAGGGAGTCTTTTGCCCCCATTTCCACCATTGGTGAGACCAGGCCGAAGCCTGCTGTGCTCAGTGGAGGGGAAAGAGGGGTGGCTAAAGGAAAGAAAGACACAATCAGCACATTTGCTCCCTCCTCAACAGCCCCCCCTCCCAGAGAACAGGTCACCTCATTACTAAGGCTCCATTGGCTGCACCTGATGCTGAGAAGTTGTCAGATTCCCTCTGAATTGACCTGTCACAGAGAATTACACAGGCTGAAGGCAGACACCCTCCTCCCATTCAGCTTTCAGCTGAGAGAGAAGCATCCCTGAGGGAGAGCAAAGGGCCTGTTAGGACACAGCCTAGGCTATTCTCTTCAAAGCCCCCTTCAAACAAGGGCAGCAGATCAGCCTTAAGAGCAGCCCATATCTGAACTGGGCTCCGATTGCAATGTCCAACAATGGACACGCCAGAGGCTGGGTCTGCTGACTTAATTCTTAGATGCAACAAGCCATGAAAGGCTGCAGTTGTGGGGTGGGGGGGGGGTTACAAGGCACTGAACAAGCTGGTCCCATTGTTTCCTCTGGGTACCAGCCCATCTTTTAAAAGGGTGGGTGACCCCTTAGCCCCAGGGCCACATGCAGCCAAATAAAGGCTTGGAACGCCAATGGCATTCCCAATTGTGACTTTTATTCCCAAATACCATAGGGAGCAATTCAATCCACAAAAATCACATTTTGTCATTGCCCTCAATTTGCCCACTTCTTTGCTCTAGCTCCATTAATTTTGTCACTAATGCTTTGTGCCCCCAAACACCACATGCTCAACATAGAGTTTGTCTTTTGGTATAAATTTCCTTTGGGAGAAATGTTGAAATCCTGCAAAAACCCTGGCAAACATGGTAAGTCTGGGTGAATATATTATCCGTGTTGTTTAATGGGAGGAACACCCCCTTTTGAGTAACTCTCACATTAGTTTTGCAATGCAGGTATGACAGTACTTCTATGCAGGTGTATCTATGTGGGACAGGAGTTTTGTTTTTTAAAAAAACAAGATGGCCCTTAGAGTTGCAACCACCATCTTAATTTTTTTAAATTCTCTCTGAAGATGCCCTGGTTCTGTGCATGTTTGTACCGCTCTGGTTTGGTACTGGGGAACAATAGGCAGATATAACTTTTCCTTTCTATCGCATCAGTAGCAGCAGGCATATTGTCTGAAATAATTCCACATTCTGCCTGTTTTATACTTTCTCCCATTTTTCAGGCATTCCTAGTGCAACTTGATCAAACGTGGCAAAACCTAAGGTTTTTTTCCCCTTTAAAATGTCAGCACCATGTTTTCCCCCACAAGAAGATGCTAATATTTCTTTTTGTTTAATAATTTTCACTATGGAAAATTGCCTTTTAGGGTTGTCCAGGTAAAGGAATTTGAGGCCCTCTGTGGATTATTCACACAGACACACACAGAGAGAGAGAGAGAGAGAGAAGAAAGAAGGAAGAAGAGGAGGAGGAGTAAGAAGAAGAAATGGGAATAATGGCAACTAGAGAGAAGGAAGGAGGAAAATAATCATATAAAAACATTCCTTGAATTGGAATGTTTAAACTAGCTGTCCCAAGGCCAAACAAGAAAATTCATGAGATGCCATCCAATTTTCTTTAGCTTGTTAAAAACCTTGGCCAGTTGATATGTGCTTTTCCTCCTGCATAAAAAGCTTATTCTGACTGTGATGACAACATAATTTACCACAAGCAGGGAAACATTAACTGCGTATTTTCAGTTAATCTTTCATCACCCAGATTTCCCCATACCAAACTTAACTTTTGCTAGTAAGGAACAAAAAATGGAATTCTGGGTCTCCATTTTTCTGACACACCTACTTTGGCCTCACAATACCAACTTCCATTAAGGCAAAATTTCTTAAAACCAAACTGTCCTATTAGGATGCCAGAGATTTAGACTTGGATCAAGATAAATCTTAGCTTCTTTTGCCAAATTTTTAATGGGCCTTCTATAGGAAGGAACTATGTCTGAATGCAAATCAGGTTTAATGTATTGAAAACTGACTAAGGAACAGAGGGGAACATGAGTGATTAATGTTACATGTTCGTAGTATCATGGCATATGAAGATTTTGATGAATGCCTGAACTTGGCTTGTATTTTAAATGATAAACCCAGCCTCACCATGGATACACCTAGTTTTAGACCATCATCTTGATGTCATCATCTTCCAATTACCACCTGACTCTTGCTTATTAAATGTTTCAATGGCGCTTCAGTGGCTTATGGTGCTGTGCTTTCCTGAATTCATTTTTTCAGGAGACAGGCAAGAAATACTTCAATCTGAATTTTTTACCATTTCAAAATCCAGAAAAGAACCACTGTTCTTGCTCCCATACACTCCATGAGCATACTTGGTCTTACATGATTTTTATTTCTTTTATTTCTGACCCTTCTCTCCAGATTCAGCAATGTGTGTCTTTCCATTTCGTTAATTATTCAGAAACAAGATTGAGCTCCCAGCTTTGTGAAAACAGAATGTAATATCTTTAATGAAAAACACAACAAATCTGCTGCAACATACTAGGTAGCAGGTGAAATCATGAAAGGAAAATAATTTTATTTTAATTTATGGGATTTGTCTACTATCTGAAACCAGACTTAAGGCAAGACCAACTTACTTGAACTAAGCTATTTAAATGTAGAAGGTATGCTAAAGATAAACGTATTATAGGCAAGTACAGGAATTCAGTTATTTTGCAGAGAGGAATAATCGCCTGGGCAATCTTTAAAAGCACTGTTTTCATGCCAGAATGTTGAAATTCATCATGCATCCTTCAAGTACAGGACATCAGGTTAAGGTTCATGTCTTCTGAAACTTTTGGAGGATGTGATATCAGGTTCACATTACTTTTACTGTTCTAATTGATCAAACTGGCAACAATTCTCTTGAGATAAATTCAAGATAACTTTCTCTACTTTATATTTCAATAACTTAAAGTATGGACCCAAGGCTACTACGAATTCATCAGAAGTGAAGAGAAAAAGAAAGCTAACAAAGAAACATTAATAACCAGGAACCATAAGAAATTATGGCTTTTTTCTTAAAATATTACTGAGTTTACATTCACAAATTTCACCTTGTGTTCAGTGGGAAAAAAAAGTACAGAAACAATTCTGTATCCTCCTTTATAGTTTTAGAGGCAAGTTTTTTTTCTTCATTTTTCTAATTATTACAATAAAATTATCTATTTGCAAACCAGGAAAATAAAAATTAAAATATTGGCAGTTATTCTGCTGCATTCTGAAATATAAAACTATATATAGATATACAGATCAATGCAACCAAATAAAATCATTTGAGAAGATTAACGTTAAGAAAAATCTAATGTATGGGCTATCATCCCAAATTTTCTTTTCCTTCAAAGCTCTTTTTTAAAAAAAATAAAAATAAAAAGTGTCCTCAGAACTGCCCTTTTCCAAATGACTCAATATTTTCCTTGATCACATTTAACTTTTAGTATAATTACATCTTAGAACATACTTAATTCCTACAACCTTTTTCAGCTTTACTGGCTGAGGTGAAGCTGAAATTTGAGACTACTTTGGCAACATTTAGGATTGCTGAAGATGTGAGTAACCCTGGACTATGTCCACAGAAAACCTTCAAGTGATGTTGGAATGGGGTTGCAGGTGCCAAGCACAATAACAAAGAGCTTAGCTTGGACTTTCTCTGCCCAGTCAAGTTTGGCAAGCAAGATCTACTCCAGGTGCTACTTCAAACACAACTGTAGTTGCTCCACCATGTCTTCTTAATCAGATGAATTCTTAGGCATGTAATGAATTCTTTTATATGGGCTCTAAAAGACTCTGGCTGAAACTATAGTATTACATTTAATAAATTCACTTCTGACTAAACCATCACAGATATGATATGCAAATCTAGAGAGTAACATTTCACCATTAACACCTTTTAAAATTCCTATAAATCAACTGTTTTTAATTTTAAAAATGTATTTATTTGGTACACTTGTTTACGACTGAATCTGTAAGCAACATGTGTTGACTCAGCCTTCCATCCTTCCAAGATGGGTAAAATGAGGACTCAGATTGTTTAGGGCAATATGCTGACTCTGTAAACCACTTAGAGAGGGCTGTAAAGCACTATGAAGTGGTATGTAAGTCGAAGGGCTATTGTAGGATCACTTGTGTACTTCAGTGAACCATTCTTCAGCCACTGATCCATTTTTGTGACTGGTGGTAAACGAGAGGAAGCAGAGGCTGAAGCACACACAAGTTTTTGGTCTAGGCAACTGGCTGGCATAAAATGCAGGAACTGTGGTCCATGCATGTCCCACAGTTTGAGAATAATTGCTTTAGGCTATGTGTGTTTCTACTCCCAGAATTCTAATAGTTTGTCCAAAACAGCTAGAAATTTGGGGAGTCCCAACACATTCTGAAGATTGCAGAAGGTCGATGTACAAGCATGTAAGAATATAAACCTGAAAAGTAAGCTCTTCAATACAAACATGTTTTTACCATATACTTTATTTATCATCAGTCTAGATCAGACATGTCAAACTTGCTATGTCACGGAGCTTTTTCCCCATTGCTGGCAATGAGGTGGGCGCGGTTTCCTTGTGATGCATCCGGCCGGCCTGCAGTTTGACACCCCTGGTCTAGATTAAAGATGGTGGCTTTTAAGAACTAGTATGTATATGAAGTGAACCCTTTAACATCCCAAACTAACACATTAATCCTACTTTTGGGACATGTCTACATATTTGAAATTTTGGAAATGTGGTGTGAAAGTCCAACAAAATGGCTGCAAAACAAGCTCTTTCATTTCAGGAGGTCCTGTCACCAGGGGCATATGTTGCAAGGTTCTAATTAGAACAAGACCCCTGCATTGCTTCTAGGACATTCTGTAGAACCCGTGTGGTTTAGCAATCTTTGGGCAGATTCAGTCCAGCTAAACTTGGGCTGAAGACATATATCACAGGCATCATTAGAAATAAAGACAATGCTGGAGCCCTGTGCCACACAGCATGCTAAAAAAAATGAAAACTATCCCATTTATTAGGAAAAAAAAATAGAAACTTCCTGATAGAACAAATAACCAGTGGAACAACCTACCTCCAGAAGCAGTGAATGCTCCAACACTGGAAGTTTTTAAGAAGAGACTGGACAGCCATTTGTCTGAAATGGTATAGGCTTTCCTGCCTGAGCAGGGGGTTGGACTAGATGACCTCCAAGGTACCTTCCAACCTATTATTATTATTACTGGCCCTCCAGATTTTGTCTGCTCTGTGACTGAGGAATCGACATATCCAGCTAGAACTAGAGCCCCTGTTATTGTGTCAACACCTGCAGCTATCATTTGATTACTTATTTATGCTATTGTTCTTTCCTAGTTCACTAACATCTCTATGAAATGATCAGGTTTTTACAGTAAAGTAAAACTAGCAGGACGGTTTCATGATATGTATTTAATACAACTTGTCCTTAAGAGTCTATGTTTTACTTGGTGTTCTATTTGGTAGATTTTATATTTCTAGTTTTTTTTAAAAAAAAAACACTGCAAAGTGTTACATTTACCCTTTCCCTCAAATAATCCATGATTGTCATGATGAACATATAGCTAAAATGATAGGAATGAAAAAAAAATCCAGATACTCTTAATCCAGCATGGGGAAAAAGAACAATTCATTTTCATAACTCACTTTACCTTCTCTTGGCAGAATATTTTAGAATCAACAGATACTTTGGAGACTTGTCTAAATTAGGGGACATATCATATTTATTCAGATTCTCTAACAATTCAGAATAAAAACAGACAAACTCCAGGACAATTTTCTTTAAATATATAAATGCGCACTTGGCAGCTACAGGGAATGTAAAGGATAGGTGTTTTCCCTAATTGTTCAGACTTCTTTGGGATATTTTTTTTTCTCTTACAAGTACTCCATTTTGAGAACAACTGCATCTTTTCCCCCAGTCCTGTCTTACCTGTTTCTCTTTGTGTGTCTCTCCCCCATTGCGGCCCCCACCTCCCCTCTCCAATCATTAGCTACTCCTTCTCTTTAGTGAAACACACGCAAAATTGCCCACTTCCCCACTCTTTGCTTGAGCCTTCTCAAATTTCTGGAGCCCAGAACAACTCAATAATATGCAGTGTTCTTCCATTTTCCCACTCCGGATCTCCCTCTCCCCTGGCGGGTCTCTTGAGATGCTTCAGAGACTGCTTTTCCTGCCACTTTCTCCTATTTTTCTTTATTCTCAGCCCTTTCCTTTTCTTCACCTGTTCTTTCAAAGATATACAATCCTTCAAAATAAAGCCATGTCAGCCACCTCAAATCTCCCTAGACAAGTCTGTGCAGCCACCAGGAATTAAGCTCCACTTGAGAGTTTCCCCTTTTTATATAATCATTGGATTGCAGTGATCTCATAAAGTTAAATCCTCATAAATTATTTCCCTACCATCAAATTAATTTCCAGGAGCCTGAAAAAGGAGAGCGCTGGAAATTGAGAAATGCATCTCATTGAAGTTAACAGGAGTAGTAGAGATGCACTGAGCCGCACTTTTCTTAGGAACTTTGCTGCATCTGGTTTCCACAACTAAACTTTCCACCATATGTGCTCATTCCCTCCAATGATCATGCCCGCCACCTAGCAAATAAAAGGTGGCATCCATCCATCCATCAGCTTTTGCATGGCTCACCCCCATTTGATAAGCTGAACCAACACTCCACACATGAATTCAATAAATTAGCCATTGTCATTTCTAAACACTCAACAAAACAATCAAAATTCCAGACAGCATACTAGGAGAGAAAATATATGGATTACGCATTGAAAGAGCTGATAGGCTATTATGACTGGATAGCTCAGACCCATCCTTTTGATCACTGAGAATGTTGCCTAGACAGATTACCCAGGAAAATCATAGGATGGAATATTTTTGTGATGTACCTATTTATTAATTTAGTTTGAAAAACAAGAGTCAAAAGTGACTCTGGGTGGCCCACAACAATCAGATAAAACCACAGATACAACAACCACTGGTATAAAAATATAAAATTCTACATTAAGAAATAAACAATATTAAAAACAAATATACAAATCCCTAGGCGTAGAGAAATAAAAATGGCCATCACAATGGAGCCATCTATCTCTGGTTTCCCGGGAGCCCTAGGCTTGGTAACATAATCAAATCTTGAGAGTCTTCCAGAATGTCAAAAGGGATGAAGCTAATCTAATTTTGTACTTTTCATTCCCTCCACACATAATCAGAGGCAAGCGTAACCCTAAAACTGTGTATTATCAAAGTATAATCTGGGGAAGTACAAGTAAAGCATATGATTGAAACATGATTTCAAAGATAGGTGAATCAAAACAAACACAACCAAAGATCTCAATACTATCACGGTTTGTAAACAAATGTGTACCTTCCCTTGCCCATGTTAGTTCAATGTATGCTTAGGTAAGGACCTAAAGTTAAGCAAACAATGACCAGGTCTATCAGAGTATGATAAAATCACCCTCTTTTCCCCCTCATAATAAGAACACTCCATTTGGGTATGTTTGTGGGACAAGGTATCCCATTTTCATGAGGATACTTCCTTCCTGGAACCTGCCATGAGGTGAAATATACCCAACTCACGTTCTTCTTTACACTGAAAATGATACAAGAATTTGTGAACAGAAGTGCAGCCCAGTTAAAAAGGAATGACTTTCTTCCAAAGTGTTGGCATTTTCAAGTTCTAGCAGTTCTGTGGTGAGTGCTATCCTCTCCAGTTAAGCAAGGAACAAGATTTTAGGAGGCCTGTCCTGGAGAAATGCCAGCAATCACTGAAATTTCTCCTTGCTGCATAAAATATTTTGGGTTTGTCTAAAGTAAACCAAAGTTCAGAGTTTAAATTACTTAGAACTGACTTAGATCTGCTAAACCTGGAAGGAATCTGAAATACAAATGTTCAAAGCAACTCAAAATTGCACTAAAATGACACGTTCATAAATCTAATAATAATAATAATAATAATAATAATAATAATAATAATAATAATAATAATAATAATGTTAAGATGCAACTCCCAAGTTATCTAATTGCTTTATGTTTGATGCAAGTACATAAATTATGGGATTCGTACCCTGATGTCACAAACACATGTTATCACTTGTCTCCCCTTGTCCCTTTGTGAGTATCTATTGCTTGCAAATGCTTACACTCCAATATCTATGCTTATTGCTGACTGGAAACCCCTTACACACCTTTTGTGTAAAACAGAAAAAAAATAATTTATGGTTTTGATAATAGGAGAAATTATAGAAATAAAACAGATATGTTGTAACCACAGAATAACAGGTAAATCTATGATTGTGCTTATAAATTGCTGTAAAGAAGATTGAAAGGTACTTTTTTTTAACTTTTTCTCCTTCCTTGCACATTTGGCTTTCTCTTTAATTTCTTTTTCTTATTTTATATTAGGTTGTACTAGTTTTTAATCTTCCTTTTTTAAAAAAATGTTTAATAAAAATTATATTTAAAAAAGTTATCAGGAGCCCCCCCACCCCCACCCCCCATACCTATAGATCTCCACTCCTAAGTACCATTTACAGCATTAGCCCAAATAATTAGCAGTAACAAAAGCAGAAGAATTCAGATGTGGTACTTCAGAAATGGATATAATAGGCACTTAACACAGATATAACACAAAGCTTTTAACTCCATTCACAGTCACAGCTCTTAAGGACCAGGTCTGTCAAGAGCTATTCATCTTGAAGACTAGCTGGGGGTAGCAAATACCAGGGGAACAATGATGACAAAGGGTACATATTCATTTCTTGTGGAGGAGCTGACTGGCCACTGTAAAGAAACAAAATGCTAGTCTAAGGCCATTCTCAAACCCGCAAGATTGTTCTTGCGTTCTTACACAGTAACTTTACCACCCTTGTGACAGTGGTGAATATCTGTAGCTGGGGTGTAGGATGAGGGTGAAGGTTTGTTCTCCGAACTTGTGAGTTAGTTTCCAAACATTTCGTTACCAGGCTGGGTAATTTAGGGTGAAGATGTTACCTAGCCAGGTAAGGAAACATCTGGAAACCAAAGTGCAAGCTTGGAGAACGAACCACCCCCCTCACTTTACCACTCTCTTTCAGTGTCCGCAGGCATCCCCTTTACTCATCTTGTGTTGGTCTTTCTGATTGACTAGCGTGAAGCTCAAATAAACTATGTTCCGGGTGGTTCGAGCAAGTGGATGCAGAAGAGTAGAAAAGCTACCAGCTGGAAAAACACATCAGGGACCCAGAGGTCGGGGGAACAATTACTTCAACTGGATCCAGCAGAGAGACGTTTTTACTCCAACCCTTTTCTCAACACCCTCCAACCCAGCGGATTTTTTTTAAAGAGATATTGTTAAATTGTTGGGATTCTCAGTCTCCGCTGGGGTGCTTGTAGAACAGCGTTTCCCAACCTTAGGAACTTGAAGATGCGTGGACTTCAACTCCCAGAATTCCCCAGCCAGCATAGCTGGCTGGGGAATTCTGGGAGTTGAAGTCCACGCATCTTCAAGTTCCTAAGGTTGGGAAACGCTGTTGTAGAAGGCCGGCTCGGGACATCCCGCAGCTCCGTCCAGGTAGGGGGCTCCGGAGCGAGGCTTGAAGGACCCAAGCAAAGAAAGCTCTGCCTGGAAACGAATTTTGCCCCCCCCCCCGCGCACCGCTCCGAGGGGAATACAAAACCCGAGGACAGAACGGGAGGGGAAAAAAAAAACCACCCGAGAGGATTCGGGGTCGAAACCCCAACAGGTCGCTCCCCTCCTCCACCCCTGCGCTCACTCGGGCGCGCTTCTCTCCGGAGGAAGGGACTTCCTGGCTAACGGAGCATCCTCCGCCGGAGAACCTCGGCGGGCGCCAAGCAACTGGTGGCGGCGAAAGGCGGGCCGCGCCGTGCCCACCCTTTCAACTTCGCGGTTGCCCTCCCGAAACAACCAACCAACCAACCCCCTCCCACACACACACACACACCCTCCGCCATCAAAGGTTTTCCTCTTCGAGAGCCTCCGTCGAAGCGGAGGGTGGAAGGAGGCGTCCTTAAAGTGGACTTTCGCCCGGGGGTTTCGCGGACCTTTGCAGTTTCGCGGACCTTTGAAAACGCGGGCGCGAAAGGGAACGAAGAGCGCGCGAAGCTCTTGTGGGAAAACGCAGCCAAGCCTGCCTTCTCGATTGGGGGGGGGGTTCCGGGGACGCGAGGACGGGGTGGGGTGGGGCTGCTCTTTTCACAGAGCGAAGGCTCGGAGGCGCCTCCTGCCTCTTTTGTGTGTGTGTGTGTGTGCCCCCCTCCCGGGCCAACCCGCGGGACAGCGGCGAAGTTTCGCGCCGCGGGACCTCTCCCGTTGGACTTGCCTGGGTGGATGCGGAGGGGCTGCAAAGTGGCGCGTCTCTCGCGGAAGGAAGGCTGCCTGGCTGCCTCGTGCTTTTCCCGGCCGCTGGGCTGGCTCCGCTGCCCCGCCTGCCCTGCTATCTGCTCCTTATCTCCCTCGCTTTCCCTTTGTGTCTCCCAAACTAGTTTCAGCTGGTCACATGTGGACACAACCTTGCCTGGCGCGGCGGCGGCGGCGGCCTCTGACGTCACGGCCAGCTGACAACAAAAGGTGGTTTTAAGGGGAGCCCAAAGTTTCCCGCCACCAGGCTCCGCCTCCCTCGCGGAGCCGCTGCAGACAAAAGGCCAAGCGGCCGGAGGGCGTGCTGCTGAAGCCGGGTCCGGCCGCTGAAGAGTCCCCCCAATTATGACCCGACCTCAATTCCCGCCCTGCCTTCTCTTTCTTTGCCTCGGGACATTTCCAAGGGTCTGGAAATTGCCCCCCCAACACACACACACACACACACACACACTTATATTTTATATGCAACAATATAAAATTCTACTGTTTCAAGAAACCCTTAGCGAAAAAATAGGATTTTATTTTGAGTTCCTTAACTGAGAACTTTCAGTAGTTTAATATTATACTTCAAATTTAAGAGATAGCCATTAAAATACCAGCTACATTGTTAATGTTTTGTTTCATTGTTTTAAAGTTGCTTTTTGTTTAAATGATGCCTTTGATAAAATGGGAGTATACATTATATGAGATTTCTGAAATGAATAGGGCTAGTTTAGTACTTTTCACAGGATATTTTGTTTTATGCACAGATTATGTGTGTTTTAATAATTTGGAAAATAACCTGAGTCTCGGGTTGAGGTTGACTCAGCCTTCCATCCTTCCGAGGTAGGTAAAATGAGGACCCAGATTGTTGGGGGCAATTAAGCTGACTTTGTAATAATGCCGCTTGGGGGGGGGGTGAAAGCCCTAATAAGCAGGCATATACATAGAATGAAGGCTACTGCTAAGTTTGTAAGCCGCCCTGAGTCTTCGGAGAAGGGCGGGATATAAATGGAATTAAAATAAATAAAATAAAATAAAAATAAACTTGGGAAATACAGCCTCCTTTTAATACATATTCATACACACACACACACACACACACACCCTCTTCCGACAGACCCAAAAGTTTGCTTTTTCTCTTCCCAAAGTAGGTTGGATGTGGTTTTAGCTCATTGGTATCTTTGGAGCGCTTTTTGGTATCTTTTCCACGAAGTATGCAGGAAGCCGCAAAACCTGCCCCATGAAGAAATGTTTTTCCCCTTGCTTCTTTTCCTTTTGAAATGACCTGCCGAAAAGTTTTGTACAACTTTCTTTGATAATGAAAAAAAAAAGATGAAGTCGGTGGTTCTATAAGGTTCCGGAACTGCTATTGTTAATTCATTTGATTTTTTTTTTAGGGATACTGTACCTAATCTTCTTTCTGCATAAAACATTAATATATGTTTAATTTAAAATGCACCTTCTCCGATTTTCCCTTGTGTTAAGAAAGGTAGAAACCAAATGTGGGAGGGAGACTGCTCTCTGACAGCTAAGAGTTTTCAATAACTTTTTGCTGCCATCTAAGAAATATCTGGATTTTTACAGTCCAGATCTGGTAACCGTAACAAAGCAACCTAGAGGAGCGTTGGTGCAGATAGTAGAAAAGTTGCCAACAAACATCTTCACATCTGATTTACTAGCCCTCAGTTTTAGTTAGGAAGGAAGTTACACCTTACTCTGGCAGGTCCTGGCAAATCTCCAAATATATGAGAATTGTAATTTAACTGATTTAATTACTTCTGTGGTGGTGTAAGCAAAACCTTGAGCCGGATGTGAGCTACATTCCTCCATTATACTCTTCATGTATGGATTATTCTTGAGATTATAAAACTATACAACGATTTACATTTCTGCATCTACATGTACTGTTGTGTGCATCACTTATTCGGTTTAAATAGCTCCTTCTACTTTCTCTTTATGGCTTGCACTGGTTTTCCTGCAGAACTGCATTTTCCCTCTAGTGCTGGCCCAACCATTTCAATCAGACTGAGAGAAGCTACTGGTTTTCCTCTGGCTTTGGTAGGTTGGAGGGGTGTGTGTGTCAAAGCTAGGATGAAATTGTTATCTCCCCCTCTGAAAAAGTTGAAAACAGAGCCTTGGTGGTCCTCAGTTATTGACTTCCCTGTTTGGCGATTGTTCAGAGTTACAATGGTTCTGAAAAAGTAACTTAACGACTTGAACATATGACCATCACAATATCCCTTTAATCATGCAATCAGTATTTGGGTGTTTCACAACTAATGTGATTTACAATCCCCACAGTCATATGATCACCATTTGCAAGCTTCATAGCTGGTTTCCAACAAGTGAATGGAGAAACTGCCAGTACAATTACAGTCTGGCCATGTGCTGTCCCACTTAATGACTCTGGTTGTTAAGAGAGGACTACCTGTACTGTGATCTTTTAGTGTACTACATTGTGCTTCATATTATTGCTTCCTGTTTACATATTTATTAAATTCATATAGCTGCCCATCCCAAAGTGACTCTGGGTGGCTTTCAACATTAAAAATCCACAGTATAAAATCCATAACCCCTCCCCCCATCAAGCATAATCAAACCAGTCACTTGATTGGCTCCATATCAATATGGGGTCCCCAGGATCCCCAACAGAACCACATCTTCAGGGTGTTCCAGGAATGCCAATCTTATCCTCAGGGGAGTGGCATTCCATTGATAGCCCCCCTCCATCATAGACAAGGCCTTTGTTTTTAGTCCCAGTAGATGGATAGGTAGCCCTTGACATACAACTTTTCATTTAGTGACCAAAGCTACAATGGATATGGATGGAATACATTTTATTATTTCCATTTTATCTCAGATCTATTTCTATCTCAGTTTGTTGTGGCTAATAGGTGAGCTATTGCTGGAGGTTTTCAAGAAATGATTAGACAGCCATTAGTCGGGGATGGAATAAGGACTCTTGCCTCAGGCAGGGGGTTAGACTAGAAGGCCTCCAAGGTCCCTTTCCGCTCTATGATTCTGTGATACTACTTCATTTTGATTAGTGACAAAATCAAACAATGACATAGTGCTTATAATAGGATTGCCTTCAAAGTATTCCATAGCTTGGCCAGGAGAGCTCTAAAGAGCAGTGCTTGTTACATCTTTATGAAATTAAGATCTGTGAGAGATTCGTGTGGCATCTTCAGCAGCGGTAAAAAGACTTGAGAGGCAGGAAGAGGCCTTTTTTATGACAGCCATCTAACTACGGAATAAAGTGGTTTCATTGGACTCCCTGTTTCTTGAATTTTCATTAAGTGGCTAAGACAGTTCCTTTCAAAGTGTTATTTGGCTTGCTGGGATGAAGTGTTTTTTTTTTAAACTGATTTGTTTTTGCAGATGGTAACTATCTTATTCCACTAAAGCAAAAACAACATAGAGTTTTGTAACACTTCCAACAAGTGTTTAGTCTCAAGAGGTTTAGTCTTTCAAACTTTCAGAGTCGTGCTGGAGCCCATCCTCAGAGAACTTCTCTCGACAAAATGTGACATATTCTATATACGTTAAATGGATAGAAATTGTCCAAAAATTACTTAATAGTTATATTTAGTGATCTGAATTTGTATTTTCCCAGTCCTGTACTGATACTTTACCCATTCTACAAATACCTTTTGTTTCTTTTCATTATAAAACTAAGGAAAATTGAGTGGAACTCAGGAAGATTGATGCTTTTATATATATATTCCATCTTTATTATTTAACTGACCTCTGTAAGATTTGGGGGAATGACCCATTTGTTTTTCTCTGGCCCTGAGGGAATAATGGGTCTCATTCTCCTGCTGAGCTTCCAGGAGAGTGCGGGAATTATGTCATACCACAGAAGTGGCTTCATGGTGAGAAGTGAGACCATTTTTCCCAACATCTACTCTGGAAAGTTGTGCAGAAAAGGCTAAAATGATCAAGAAGTATGCAAGATGCTTCACACTGGAAATGTTTTGTCAAACCATATCTGGTTTTCATTCTCATAGTGCTAATTTTCCCACCTCTTCAGCTCAGTGACTGATTTGTGTCTGTGCACCATACACATATCAAAAGTCCTTCGATTTAGTTGTATATAAAGCTTCAATCATGATCAGCTTTAATAATTGCATTGCTTTTTTTTATACTCTGCCATTCAATATAAGTGGGAATTGGTAAATGATCTTCAATCATTAAGCCCCCATAAGAACTGCTATAAAATGCTGGCAATTCAAATATCACATTCAACTATATTTAGTGCTAACTCAGCTTAGAACATAAATGTTCAGTTATAAAGACCAACCATGGTTTAAATAAAGTTATTTGTTTTCAGAGACTTAAAATGGGAAGTATTTAGAAAGATGAATTTTATCAACAGGAACTTCAGTCACTGATGAAAATTATTGCCTAGCTTTGGGTCTTTGGGCCATAAACAATATTAGAGAAAAACTTTACAGCTTCTGGAGGCAGATTGTTCCACTGATTAATTGTTCTAACTGTCAGGAAATTGATACTATACTATGCCCCACTTGAGAATGACTCTTTTTCATTTTCCTCTCCATATGCTTGTAAGATTGGCATCACCAAAACTAGAAGTAGCTTTAGAATAAGACATACTAGATGACTGAATGTTTTTATATAGCACATTTTGACAATGAGATTGTCAAAGCAGTATGATAATGTAGGAGTGGATAACTTCCAAGCTCACCACAAGACCAAGGGGAAACAATGCATGACAAAATGAGAGAATGGATAAGAGCAGGGCTTTTTTATCATAGAACACTCAGAACGGAGTTCCGGCACCTTTTTTGAATGGAACTTTGTAAGGTAGGCAAGGCACATTGTATGACATGTGAGAATTCAGACACCTTTTTCTTTTACAAAAAAAGCACTGGATAAGAGAGGTTGTGTCTGTGTGTGTGTGTGTGTGTGTGTGTGTGAGAGAGAGAGAGAGAGAGAGAGAGAGATTTTTTACATCCTTTACATTTCACATTACTCTTGCAATGAAAATCAAACATCATAAACATTTAGCACAAGCTTATTATCAACTCCCAATTCTGCAAGTTGAAGTCCACATAACTTAAAGTTCACAAGGCTGAGATACACTAATTGAATCAGTTTACTGTGGACTGAATAATTCAATGTTGGGAGGTGGGAAGAATTCCTAATCACTGTATAGTTAAGCTGGCCTTAACTAGGTTTGTGTGGAGCCCCTGGATCTTGCAAGATGTTGTGATAAACAAAACATTGCTTGTGTTTTTATCTTTGCACGCCATACAATACTAGCCCTTGCAGGTTTGCCATTGTTATAAACATTGTCAAATGTGGATTATGCAGGTTAGAAGTACATTCCATCGTGATTTTTTTCCCATTTTATGCAGAAGTTTCCTTGATCTGAAAATTATTTAAAAGTTTCCTCCACGGTAAAAAAAAATCTTGAGAAGGAGTGACCTGAACCATGCATAATTCTATTGGCAGACCTTTTGTTAGAGTAGATCAAAGAACCTTAGCAATAGAAGGGAATGTTTTAGCACTGAGACTGTTTACTTCTGAATGAAGTATGTAAAGTTTCTGAGTTATGATGTTTTTTTCTTGTCTTCAGGGCTTCTGCAAATGTTGAAAATTTAACTTTTGAACTTTCCAATTGTATATTTGGAAAGGAGCATATAGGTCAGGGGTGTCTAACTGCCGGCATGCGGGCTGGACGCGTCATGCCGCAACTGCACCCACCCCATTGCCGGCAATGGGGAAAAAGTCGTGATACATCGTTTGACACCCCTGATATAGGTTAATCAAGTACAACTCCCTACTAGATATAGGCCTCCAAAGTATCCCAGATAGCTGACTCTCTGCCTCAATTTGAATATATCCAGTGAAGTGGATATGTTTACTTCTTATAGTACTTGGTTCTGCTTCCAAATTGCTTACCTAACATTCAACCTGAATCTGTCCTCTTCAGGTTTCCATCATGTTTAAGGTACTGAACAATTCAGATGAAGTGTGCCTTCTATGTGTCTGGTTTTTTTTTAAAAAATGTATCCTTCCTTTATTTTATACAACTCAAGATAGTATACATAATGGTTCCACCTTCTATTTTCCCAACAACCACCAGCCTGTGAGGTGGGGTTGGGCTGAGGGCGAGTGACTGGCCCAAAGTCACTCTGTTGGCTTTCATGTCTAAAGGAAGGACTGGAACTTGCAATTTACTGACTTCTAACCCGCCACCATTTCCAGTTGCTGCATTAAACCAGCTTTTTAATCTTGTCTGCACAGGACTTGAAAACTGCTCTTATGTTTTCCCTCAGTTGTCTTTCTGGAGGGTAAACATACCAAGTTGCACTTGATAACTTTTTGTTTCTCGTCCCTCAGCATTGTTGTCCCTCTGTTTTGCAGCTGTTCTACTTTCTCTAGTCTAAACCTTTAAATAAATGTGCCCAGAATTGGACATAATTTGATCGAGGAGGAGCATGCGGACCTGGCTTGCATCACGGAGACCTGGTTGGGCCAGGCATCAACTTCCCTCCGTCCAGTGCGCTCCCACAGAGAGGGCCTCCTCAGGGTGCCTCCGATCAGAGAATGTCGATTGGTGGCCCCCAGGGGGAGGGCCTTCTCTGTGGGCGCGCCAGACCTATGGAACCGCTTGCCGGTTGAGCTCCGGATGGCCCCCGACCTTCGCTCCTTCCGGTGCGATTTAAAAACTTATTTATTCGAACAATCTGGCCTCGTTTGATGGGTTTAGGGTTGGATCTAATTTTTACATAGTTTTAAGCATTGTATTATATTGGGCATGATTATTTAATTCTTTTAATTTCTTTTAACTTTTGTATTTATATTTTGATATTTATGGCCCTGTACACCGCCCTGAGTCCTTCGGGAGAAGGTCGGTATAAAAATTCAATAAATAAATAAATAATAATAATAATAATAATAATAATAATAATAATAATAATAATAATAATAACCAAGGTGGAGTCTGAACCATGCAGAACAGAGTGGAACTATTCTCCTGATTTAGAAACTGCATTTCTACTGCTGCAGCCTAAAATTGCATTGGCCTTTTTAGTAAGCCTATTGAGCAGGGGTCTTCAAACTTGGTGTCTTGATGACTTGTGGACTTCAACTCCCAGAATTCCTCAACCAGTGTGCCTGGCTGAGGAATTCTGGGCGCTGAAGTCCACAAGTCCTAAAAGGGCCAAGTTTGAAGACCCCTGCTATTGAGTATCTTCTTTAGAAGACGAAGGATAGTTCCATCCATTCCACCCCCGCCCCCCCACCCAAACTAGGAAAGTGAAAGATACATCCTTTAAAGATATCCAGGATGATAAAAGGTAATTTTATCATTATGAAAAAGAAACATTGGAAAGTGTTCCAAGACTTGGGAAAACCACCTTTACAGCTTCATTGTGTGAAAGAAGAGACATTCAGCACTGATGACAGGATTGTTGAAATAGAATACTTTTTGGCTCTGCTAGAATAGCAGATGGGCCTTTTTTTTTTAAAGTGTAGTTTAATCCTGCAAAGTTTGAAGAAAAATAAGATACATATTCACAGTATATCTTACTTCAAATAGCATCTGTACGGATGTGCTATTTGTTCGGTGCAATGATTATAATAAGCCTCGGTTTCTGTATCCTGAATATGAAAAAGGAGAATTCTGATCTGTTTCTCTCAAGCCTATTATGCCATTCGTTTACGGTAACTTTTCCAGCCTTTAATAATAAAGCTGCTGGCAAACTGCCTTTCTGTGCTGATTAGCTTGGCTTGGGTGGTTCCATCTCTTTCCCTTCACTACTAATTTATTCACCATCCCCCCCACCCCCTAGTTTTGCCCTAAACCTCAAAAGTCTCCCTGGCACAATTTCACAGACTCTGCGGTAAGCCTTAGAGACGCAATGCCATGTTTGAAGACTGATACAGTTTTCCCTAGAGAATGCTTGCTGTCATACTATGAGAACAGAATTCCAACCTCCCAGTAATTGACCACAGAGAAAATAGAAAACCTGATGTCCAAAGTTGGGACATCTTTGCTAAGGTAAAAGTGGTTTTCCCCTTAGTTTCACAATACTTGCTTCATTCATAGCACAAGATGCACTCTTCCTTTCTTTGCCTGTTGCTTACTGTTCAGAACAGTGGTTTAGATTCCTTTATGATGATGTTGCCTGCAATAAATCAAGGGCTGCTGACTTCCAGGTGTTCTTGGTCACCAGAGATGGAGCAAAAAAGGAACCTCTTCTAGCTAGATAGTAGGGCTTAAGGCTTCTTCCCTGTTCCACGGAGTATACCTGTTTAACCTATTCATTCTAGTCAAAGTAATAATTTTCCTGGTTTTGTCCTCTGAATCCGGGCGCATAAGCTGATCAGCATATCAGCGGGAGGCAGCAGCTCAGAGGCTTTGAGAACAACCTAAGAAATGGAGAAAGAGTCCAGTGAGACCTGCAGAGGTGGTAGAGCTGGGAAGAAGCGAGGGGCAGCGCTGGCTTTGAGCCCATCCATAATGTAGCAGAGCTGAAGTCCATTCAGAAACCCTCCCTCCTCCATAGACTAGGCATGCCGTGCCAACTGCTGGGGCTCTCTGGCAATGTGAAAGAACACCCTTCCCAAGAGGAAGGAATGCTGGGAGACAGCCTGGAAAGCAAGTTCTCACAGTCACAAGCAAACAATCCAAGGCCAAATCAACCTGTTATCCTAACAAGAAACAAACAGAAATGATTGATTTTTTTGCTCCATTCCCACCAAAATGGCTTCTAGCTGTTACGTGGGACGAAAAGACACAAGAATGTGAAGCTTGATTTTTTAATTTAAAACAGGCTTGCATTTCAAATTCTTTCATAATGGCTTCATTCACTCTGCTGCAATCAATCTACTCATCAGAAGTCGCTTGTAGTTTGATGGAGCTGATTAGGGGTCAATCACTGTCAGAGACTAAAACGTGGAGACTAAAACATATGAAGAAGGGCTGCAGGATTTGGGTTTGTCTAGACTAGAGAAAAGAAGGACTAGGGGTGACATGATAGCAGTATGGATTAGGATTAGGATTTATTAAATTTATATGCCGCCCTTCTCCCTAAGGACTCAGGGTGGCTCACAACAATAAAAATTAAGAGACATAAAATACAAAAATTAAAAAAGAATTAAACAATGAATATAAGAAATACGGGACAATTTACACAATAAAAACCAAATTAAAAACCATGGTCAGTCCAGGCCTACTTGTTAGAACAACCATGTCTTCAGGTCACGGCGGAAGGATCGAAGGTCATGGGCCATCCGCAGCTCCGGAGGCAGTTCATTCCAGAGGGTCGGCGCGCCCAGAGAAGGCTCTCCCCCTGGGGGTTGCCAGCCGGCATTGCCTGGCCGACGGAACCCTGAGGAGGCCGACTCTGTGGGAGCGAACCGGGCGATGGGAGGTTGACATTGGCAGCAGGTGGTCTCGCAAGTACCCTGGGCCTAAGCCATGTAGGGCTTCAAAGGTAATTACCCCTTTATCATTCCGGTATTTGAGAGGTTGTCACAAAGAGGAGGGGGGGTCAACTTATTTTCCAAAGCACCAGGGGACAGGACAAAAAACAACGGATGAAAACTAATCAAGGAGAGAAGCAACCTGGGATTAAGGAGAAAGTTCCTAACAGTGAGGACAATTAACCAGTGGAACAGCTTGCCTTCAGACTTGTGGGTGCTTCATCACTGCAGAATTTTAAGAGACTGGACAATCACTTGTCTGAAATGGTATAGGGCAGGGGTGTCAAACTCAATTTCATTGAGGGCCGCATCAGCATTGCGGTTGCCCTCAAGGGGCCAGGTGGGTATGGCCTGGGTGGGCGTGGCCTACTGGGTGGGCGTGGCTAGAGTGCATATGGCTTACTGGGTGGGCATGGCCAGCTCTACATCGTTCACATCAAGGGTGCCTATGGGGGCCTGGGCAGGAGTGGGACAGATCTGAGGGTCTCTGGCAGAAGGAGGGTCTCTGGGCCAGGGCCAAGGCAGTGGGGGCTGTTCCCTCACTGTTTCCAGGATGGCTTCGCGGGCCACATGAAACCACTTTGCGGGCCAGATCCGGCCCCCGGGACTTGTGTTTGACATGTCTGGTATAGGGTCTCCTGCTTGAGCAAGGGGTTGGACTAGAAGACCTCCAAGCTCTGTTGTAATTGAAAGCAAGCAGAGGGCACAGGAGATTGTTAGTTCCCAGAATCTTTCTCTCCCCATGACAGGTGAGACATTGTATGATTTGGGGGCACAAGAATGCTTCAGAAATTGAAGGGAATGAGGTACAGACTTATCCACAACCCAGTGGTTACTTTGGACACCCAGTGACATTATCTGAAGTTGTGAAAGACATCCAAGAAGTCCTAGCCCTTGCATTTCTAGGGTTTAGGGGAAAACAAATCTAGTCTTGTTCTTATGTGTACAAGGAACAAGTTACATGGACTTTTCTGCCAGCCCTTACTAGTTAGTAAAGGAGCAGCAACTTCCATCCGTTCTTTAGAAGCCAATATTCTTTTCTCAAATATGGTGTTTCCTGACACCTACAGTGTTACAATCACGTTAAAGATTGAACAATATATATCATTGAAAAATACACGTATTAATACACATTCAACAATCTGGAGAAGCTAAAAGACTACACGTAGTCTTTTAGCTTCTCCAGATTGTTGAATGTGTATTAATGCCATGGCACGTTCTAAAATGCCTATTAAGCATACATAAGGTCAGCAGTGTGTGAAACTTTCTAGCACTGCAGAATTCCCCCACCACACCCCAGGCTTAATGCTAAACCAAGTACAAGACTGGAGAAAAGGAGGTGGGGTCAGGGTAGATGATCTTTAAAGCCACAGCATCTGTATTTGATTAAACTTTTAAGATGGAATGTGCAGCTACGGAATAGCAAGTCTTTTGATGAGATAGTCATGTCTAGGACACTGCTTTAAAGGGACACCTCAAATTAACATCAGGAGTTTTTCCTCAGAATATTCATTTGCCTATGGAAGTCAGGATTTTTATCTGCCTACAAAGGAAAAATCAAGAGGAAATGATGTATCACTCCCCTCCCAGTTATGAGTCAGCAAGTGAAAATGGAATAGAATTAAAAGCAGACCTCAACTTTGAAACCACAAATTCTTTAGTAGATAGGAACAGGCAGTTTATGGACGCTGTTGTAGAGCAAATGCCAAACAGGGTTGTTTTAGGGTTTCCAAATGAAACGTGCTGATTAAAAATTCCAAGTGATATTATGAACAGGCATTAAATCTGTGGTGATTGAAAAGGTTTATGAACGCAAGGCTGTTCTTTGAGGCCTGCAGCCCTGCCAGAATAAAATTGATGTTATAGCCATCAGGGAGTTTCTACAAAACTAATCACCTCAGTTAAGCAGAGACAGCTCCACCCACCCCACCTCACTATTGGGTGTTGAATTGCAGCTGTAATCTGAAGTAAATTGATACAGAAATAAGTCCTACTCAACCACATATGATTTATTCAAGAACAAAAATGTTTAGAAATCATATGTATAGAATGCAAATATGGGACACTCACACAGATATTCCAAGATGTCAATAAGGTTGAAGCTTTTAAAAGTTATTTTAAAAATGCATTCTTGATCATAGAAAAAACAAATCTTGGTAAAACTTTGTCCCTGCTGAAGGATTACCTGTTCTAAACATTTGTTCCTCTCTCTTTCATCAGTTTGAGTCTAGTACAGGGGTCTTCAAACTTGGTCCTTTTATAACTTGTGGACTTCAACTCCCAGAATTCCTCAGCCAGGCATGCTGGCTGAGGAATTCTGGAAGTTGAAGTCCACAAGTCATTAAAGAGCCAAATTTGAAGACCCCTGGTCTAGTATAACATCTAACAGAGGAAGGGCATTTCACAGGCTATTCTAGCACCCCCAAATCATGGCAAAAGAAGTAATGGCAAGGTAATTTGGGGCACAGTGCAATTTATTGTGTTCATTTTACATCAGCCTTTATTAATTGTCCACAAAATTGGAAAAGTGGTACATTCCTGCTGAATATACCACCTCATTACTCAAACCAACCTCTGAACCTTTAGAGAACAAAATAATGAGAAAAATAATGCATTCCACTTATCAAAAAAAGGGGGGAAGGGGCAGTGTCTGTCTGACCCTGACCATATGCCAACTCCTATCAGTGAGGATGGCAAAGCTGAAAAGGGAATGCTTTCAGTTTGATTGTCTGTTCCTAACAGCAACAGTATTTTTGCATTATCTAAGAAGGAATCCAAACAGGTTGCTGGGTCAGATGAGAGATCGAGGGATGTGTGTATAAAAGGATATACCACAGTTATTCACAGCATTTAAAGAAAAAACTGAAAATTTGATATGAATAAGTATGGATGACTCTATGCATAGGAATGAAGTCTTTAGGGCAGAAAATGAGCAGAGATTATAAACCTGCATTTCTGAATCTGGTTAAATAAAAGTTGCTATAAAATCTCCCTTTATGACCTAGGGGAGTTACTTCAACTGAAAAGGTTTTCCATTCCCGGTTCTTGAAATCCAGTATTTATACGACTGTTCTTCAAAACCTCAGGTCTACCTGAATGTCAGGAAACACCCCTGCCTCTATCGAGTTAGTACAAAACTCCATGTCACAATATATTATTAGTCTTCAAAGATACACCAACATAGTTGCTTTTTCTGAAACATCATCTTTTTCCTCCAGGAAGTCTTCTTGAGGTTCTGCTACTCAGTATGTTAAATGACCAAGTAAGCATACATTTTAAATTGGAATATTTGTTGGAATAGATACCAGCATCTGTGGTTCAGCACTGGTGCTGGAATGGAAGCTAAAAAAAAGTCATTGTCATGTCATTTTTTTTCCTTTTTACACTATTTGAAACATTAGTTAAAAAACAAAAGGTAAAATACCTGCTGAGCCCACTGCATCCATCTTTTGTGAAGACAAAAATTGAGTAGAGAGGCAGCTAAATTCATTCTGTGGTTTTCACCAATGCTTAAAAATCATTTCCAACACATAGGAATTGCAAAATAGGGTTAGCTACTACTTTTTCAGGGGGGAAAAAGGATATTTTTATTATAAAAACCATGTATGAGAAAGGGATGCACTTTGAAAAGAAATAAGAGAGGGGAAGTAAAATGTTCATCCTTCTATTTTAATGGCAAAATTCAACAAAACATTTAAACTGTCAAAGAGAAAGTCAGAAGCGTAAGCTTCCAATGTAGTTACATTAAAAACAAAAAACAAAAATCCAAACCCAAACAGTCAAACCAGAAGTGTCCTACCAGTCTGAATCTAGGAAATGGGAATCAGGTATTGCACAGGGGGAAAAACACTCTCAAACACACTCCTTCCCCCTTGGAGTAGAACAAGTCAAGGTTTGAATTGCACAGCAACTCAGCTCAGGACCACACACATGCACAAACAAACATTTAGAGATGAGGAAACAGTGTGCTTTTGAACTACCTGTACAAAGTTTAAGAAGACATATAAAAGGGAGGAAGAGAAGCTAGCAGGCCTATAAGGGCTATAAAACAGCTTGTATATAGAGGAATGTTTACAATTTTAAAAATCCAGAGCATGAGTCCCCCTAGTTTAGAGCAAAGCGTGGGGCATTCTCTTCGGTTGACCTACAATAGCCATCGTCATGCAGGATGGGAAGTTGCCATTATTGGCACGGCAGTTGGTTGTACAAGGCCAAAGACCTAGCTGATCCAACCATTTAGGCTTCATACGGTGCAGCTGTGAGTCAGCACCACCCTCAGATGCCCAAATGTTTCGGCTGTTCTCTGGAGAGGAAAGAAGGGGCAATGTCAAAGAGACGACAGTGCTTCTGATTTAGAACAATTCACATCTTGCCTGGGACCTGTGCTCAGAGCGCAGTCTGCTCTGGGGTATTATCCTTTGCTTAGTGCCACATTTAAAGGACAGGGACCTAACCAGATGGAAAAACCAAGCTCCCAGAGTGGGTTCAAACGGACACTTGGCCATCTTTTCAAGTTTCAGGTGCTATCAGAGATATTTAGTATCTCAATCTTAAAAGCATTACAGAAAGCAGGCAAGCTCAGCCTTGAAGGAGGACAAGCTTCCAATTTGTGATCCAGTGTCCTCCACAGAAAGCTACCTATTTTCCAACAGTTTGAGAACAGAACCCATAGCCTCAGTGAGATTTAAGAATTCTTGCCCACACTGGAGAAATAAATTATTAAAAAGCTTTGCTCCAGTTTCAGTCCACTCTTCCTGACCAATTAGAGCTCTCAAAGTATTTACTCTGAACTGTTCAGGTAGAGCAGCATGAGTATATGTTTGTAAACTCAACCGCATGACAGCTCGATTTCATTAAGTCCCTGGCTCTATCGAGTCAGTTGGGTATCAATTCAATCTATACACAGGTTGACTACGTATCACATTCTCTGAACATAAAGTGTTGGGAGGTTTTGGACTGCTTTATTTTAGAAAGCCCCCCCAAAATGGATGATGGGAGACCTGGGCAAACAACACATCTTAGGATGATAATTAGGATCTGCCTACAATCGTGCCCATAGGATTTGCTCATAGTTAAGTCTCTGCACCAAATTATTATCAATTGATGTGAGTATCCTGTTCCTGTGCGTGAGTCTAGGAACTAACTGCAGGGACCACTCTTATTTAGGCAAGGAATTAAGATGGCTGCACGGGAACTTTTCCCTTTATTACTACTACTGTCAGTACAAGTCCCTGGATCAAAGTGTGCCATTAGTGCTACTTGACAGGAATAGTTCCCTTTATATTGATATATACTCCTATCTCCTTAAAACGAAAAGGTAATTTCCATACTGATAACGCTTTATCCTTAAAAATGACAAGTACCAATGGCCTTTTTAGATGAGATCTTTCCCCCCCTTTTCAGCAGACTTCAAACTTTCCACACATATTTTGAATACAATTACAACCGGCTATTTCCTAAATCAGTGAATGTAAAAAGCAGGAAAAAAGGTAATATATGAGAATAGAAAGAGGGGGGAAAAAAGAAACCTGGAGAGGAGGCACTTTGCTCAAAACACTTAGTGCGGCAGTCTCAAAACTCAGCTTGCAGCAGCTTCAATTGGAGGGGGTGGGATTTGACCTGGTGTCCCCTGTTTTTACAAGATATATAAACATCCTTTACAGCATGGGGCTTGCAATACAGGGTCAACACAGTAAAGGGGGAAAAAAGGGAGGAAGAGGGATATATTGTGCTGAGAGGATGCAAACCAAGCCCACTGCTTGCTTTGGATACTTGGATTGCTTGCCAATGTGACTGTCGCCCAGAGTTTACACAAGTAATTGAATTCAGTGCCTGAATAACAAGAAAGGACTACAGTGAATAAACGCGGGTCTTTTCTGCATGCCTTCTCAAAAATTGTGCTAGCAAATTTCCAGTATAGAATATACCAAGACCATGGGCATTGCTACCGCTGTAAATATTGAGAACACTCACTGCTGGGAATCAGCAGAATCGGTGGGATGAAGCTTCAGAAGATCTAAAAGGGTTGCAGATGCTGCCTTTAGGGAGATGACACAAGGTTGCATAAGGGTGGCGTGGGGGGGGGGGGGCAGATATCTGAACTGGAGCTCCACCAATAGCTAGAAGGAAGTATTTTTCCTGCCTTGGGAGCAGCAACAATGAGGGTCAATAAAACTTGGAAGCAGATAGGAATGAAACATCGGGCAGCAGTATCCATCCATGGAATGTGGTGGTGGTGGGGGATGTGGCAGTCAGCATTGTTCAACACCCACTACATGAATAAATAACAGCACCGTGGCCAAGCCCAAACGAAAAGCTCTGGATCCTCTGTGTGATGGACCTTCAAAAAAAGGCTAGCCAGTTTCCCGTGCTGCTCGGTTTCTGTCCCCAGGAAAGGATGAAGGCATGCCGAGTGCTACACGGCCGTTTCCTGATCCTCCCGCTGGATCATCTGATAGTGCTGTCGATTTTCGAGGTAGGCAGCCAGGTCAGGATCATTTGCCTTCTCAGCTCTGTGCTTGGGCGTATCTCCCTGTGAGAAGATGAAACAAAAGTGGAGAGTGGAGCACAAAACTGTTTGATTGCCACAGAATTTCACTCTCCTCTTCGTTTTGAACTCCTCAACTCTCTTGTGATCCATTAGATGTTTGGCACATCTTAATGGTTGGCAGTCTGAAGGGTTAATAGTCTCACTTAGGATTTTAAAACAAATTAATTTGGGTATGAATGTGGAAAATATATTTGAAAAAAAATCATAGATTTGTAAATCATACTTACATAGCTATAGGCATTACATCACTTATAAAAGTGTCCAAGAAATTTGTAATTTAATTATGATTTTGGGCTCCATGTCACTCCACAGGCGCACACACACACACACACACACACACACACACACACACACAATGTTTGTACATTGGGGCAAGTCTTTGGAGCAAGAGACAAATGAATGCATAAAATGCATATTTCTCTCCCTTTTTGTATTACAGATGCACATACACAATAACAAAAAAAATAATAATGCCTCTGTGACCTGCCATATCAACTTTGAACTCTGTGACCTGTGCATATTATTTCCCATAAATAAGGATATCTATATTAGACACACCTACTGGTTATCCTAAGAAATCTGTATTCACATGCAGCCCTGAAAAGGAAAGGGCCCCAAATGTAAGGCTGTAGCTACATACACAGATTCCAGTCTTGCCTCAAGAGATATGGGAAAAGCCGTAAGACTGGAAGAGCCTGCCTGGATGGGAAGCTTTGGGGTTTCTGGAAGATTAGCAACCGACAGCTACATAACTCCTCAAGGGCCTGTTTGTATACCCACCCCATTCCTCTTACTGGATATTGGGGGGGGGGGGAAAGGGGGGTTAGGCTGTGTTTCCATATCCTTCCACTCCAAGAGTATAAACAGGGAAAGTGAGAAGTTTTGATATAGGCTTGTCTTTCTTGACTTCATAGTTTGTCTACTCATTCTGAGAAAGTATAAAGGAGTGTGTGTGTGTGGGGGGGGGGTTTGCTGGCTGGGTGAGGTATATGCCTGGGGAGGGCCCTGAAATATCATCTTCACAGCCTTACTAGTTCTCCTGATCCCCAAGGAAGCTCATATTTCTCGAACGGTACTGCAGCCATCTGGACTGTGTCCGCTAATGAACTGCTGCACTCCATAAAAACTAAATCTGTTAACAGTTTTCAGCCATGACTCCCCTCTCCCCACAGCACAAACTCTCCCTCCCTCTCATTCACAACCCCCACACTTCACCAGCATTGAACAAACATGCTGCTGAGAAAGGCCAAGAAAAACTGGCTAGTTGCCGCCTGTACTGAACGTCTCCCACTGTGGCCCTCACCTCCTAGCAGAAAGCAAGCAACAGAGGAAGGAAGGAAGGAAGGAAGGAAGGAAGGAAGGAAGGAAGGAAGGAAGGAAGGAAGGAATGAATCCTTCAGAAACAATGGCTAATTGTATCTCAGTGGAGCCACAGATCTCTCTCTCTCTCTCTCTCTCTATATATATATATATAGATAGATAGATAGATAGATAGATAGATAGATAGATAGATAGATAGATACTGACTGATGAAGACTAATGAGTCAGAAATGCATATCAGCCTCCCTAAATTCTTTGTTAGTAATTTACACACACACACACACACACAGATAGATAGATAGATAGATAGATAGATAGATAGATAGATAGATATAAACAGACAGACAGACAGACAAGTTCTTAGCTTCACTTCCTTCCCATTATTTACAGAATTAGAGCTGGAAGAGACCTTGGAGATCTTCTACTCCAACTCCCAGCTCAAGCAGGAGACACTGACTATACCATTCCAGAGAAGTGGCTGTCGAATCTCTTCTTACAAACTTCCAGAGTACCTGCGACTTCTGGAGGCAAGTCGTTCCGCTGATTAATTGTTCTGACTGTCAAGAAAGTGCTCCCTATTTCTAGGTTGCTTCTCTCTTTGGTTAGTTTCCATCCGTTGCTTCTTCTCCTGCCCTCAGGTGCTTTGGAGAATAGCTTGACTCCCTCTTCTTTGTGGCAGCCCCTGAGATACTGGAACGCTGCTATCATGTTCACCCCCCCCCCACACCCTCGTCCTTCTCTTCATAAGAAATAAGACATATCCCGTTTCTGCAAATTCCTACTACAGCCATTTTTCAAATGAAGAACAAAGCACACGCATGAAGCCATATACAATGTTCACACACAGGTACGACCCAGAGGTTGCTCCTTCACAATCTCATCATTAGCATCGTTCAACTGCCTGTTTTCTCTTGCAACAAGAATAGCAGCAGAGAAATCCCCTCCTTAAAAAATGCACAGAAACTGAACCTGAAGTCAGGTCTCCGAGGCATCCCCCCCTCCCCTGCTGCTGGAGATTGTGATCCAGTATGTTCCAGCCAGTTCACTATTTCGTTTAAGGAACAGGGAACAAATTGTATTTGACTCACGCGGGCATTGGTTCAGAAAGAAGGTTTGAACACTCTCACAACACAGTTTACTCTCTCCCTGCGTAGGCAAAATTAAACCATGTTATAGCACAAGCACTCAACAGTTGGCAGGAAGTTAGGAAGACACATTTGGAAAGGTATGGAGCACTGGCTCTAGCTGCGTTGCTGTTCGAGTCTTGTTCCAAATGCAGAAAAATATATTAATAAAATCACAGATTCAGTAGCTGTCAGGAGCTCAAGCCCCCAATGCAGGCACTAAAGCAGGGGTCCCCAAACACCAGTCCGTGGACCGGTACTGGGCCACGGCATGCCAGCAACTCGTCCTCACAAACAAGCCAAGCCCCATTGGCAGGATGCAGGCAGCACACAAAACCACGCCCCCTCCGGTCTGGGGGGGAAAACCTCTCTCCACGTAACCGGTCCCTAGTGCCCGAAAGGTTGGGGACCTCTGAACTAAAGCAGGCATTTAGGACTGTGAGGAAGTAAAGGGACAATCTTACTTTGCAAATTATTTTTCATAGTGTAATCTCACATGGAGCCTTCTCCATTTAAAGTGTTGGCCGTTCCAACTCTAATTCCAGCAACTGTTGTTTGGTCACATTAATGCTCCGTGGCACTGACCTAAAGGTTAGTGTTTAAGGAGCTGCCAGAACTTGCTACAAAAATCTTCATGCAGCTGGCAAAGGATTTTATTGCTTGTTTGAAATGCTCCGATGTTTTTATAGGCCATTAAGATCTACTCTAGCAAAATGAACTCACATATGATAGGCCAGCCATTAGGGTTAGGGTTAGGTTCGGATTAATTAGCATCAGCTTGACAATGCTGTTCAAAGTTGGAAAAAGTTACAGTGAGGCAATTTTGCAACAAAGTTAGGAAAAGGAAAGGGGGAAATGAGGTGTTCTGGATTTACATTTAGGGAAAAAAAACCTCTGCAACATTGGCAGCATAAGAGATCAGTCAAAACTTTTTGCCAAGCTGTTATCTTAAATGCAGCAGACAACCACCAGATCTATCTTCATCTAATACACAGGCTACTTTTCCTGCTGATTATAATTCATTTCCTTCCTGGCCAGCATCTTTTCAAGATCCATTAACTCCCAAGTGATGATGGGATTACAGTTTCCAGAATTCTCAACTCAGATGAATTCCAGTTCTGACTTTGGGAGAAGTCTGATTTACACATTTAACACAATTGTCAAGGGTAGCTAACAGTGTGTTAGTGGCACATTTACAATTCCCTAGACTGAAAAATTGATTAGCTAGCATGATAGGAAGTCACCGAGAATCATCCTTTCTTGTGGATGATTCTACTCCACTACATAAAAAGATTTGTTATTGATTCTGAACTCAGAAACTGAACATGTAAATTTCACTCCCCTTCATGTATTCCCAATGCTCCAATTGCTCACAAGAAATTTTACCTGCAAATCTGTTTTCATCAGTGAAGCTCCAGCCTCCACGATGTAATGGCAGATGGTCCGCTGGTGAAGTGCTGCAGCCTGATGCAAACTGGTCTCACCACTAACAGGAAGATTAAAATGGAGAACTAGGATCAAAAATACATACCCTCTTCTGCTATGTTTCAAAAGGCAAACAATACATAAAGTTTCGACACAGCCCTGGCTGGAACCAGGCTGTAACACAGGTTCTTGTATGTTAATGTTTGCATGGCCTTAGTAAGACATGGGGGACCAGTTCTTACATCAGCTAGGAAGAGAGGCTGAGCGACAGACAACAAAGAGGGAAAGTCCTCCCTAACAAGTCAGACGTAACATTTTCTTTTTTGCTCCCTGGAGACCTCAGTGGAAAGGGAAACAGCAACGGAATAGTAGTGAATGTGGCATTAAGCAAGGAAAGTTATGCAGAAACAACTGACTCTGGAGAGGGTGATTTACTGAAGTTCTTCTGTAATTCCCTTGCACCAGGATTCTCTGATGACCTGCAGCCTGTCCACCTTTTCTACAGGTGTAGCTGCTGGTAGGAAAATAAAGCTTCCACTGCTTCTGCAAATAGATCCACAGACACAATTCCTGTTTCAAATAGTCAGTTCTAAGTAGCAGAGAAAGCTGGAATTCTAGAGGACAGGGGTGACGAAAAAGAGTAACCTTCTACTTGTTTTTTTTTAGACGTGAGAATTTATGCTTACAACACAACCTATTCAGAATGACAGCTCTCAAAACCATGATCCCAAAGGACAGACTGCGAGGTTGAGCTATCCTTCTCTACATCCAAGACTGTTCCCTGTTTAGAGTCACTTGCTGGGGTGGGTGGCCATACAAATTTGAATGAATGAACGAACACATGAATAAATACGCAGGCACTCACAACTGGGTCAACTGGGGGGGGGGGGAAACAGTACACAAGTTCCCTTGTGATGTTCTGCCACCATAACTGAGAATGGACTTACTTTTCTTCTTCTGCCACATCCAAAATCTCTGCGGGAGCTGGAATAGAGAAAGCACGAGAGAGAAAACAAGATCAATCTGCATGATACGATCCACGCCACTATTTTCCCTGTCTACTATGGATGGAGAATCTATTTTCTTCCCCTTAGAGAGAAAATGGGACACACATTTCTCATAAGTACTGAAACCATTCTGCGAAATGCGCAACATTCATCTTCTAATACTTAGTATTCTAAATCTGCTTTTATATATTTTTGTATTTATTTCGTTATATCCCGTCTTTATTACTTTTATAAGTAACTCAACATACCTAATGCGCCAGGGTTCTTCAAACTTTGCCCTGTTATGAATTGTGGACTTCCAACTCCCAGTATTCCTCAGCCGGCGTAAGTTTGAAGACCCCGGTTGCACGCCTTCTTCCTTCTACTTTCCCCACAAGAGCCACCTGGTCAGATGATTTGGGCCGAGAGAGAGAGTGACTGGCACCAAGTCACCCTATCTGGCTTTTGTGCCTAAGGCAGAACCAGACCTCACCATCTCCTGGTTTCTTCTGTCTTCTAGCCTGGTGCTTTAATCACTAGATCGGCTCTTTTCACAAAATCTATGGATGCCACATTGCCATATTGATTTACACAGGTTCACTGATTCTCTCAGAAAATAAGAACATCAGAAAGCTGCTTTGTATGCCTATCTGCTCAGAGAAAAGATAACCGTCAACTGGAATAGTGAACAGCGCTGGATGAAGCTATGGGTTAACTGGGCAGGGATATTACTAGTTGGCTTTCTGGTAGACAAGTGTTCTGTGATTAGCCAGGCAACCAGTTTCTAATTGGCAAGCCTCAATTAATGTTTGAAGAATATCTGCAACATGAAACTTAAGGCTGAAGTCACTATAGCATTTTACACAGCCGTACAACACTGCAAGAATCCAAAATAAAAGTAGCATGTTGAAATCTATTGTTGATTAGTTTCTTACACCGATTAAAATAATCATAGCTAATAAGGTCATCCATTTTGCTGACCTGACTTACCATTTTCAATTATGTATTTCACAATCTCCTTACTCCCTGATTTCACAGCATGGTGAAGGACAGTTTGGCCCGTGGGATCACGCATCATCAAGTCTTTGCCAGCCTGGTGCAATTCTTTGAACTAGAGCAACACAGAATCACTTGAAATGAGCCACAATACAGACATTATTGAGGTAAGCCTCAATCAAAGCAATTTATACAACAGTTTAAAACAAGCAGCAACAAAAGGAGATTACTGGAAAAAAGAAGTTAACAGTTAATCACTTGGATTGTGGCATGAGCCAGAAGCAATTAAAAAGGCCTTTACAGCAAAAGGATGTTTCAGTCTCCCATTCAAAAGAGAGTATTACTGGATGTAATCAGAGGCAGCTGATCTGATATATTTAGAGAATCTGTGAGATAGTGTTCTTCTCTGCATTCACTGTTTCACATAAAAGAGTAAATTTGCAGCCAAATCCTATTTCTGTGCTGGTAACAGTGAGGGACATCTGGCTGATGGACCTAACCAGGTGCTATATCCATATCAAAAGCATTGCTTTATCATCCAAGAGAGTCCAGTGGCCAGGTCTCTTCTACTCTATTCACTGATTGCTAAATCTGGGTTAACTAAAAACAATTTCCTTTCACGTACGAATGAACAATATTATGGTGTAATCCCTTAGTTATTATACACCATGCTAAGATGATGGCTGCAATACTGTAACACACCGAACCACACATTATCCAACCCATTTCAGCCTGAAATAAGGTGGTATGCAAGCCCAATCATAATAACAGGATTGATCCTGATGCACCAGATTTACGAGGCCCTATTCTGATTTATAGGGGACGCGGTGGTTAGGACGCTGAGCCTGTCGATCAGAAGGTCAGCAGTTTGGTGGGTTGAATCCCGGGTGCCACGTAGCAGAGCGAGCGCCTGTTACTTGTCCCAGCTTCTGCCAACCTAGCAGTTCGAAAGCACGTAAAAATGCAAGTAGAAAAATAGGGACCGCTACGGTGGGAAGGTAACAGCGTTCCATGCGCCTTTGGCGTTTAGTCACGCCGGCCACATGACCACGGAGACGTCCTTGGACAAGCGCTGGCTCTTCGGCTTTGAAACAGAGATGAGCGCTGGCCCCTAGAGTTGGAAATGACTAGCACGCACGTGCGGGGGCACCTTTACCTTTACCTTATTCTGATCTATAACAAAAATATTGCCAATAGAATGTGAAAAATATTATCATTGCAGATCATAAAAAGCACAGAAGTTTACACAAGAGCTGAACTGAACAGCCTACTCATAAATTAGAAGGATCCAAAGAGTTAATGCTCTATAAATAGTAATTACCCCGTTTCATCACAATTCTTCCTGTCTTCTTATCCTCTATCATCTTAGAGGATAAGAACACAATTAAGAGACATTAATAGAGTAATCTGATGGGCTTTTATTTCTCTTTGTTGCAGCAAGCACTGTCTTAACTTACAGTTGGCTCAAGGAACCCATTCTAAATCTCCCTGTAATACAATGTAATAAAAATTGCATTATAGGTATTTCTGACACTGAATATAAAACACTGTGCCAAATTGCTCTGACTTCTGAAAGAATAGATACAGAGAGGACACCCGACATATTTCTAGCAGGGATCATTATGGACAAGTAGCTGGATTTAAGATTCGCACCTGAATTCAGCAAGATTAGTTAGTTCTGCTGAAGTAGTTTGGTCTAGTGGCTAAGGCAGCAGGCTAGAAAACAGGAGACTGTGAGTTCTAGTTTTGCCTTAGGCATAAATCTAGCTGAATGACCTTGGATCAGTCACTCTTGCTCAGCCCTAGGAAGCAGGAAATGGCAAACCAGTTCCAAAATCTTGCCAAGAACATTGTAGGGACTTGTCCATGAAGTTGCCAGGAGTCAAAACTATGGATCTGTATGCTTTTGTGTTAGTCAGATCCATACAACTGGAACTCATTTGAGTTCCTAGAAGTCTGTCATACAAATTGAAAGTTTTAAGTTGTAACTTGTCTAAACATCTTTATTGGAAAATTAATCACAGTTCTCCTCATATCTTCTAGGTGTCACAATAAAGCTCTGACAGAAATAGGAGGCCCTTAGTGAGCCTATTAGGAATTCACTGGATGAAAGGGCCACCTGGCTTAAAGGAAATTTGCACTGCTGCTGAAGGTTAACAAGCGAGCTGAAATCAACAAGTCACTTGGCACCACTAAGAGATTGGGAAGAGACTGAGAAGTAATGCAAATAGCACTGTTACATACAACCCTAAATAAAACCACTATGGATGATAGTGGTGTGGCATAGTTACTATTGCTGTGGCATAGCTACTATATTCTATTATATTCTTCTCAACTTTGCAGCTTGATTTTAACACAACAGAGCTGTTACCTTGGAAAAATTGTTATTCTTGGCAGCATCTATCAAAGCATCATCTGTAAAAGAAGAGACAGCAGTGTGCAAAATGAAGTAGTTGACAAAAAGAAGGCAAGACATGTGAGGAAGACAAATGCCAAAGAAACAGCAACTGGTGGGAGGGCTGACAATAATTTTGCTTGGGGACAGAAAGTGGCTAATGAAAACAGAGATAACTATCCAGAAAACAGTCATAAAATTACTTGTGAGTTTTGTGTACTGCTATGTTCATTAGGATAACTCTCAGTTCCATCAATTTCAGACAAGTTGCAACTCAAAAATTCTGGAGGTTTTAATCAGGAGGGGGAAGCCTGCAATTGTTATTCTTATTCAGAAGTAAGAACAGAATCCTAGTGTGAACAGGGAGAGAAAAGGCACAATGTTTTGCTTCTTGTGGAGATTCTGAATTGGATCCCTCACTATGCTTGCAATATACATGGGGGGGGGGAAGAGAATCTCTCAATTAACTGAATGGCAGCTTCATTCCTATGGAAACCTATAGACAGGACTTGCTCACAGAAGGAAGAAGAAAGTGATGGGAATCCCCGCATTAGGGCCCCCAATTTACATATTAAAAATAACCAACATTGGTTTTATGCATGCAAACTTTTCTGACATGGAACGTAGGCTCCATTGGGTGTGTCTGGAAGAGGAAAGATAAGCCCCCCCCAAAAAAAAATTTAGATGCAAAATATGTGTTGCTGTGAAGGCAAGATACGGTAATTTATACCAATTCATCATTTCCTGAGTAAATGTTCTTCTACTGTTTACATTTCAATAGAAGATAATGGCTTGAACTGTGGAGTCCTCGGTGCTCTCTGAGCTTGGTTGTTTGCTTGCAGATCCTGTTTACTACACAACTACAGTGCTAATGATAGTTCCTTGACTAGGGTATTGTTTTTTACTTGAGCTACCAAGGAGAAAACAGCTCCCCCACCAATATGGGCAGGATAAGCTGCTGTATATAAACAGGGAGCAAACCCCACATTTACTAGCACTTGTATTTTACCTAGTCAGATAATGGAATGTCTGTAAACAAATCAACCAAGCTCAGAGAGCCCCCAAGGACTTCATTGTTTAAGTTTCACTGCTCTTAGATACTCATTTTTATAGACATAGATGCAGTGCTTTTTTTGTAAAAGAAAAAGGTGCCGGAACTCACACACGTCATACAGCCCGCCTTGCCTACCCTACAAGGTTCCATCCAAAAAAGGTGCCGGAACTCGGTTCTGAGCGTTCTATGACCAAAAAAAGCCCTGCATAGATTTAGTACAAGGGATAAGACTTGTGAAATACTCTGATCTTCGCAGGTTGCTAGTATTCCGCTTTCTTTTTTTCCTGCAACTCCAAATCTCACACACAAACATCCAACCTAGTACGTAACTCGGATGGAGAGAATTTAAGAAACAAGGTATGGAGGAATGAAGAGGCTGCAACCAGGAAAGTGGAGGGGGGAGGGGAAGAGAGGGAGGAAGGCCACAGGATATGGGAAGAACAAAAATATTCAACGAGAGAGAGAAAACCGCATGACTCGGATCTCCAGTGTGAAACGCATGACGCCTCTTTAGGTGCTCACAATATGTCATGCTCTTCCCAAGGAAGACAAAGTCAAGAAAGAGAGTAAACCAGTTAAAATCTGTACTTTTCAGCTCCCTACTCAAAATGTCCTAAGGAGATACAGGAATGGAAAGCGGGATGGGGGAATAAATCACACAGCTTCCCAGTGTACAATTTTTTTTATGAAGGTATTACCTAGAAGGTTTCTATATTTGTCTTAAACCCCCTCCCCCACCCATGGATGACCAGGCATTTTTAAATTTGTACATTTTTTTTGTCTAAGCCTTTTTCCTATTGGCATTATCATTTGCTCTCCTGAGAAATAGGCATTTTATCCAACATGTCTTTTGTAACTGATTTACTTAAGGAAAGAACTTGCTCGATGCCATTAGGGTAGTCCTCAGGGCAGCCATTTTGTGATGGTTTTTTGGACACTTTTTTGGCTTTATGGCAGAAAAAAACCCCTGCAGATTCCTTTCATAGCATAAATGACTAGTCAGCATGAAAAGATGAGGAGAAAAGCTGAACAGGGAAGAGGAAAGCAGATGCCCTCAAGGAAATGGTACCTGGAAGTTGCCTTATCAATGGTTCATATTTTGAGGAATTACACTCTAGTCAACTCTAGGAAATACTTTTCATTTGTTCAACTGAAAGAGGCGCCAGACTGGCATCTGGCAGACCTTAATCCTGCTGCTTTTCCTTGCATCCCATGCTGCTACAGGTGGAAGATTAACTTTGTATCACTGTGACATTTTCTCCCAAATGTTGTGAGTTGAGGAAGGCAGTATGCAAAAGGTAATGCTTCTTGCCTTGGAAACAATCATCCAAGCAGGTGCTCTCCAGAAAGAATTCCCCAAGCAGGATTCCAGCAACTTTAAATTCCTGTTGCAGCAGGGATGAATAAAACTTTAATTTTTCTGCATTAGAGAACATTTGCATAGTGTTCTAGCCTGGCTTCTGCTTGTATCTTTGTAGTTCTGTAATGCTCTTATATCTAAATGTCACCAACCAGATGCTAAAAGTAAACTCTACTGCAAGCTGTACTAAAACACTCGTTTTCAAATCTGGACATATCCCAATGTGAGATCTCACCTGCATGAGCAAGCACATTGGTGATGAAACGTCTTTCCCCGAGTGTGAATATTCAAATAAATATAACTGGACACAGCAATGTTGCTTCCCACTTCCATAGATTGTATCAGTTATGCTAAAAAAAAGTTAGCAACCAATTATACTGCAAGTCCATATAGCGAACAAAAGGCCTCACCTTTAAGGGTCTGGCTGCTGTCCACTGCTGAGCTGGAAGAACAAAACAAGAAAGATTCAAAGCTAAAAAAACAGGTCCTTGCTATCCAAAGGCCCCCCCCCACCTTCTGTAAGAATTCCTCTCTATTTGCCTAGAATCAAAGAGACAGAAAAGGGAAGATCCTGCTGTTCCTACAAATCGGTAATTCTGATTTGTGCTATTTAAGGAATTAAGCCGTTTGAAATAAGTAACTGATCCAAGACGTTTTCAGGAATTCACATCTTCTATCTTGGCTTGTTCACCCAGTTTGAACCACCATGCCATTCTGTTAAAATTCAAGTAGATTTTCCAATATTCCAATTATTGAAGCTATGGGTATGGAGAGTAAGGAATATGACCTTGACGCATGTGCTGTTGCCCAGGCAAAAGGGACTAATACGCTTTTTAAAGTCCAGAACATTCAGATAACCTTTGGAAGTGGCTCAGGCTGACACTTCTGTAATTCACTGAACTACAAAAATGAAGAGGAGGAGGAGGTATAGCGCAATCAGACTTGCAAAATGTTGTTAGTACAGTCAATCTTCCCCTCCGCCCCGTGCGTTCCCACAGAGAGGGCCTCCTCAGGGTGCCTCCGGTCAGAGAATGTCGGCTGGCGGCCCCCAGGGGGAGGGCCTTCTCTGTGGGCGCCCCGGCTCTGTGGAACCAACTGCCGGTGGAGCTCTGGATGGCACCGGATCTCCGCTCCTTCCGGCGCGGGTTAAAGACCCATTTATTCGAACAAGCTGGCCTGGCCTGATGGGGGAACGTCTGGGTTTTTATGGGTTTTTATATTAACTGTTTTAATTGGGCAATTTATTTAATCTTTTTTTAACTTTTGTATCTCTATTTATATGCCCTGTTCACCGCCCTGAGTCCTTCGGGAGAAGGGCGGTATAAAAATCCAATAAATACAAATACAAATACAATCTCAACAGAGGTTGTTGTAGCCATCCTGTGGAGTTGATTTTATAGCCTGGTATTTCTAGTGGAGCTGACAAATAACACACACACACACCCCGCTATCCCAATCTGAAGATCCAACTCACAAAGACTGAATTCTCATTCCCCATTTTGTATAAAACCTTAAGCTATTTTTCCTTGGGGGTCCTTCCCTTAATCTAGCCTGGTCTTTCTTACCTCTAGTCCCCAAGCAGACAGCCTCACCTGGAGACTGGTGTAGACGGTGGCGAAATTGGGAGAGGAAGGTGTTGCTTTGTAGGTGTTGAGGGAACATCAACAAGGTCAGGCATGGCAGGAGATGTGCCCACTGTTTGAGTAAGCACTAGTTCTGGGTCTAACACAAACAACTCATCCTGGGAGATCTCTGTTACATAATTAAGATGTTCCTGGAATTATATAGATAAACAATTTTAGGGACAGAATTTTTCTACTATTATTATCTAGTCAGGACCTCAATCAATATCATTTGATAATATGCAGAAAACCACTACAATTGCTTTTGTTCTATATAAATACATCAAAAACAAAACGTAGCTGGAGATAATAACTATTTCTGAAAGTAGTACTGAATATTTAAAAAACAAATTAAAGCTAAGATATATGTAAAAAAGTCATATGATATTTTATAAAAAAGCATGAAAATATGCTTTTTTATTTTTTATTTGTTGGAGAAGCTCATTGTCCACTCTCTTTGGACAAGAAAGTAAAGCTCACCTGGGCACGGTCTATTCTATAAAAACGATCTGCTGTGGTTGCTGTAAAAGAAATACATAAGTTACTTGGTATTTATACAGAATTCCAGAAAGTTATTAAGTGCTTTCGTTCATTTTCTCAATAATTTAACTGATATTGTCTGCTAAGCTTGTAAGCCGCCCTGAGTCTTCGGAGAAGGGCGGGATATAAATGAAATTAAAATAAATAAATAAATAAAAATACTTCCCAATATATCTGTGTAGCAGAAATCCCTGGAATTTGCCTTTCCAAAGAGACAACTGAAAGATGTTGAATTCTGAACTCAAGGCAATATTCCATGATTGAATGCTGAATACAATAAGCCTGTCATATAGCGTCAAGGATGTTAGTCACTTCAATAAAACATGACTTACTACATTAAGGTAAACAGATCCAATTATTCTCTTATTTCTAGTCATCTTGCTTTTGAGTAAAAATAAAGAAACCAGCTTCATTAAAATGTGCTTTGTTTTTCTTGTTACATGGTTGCGTATGCTAAATATAGTGAGTTTTGACAAAATCTCATTCATTCTGATCCAACATATATACGTGTCATACTGAATATAAAGCTCACTTTCATATCTTGACATTTAAACTGATAGATTATTATCATCACTATCTGTTAATCAATGAAAGAATAATTAAAACTAAATAAAATCCGTTAAGTGCCAGGGATTCATGTTAGCAGGAGTTACTCCCATCTTTGACAGTTTAAGCGACATAAAAAGTTCCATGAGGAGTAAAGCAAGAACTGGCTGCTCCTAAATGCTCACATGCACATTTCTTTCTCCACCAAGATCAGTGAATGCATACACACGCACAATTAGTATGATGTAAGGGCACTCCGGCTAGCATTCGCATAGACCAGGGGTAGGCAACCTCGGCTCTTTTATGACTCATGGACTTCAACTCCCAGAATTCCTGAGTCAGCTATGCTAGTATAGACTTTCGGAATATGACTGCAACTGTGTAAATAATTTGCTGCTGTCTAATTTAAAAGGGCTATGATTTTCCAACTTTTCCAGAAGGTTCCTGACTCATTTCACCTAAGGCTAAGGTAGATTAGCAAGTAGATAGGACACAAGCCATGATACCAAGACAACTCTTTGGCATTGCTGGTTTGTAAAGAAAATATAGAGGTATTCAGTTTCCCTGTTTGGAGCCCTCCTTCTGATATGTTGTTGAACTTCCAATACATCGAAAGGACGAGAGAAGCACGTGGCTGAGCTATATGGAAATGGAGGGGAAGTGCTCACTCCCAATAGATCAGAATCATTAATACTCTTTAGTGCTATTGGGTGCTCACACCCAATAGATGAGAACTTTTGTTTTGCCTCCATGTGTCTGTATTAAGGCTCCGGGCATAGGAGAGCATTCAGCCCATAGGAACTACAACCCAGGTGACTAAATTTTGTTGACTTACAGAACTCCCTTTACTTCTTTTGGATTTTCAGAATGCCGTGGCCAAGCAGAGGTTGCTATGGCTGGATCCTAGAAAGACTGGGGAATTTTCTTTGGGAAAAGAGCAGAAGTGATGGGGAAGGGAGGGGAGCTCATGACACAAGCCAGAGCAGATTAGAAGACTGAAAGAGCCTCGTTTATCCTGTCCCGGGGAGAGATTTACAGTCGTGGAGCTGTTGATGAAGGCCAGTAATTCAACCATTTTAATGAGCCTGTGTTGCCCCTGAATACCACTCCAGCTTTTCCCCCCCCCCATGACACATTTTCCTCTTATTTGGAACATGCTGCTGGGAAACTGGCAGAAAAAGAGGAAATAATCTGCAGCAACAATATCTGGGAACAGGATCCTCATACAGGGGCACAAAAGGGATGGCCTCTTCTCACTGGGATCCCATAATCAGATGGGTCCCTGTGCCTGTATGTTGTGCATCAGGACTGGCAATTTCATTTCTTTATTTGGAACAAGATTATACAGTGATATACATTTGGAAGGATAGTTTTCTCTTATTCCTTGTGAATAAGGGATGGGCCGGAGTGAAGGAGAAGCTAAGTAATAACTGACCTACTGACACTGGCAGAACATTAGTATCTTGCGGTCCCTTGGGGTGTAAGAGCATAAGGCTCCCACCCTGGGCCACGCCTCCTTCACCTCTCGCGTCCGCCCATTTACCTCCAGCGCTCCTCCTTGGCTGGCTCTCCTCCACCCCCATTCTCCCTGGCCAATGGGACCCTTGCCCTCCACCCCGTGCCCTTTGCCCTGGCCGTTTCACAGAGGCACCCTTTGTCCTGGGCCTTTGGCTGCACGGGACAGACAGCCGCCAGCCAATCGGGTGGGTGGCAGGCAGAAGCCATGGTGCTGCAGGCAGGAGCCATGGGCGATCGCAGGGGCTGCATTATGGGGCGGCAGGCAAGCAGCATGCAAAGAAAATTAAATTTTAAATGCATTTAATTGGCAGGCTCGACTTCACAAACATATGATAACCATATGTCTCTGAGACAGACATTTGGTGATTTGGTTGTTTAATACATGAGATGAATGTGCCGGATAATGCGTCAGTCTCCTGCTGCCCCACACCAGGCCGCCTCCCCCTTGCAATGGCAGGAGGTATGCCGGCCCTGCCATTCACCTATTCACCCCCCCACCCCACAATCGGGAGAAGCCGTGCAGGCCCTGACATTCGCCTGCTGCCCCACAACACAGCCCCTGCAATCACCCACCGCACGCTGCCCCCTTGCAGCACCATGGCTTCTCTGTGCCACCCACCCGATTGGCTGGCAGCTATCTGTCCTCCGCAGCCAAAGGCCCGGGACAATGGGTGCCTGGGTGAAGGGCACAGGGTGGAGGGCAAGGGGCCCATTGGGCAGGGGAGGGCCCTGCTGAGGAGGAACGCTGGAGGTAAAGGGGCGGAAGCTCAAGGCGCGAGGTGAGGCCAAGGGTGGGAGCCTAAAGGTCTCATTCCGAGTTCCCTGAGAGAGTGGAGACAGAGGAAAGATTTTAAAAGTCCACACAAAAGGGAGGGAGGGAGAGAGAGAGACGGGCAGTTAAGAAGTATAAAAAAACAAACAAATGGAATCAGGAAAGCAGAAGAAATCAGCGAAATAAATTACTCTTTCTTTCTCTCTTACACACCTTGATTAGAAGGAAGAATATAGAATAAAGTTCAATCTACCAGTATTATATAAAAAGAACCTGTAAGACATGAATCTCTCCCAGTGTCCTCTCCTCAGCCTTCATTGCGGCCTGTCCATTTTTTTTTTAAACTTTCTGCACCCTCCAGTATCTATCCTGGTTAAATCCCACTGTATCGCATGTTGTCCCCGTCTATTAGATCTCTAGAGCTTTGTTCCAATTTCCCACTATCACCTTATTGAAGGGAGGCCCGGAGGGATGTGCTGTGTCAACAGACTCCAAAAACCATGCAAACTGCTCCCTGTGTGTTTGGGAACTTATTCCAGCTTTGCTACAGGGGGACAAAAGCTCCCATTGTCTGAGCCTGTGGGAGAGTCTCAGAGCCTTGCTTAAGCTAAAACCTTAAAAAGAGCTGAAGCGTGCTACTAAAAGTGAAAAGTACAGCTGAAAGCTTTAGGAAGGCCTTCAGGTAGGGGGCAAATTATAGCTGGGAAAGAAGTTGGAACAAAACTGTGTTTGTAAACAAGTTTCTGCTGTTCTGCCGAGCGCTTGGGAATTTTTGCAAAACACAGCTGGTTGGGTCACAGACCCAGCAAGGGGGAAAAAAATAATAGCAATGAAATCAATTGTTATTGCTTTGCCTTCTCTTGTCCCCCCCCCACCACCAAAAAAAAGCTATAATTGAATCTGATGCACAAAAGGTAACTTTTTAATGCAGCAAAATCATTGGTATTCATTGTTTCTGGGAATTCTTAGCTAGGTTATGGTGAAACTGCTTTATTTTCCTCAGCCTTTTCCTGTAGAGCCATCTGCTGGCCAAGGAGTAATCTCATTCAGGCATTCCCATTCAGTCCAACAGGGAAAAATGGCCACAGATGGCAACGGTGTAAAGTCCTCCCTCAAATTGTGGATAGCCAAAAGGCTCCGTAACTGAATGAAAATGAAGCTTGTTCAAGACATTTCCTTGAAGCCAAGGGTCTATTTTTTTTTTGAAACACAAAAAGCCTTCTTATATATGCTGTTAATCCAACTAAATGGACCCTGATATTTATATTGTAAAATGACACTGTTGTATATTAGTTCTTTTTTCCTTTTTATTTTTATTCAAAATATAAACCTTCAAAATTAAAAAAAAACTAAGAAAAAACACAAAACAAGACATTAAAAAAGTGCATTAAAGAAAGAAAAAAACCTTAACAAATTATCCCCCCAGTCGAATACTGCTTATTACAATATTAGTTTCCCACCCTTTGTAAAACTGCCCCCCAAATTTTTTAAAACTACTAAATATTTTTGCAAATCATTAACCTGTCATCTATCTACTATATTAATGTCAAAATAATTAACAAGAACAACAATAAAAAAGACAAAGTTTCAAAACCCTCTGTTAAGAAACTGTTATTGTAATCAACCTGTAGAAAATTTACCACATCTTATCTCTCCCAAATTGTCCCAAGAGTTAACAGTCCAACATGGAGAAATGGCAACATATGGCAAGGGTATAAAGTCCTCCCTCAAATTTTGGATAGTCAAAAGTTCCGTAATTGTATGAGAGTGAAGCGTGTTCAAGACATTTCCTTGAAGCTAAGGTTCTATTTCTCTGAAACACAAAAAGCCTTCTTAAATATGCTGTTAATCCACCTAAAAAATGGACCTTGATATTTATATTGTAAAATGACACTGTTGTATAATGACTGGCATTTGTTCTTTAATTCGGACCTAAGTCCGAACCAAGGAATGTCCTGAACCAAGGACATTCTACGAACAAAGCACAGGTTCTATTGCTCAGATGCAGACCTTCCCTAACTTGGAGTTTAAATGAATGGCTTATTCCACAGGTCTGCAACCCGCGGCTCCGGAGCTGCATGCGGCTCTTTCAGCCGTCTCCTGCGACTCCCAGTCCTCTGCCATGTGCAGTCCAAAAAAAAAAAAAAAAAAAAAAAAGTGGGACTAAAAAAGTTCAACCAATCAATTCAAATATGCAGGGTAGGTGCATATCTTGCCTTGGCTCCACTCTTCAGTCAAACCCTGTTCTGCGCATGCGTGCATGTACGCGCATGCGCACACATTTTTTGCAGCTCCCAGTTTTTCCTTTTGTGAGGGAACCGGTTCCGAGTGGCTCTTTCACTGTTTCAGGTTGCTGACCCCTGGCTTATTCCAACCTAGTAATCTAGAACTCAAATGATTTAGTGAATTGCAATGAGAGTAAAGTGAATTATGGCTTCTGGCTAATTACAGCAATGAGCTGGAAAGCTTACGGGACCAAACGTAAGAGTAGATTATTTTATGTTTGTAGATGTCTAAGCATTTTATGCAATACTTATAAAGAGATTTTGAAGCTGCCTCCTGCTCTGATGGTGCTATAGTACTTTACCATCCATTGGAGAGAAAAAGAGGTGGGGAAAGGGTGAGTGGGTTGTCCTGTCCATTTCCAATTCCGGTTTTGCTGCAGCTGGTACACAGATCGAGATATCCTTTCTTGAAACTAGTGCTGACCTCAGGCAAAAATATTCTCCACCCACTGAGTTTTTCTTTAGGCAAGAAAAACCAAATGCAGAGGTGGAGTATAGCTGGTACCTTGCTCAATAGTAGCAAGTGTGAGTCCTAGTGGACAATCACTTCAATATGAGCCGGCAGTGTGCTGCAGCTGCCAAAAAAGCCAACACAATTCTAGGCTGCATTAACAGAGGATAGAATCAAGATCATGTAAAGTGTTAATACCACTTTACAATGCCTTGGTAAGGCCACACGTGGAATACTGCATCTAGTTTTGGTCAACACGATGTAAAAAAGATGTTGAGACTCTAGAAAGAGTACAGAGAAGAGCAACAAAGATGATCGGGGGACTGGAGGCTAAAACATATAGGGAACAGTTGCTGGAATTGGGTATGTCCAGTTTAATGAAGAGAATGACATGACAGCAGTGTTCCAATATCTCAGGGGCTGGCACAAAGAAGAGGGAGTCAAGCTATTCTCCAAAGCACTTGAAGGCAGGACAAGAAGCAACGGATGGGAACCAACTAACCAAAGAGAGAAGCACCCTAGAACTAAGGAGAAATTTTCTGGCAGCTATAACAATTAATCAGTGGAACAACCTGCCTCTAGAAGCTGTAAATTCTCCAACACTGGAAGTTTTTAAGAGACTGGACAGCCATTTGTCTGAAATGGTATAAGGTTTCCTGCCTGAGCAAGGGGTTGGACTAAATGTCCTCCAAGGTCCCTTCCAACAACAACAATAACATCATCATCATCATTATATTATTATTATTATTATTATTATTATTATTATTATTATTATTATTATTATTATTATTATTATTATTATTATTATTATTATTTTCACACACCTACTTTTTAACACAGTATTTTTGTCCCCCAATTAGTGCATATAGATCCAGGATATCTATTAAGCATCTGTTCATGTCTTATGTTGCTCTCTAATCAATTAAACCAAATTCAGGGCTACCATATCTGAACTGCAAAAATCTAGAACACTTGATAATTTCAGAGATAACGTTTTCTGTATGTTCTCGTAACGACTTGGGATCATTGCAGTCCAAATGTAGCAACTCTGTTACCAAGAGCCTTTGTGGAGCAGTGGGCTAATGCCTCCTTAACTAACACCAGCTGCCTGCAATTAGTGCAGGTTCGAGTCTCACCAGGCTCAAGGTTGACTCAGCCTTCCATCCTTCCGAGGTAGGTAAAATGAGGACCCAGATTGTTGGGGGCAATAAGCTGACTTTGTAATAATGCCGCTTGGGGGCGGGGGGCGAAAGCCCTAATAAGCAGGCATATACATAGAATGAAGGCTATTGCTAAGCACATTGATTTGTGCTTTAGATTGTAAGCTGCCCTGAGTTTTCGGAGAAGGGCGGGATATAAATGGGATTTAAAACAACAACAACAAAAAATGTTAAATTTAACTACACTTATTCCTCCACCAACTTTTCAGCTAAAGTAGATGATGGAGTGTAAACTCATATTTGCATGCAGGGCTTAGGAGAAACAAAATTAGGCAGGATACCTAATACCATAAAAAGACATACATAAAATCTATAATCTCTCGCTAGAGAAAAAGGCTAAATTGAATTTAGCAGAGACAAGTGAAAAATTACTTGCTTAAAAATATAAAAATATGTTATATTGTATATGTGTGTATACTATAACTGTACACTGGACTTATATTTTTGTTTTCTACTTATGCATGAGAAACTGGAGTAGTATTGTGTTGCGTAGTGATGTTTCTGCAAAAAATAGCCCAGGCAGTTCAAGTACTGAGTTTAGTTCTTTAAGGACGTTTCAGAGAAACTGGATCAGATCAGATTCAGAGGGTGATGTCGATGATCAGAGGAGAAGAAACAGTTTGAAAATGCTGGTTAGATTTAATTTTAAGAATAGGCAATGGAGGGATATATGATAGTGTTCTTCAAATACCTACCAGCAGCACATCAAATGAAAGAAAAGTCAAAAACAGCTTTCTCTCATTCCAGAGTGTAGGACACGGAATAAGGAATTTAAGTTATAAAAACAAAAGATTGAGTATCGGGTTAAAAAAAATCAGAAAGGCTCAACTTTAAAAGTTTAGTTCCAGCAGGGGACAGCTAGCTGCTTCCTGGGGTTATTTATTTGTTGATTCTTGAACTGAGCAGGAGGAATTGCACTCAATAACTAACATACCACAGCGCCCCCACCCCCTCAATGTTTCAGTGATTCCTGCATTAAATCCTGAAGTGTTAGGGAGGAGGCACGAAGTTGGTTCCAGGCAGTAATATCTGCCTCTTTGAGTGAGGGTGTCTTCCCCACCGCTTTGAAGGAGGCGGTGGTGAGGCCCCTTCTCAAGAAGCCTGCCCTGGACCCAGCGATTTTAAACAACTATCGTCCTGTCTCCAACCTTCGCTTTCTGGTGAAGGTTGTTGAGATTGTGGTGGCGCACCAGCTTCCTCTGTTCCTGGAGGAAACTGATTATCTGGACCCGTACCAATCGGGTTTCAGGCCCGGGTACAGCACGGAGACGGCATTGGTCGCGCTGGTGAATGATCTCTGGCGGGCTCGGGACAGGGGTTGCTCCTCTGTCCTAGTTCTATTAGACCTCTCAGCGGCTTTTGATACCATCGACCATGGTATCCTATTGCAGCGTCTCAGGGGGTTGGGAGTGGGAGGCACTGTCTTGCAGTGGTTCTCCTCCTATCTCCTGGGCCACTCACAATCGGTGTTGACGGGAGGGCAGAGGTCTGCCTCGAGGCCTCTCGTTTGTGGAGTTCCTCAGGGGTCGGTTCTCTCTCCCCTCCTGTTCAACATCTATATGAAGCCGCTGGGTGAGATCATTCGTGGTTTTGGGGTGGGGTATCATCAGTACGCTGATGATACCCAACTTTTTTTCTCCACCCTGAACCAACCCAGTGATGCCCTCACCATGATGTCTCATTGCCTGGAGGCGGTCCAGGTCTGGATGGGGAGAAACAGGCTTCGTCTCAATCCGGCCAAGACTGAGTGGCTGTGCATACCGGCATCTCGGACTAACCAGTCCATTCCATCTTTAATGATGGGGGGTGAGGTGTTACCCCCCGTTGATAGGGCTCGCAACTTGGGCGTCCTCCTGGATTCGCGGCTCAGATTTGAAGACCTTATAGGAGCCGTGACCAGGGGGGCCTTTGCCCAGGTTCGCCTGGTACGCCAGTTGCGGCCCTACCTGGACCGAGATGCCCTGCGCACAGTCACTCATGTGCTCGTGACCTCCCGATTGGACTACTGCAACGCTCTCTACATGGGGCTGCCCTTGAGGACCACTCGGAGGCTTCAGCTGGTGCAGAATGCAGCCGCACAGGTTGTGATGTGGGTTTCCCGATATTCCCATGTAACACCTCTACTCTGCGAGCTGCATTGGCTTTCGGTTGCCCTCCGGGTGTGATTCAAGGTGCTGGTGATGACCTATAAAGCCCTAAATGGCTTGGGTCCGGGATATCTGAGGGAATACCTGCTGCCGGCATCAAGCTCCCTTCATCCTGTGCGCTCCCACAGGGAGGGTCTTCTCAGGGTACCGCCAGTAAAAGATTGCCGGCGAACAATACCCAGGGGGAGGGCCTTCTCTGTGGGTGTGCCGGCCCTTTGGAACCAGCTACCTGTAGAGCTTAGGACTTCCCCTGACCTTCGCTCATTCCGCCGGGACCTGAAGACCTGGCTCTTCGAGCTTTCTGGCCTGGACTAAGAATATTAACTGGGGTTTTAATTGTATTTTAATTGTTATTGGGGGTTTTAGTTTCAAGGTTAGTTTAATCACTTTGTTTTTAATCTATGTAATTTGTTGGACTGTTTTAAAAAACCTTGTGAACTGCCCTGAGTCCTACGGGAGAAGGGCGGTATATAAGTTTAATAAAATAAAAAATAAAATAAAAAAGAGTTCCTTCTATCTGGTGTGTACACACGAATAGCCAAAAAATGATCAGAGAAAGCAATTCAGAACAAGGGAACTTTCCAAAGGTGCAGCCGAATGCTATTAACTTCCATGTGAAAGAAAAATAAAATCCTATTATGGAAGCATTTTCCACTGCAGTGCCAGCATTAGTGGCAAGGTTTTCCCAAGATGGTAGCATGGGAAATCTTTAATCCAACAGTTTCCACATATTGATTGTAAAGTTTACGGATATTGAAATAACCACAGTCATATGTACTCACAGTCTAGGAAGCACCATTTGGGGGAGAGCTTCTGGCATGACAATGTCTTTGGTTTGACTCCATCTCCCTCCTGGATCAAAATAAATGAACAATAAAAAAAATAAATTGCCCTGTATTCCTATTTCGTCTAGGAACACTTACTGTCTCTTCTGTTTTCTTTTTCTTACCTATATAACCCAGGTAGACTCAGTGCAGAGATATTGTCAAATAGTATGGCATAGTTACTAGAGCATAAAATAGTACAGCTCAACAAACATGCCCCAAATATCACTGAACAGGTACTGATGCAAGCTAAGCACACTGTAGGGAAGCAGGAGAAGGAAAAAGAGGACTCACAGGTAAGGAGAGAGAAAAAGATACACACCTGAGGAAATAGATTCTGAATAGTGGAAGTACAAGAAGGGAAGTCCTGTGGAAAGGGAAGGAGCTGAGTTACCATAACAGTAATGAAGAACCTCATTAGAGATCCAGTTTTGTGTAGTGGTTAAGGTACCAAATTAGAAACTGGGAGACTTTGAATTCTAGTCCCACCTTAGGCACAAAACCAGCTGGGTGACTTTGAACCAGTCACACCTTCTCAGCCCTAGGAAGGAGGCAATGGCAAAACTTTTCTGAAATGTTGAAGGCAACCCGCCCCCCACCCCAATAAAAAGCTTGTATAGCTTTCACTGAGATTTGCAGGTGCATGTCATACCTTTGTTGAGCCTCAGTGGGTCAACTGTCACAAGTCATAAGGAGACTTTGAAGAGAGGATCTGACAGTAGAACCTAAGTGCTCAAAAACACCATCCCAGTAATTCAAGGACTAGGCTATCACAGTTTGTATAATATGTTTCCACTAAATGAACCACTTTCGTAACTCTTTTCTATAATAGTCCAACTATCTGGAGAAACTGAGAGATGTAAAGTTTCAGGACTTCACTAGCCTAAACGTCTGCATTCTTCATTACCTGGTTGATAATGATGCTGGTGATAAAGCCCTACATGGCATGGGTCCGGATTACCTACGGCAGACATGTCAAACACAAGGCCCGGGGGCCAGATCCGGCCCGCGAAGTGGTTTCATGTGGCCCGCGAAGCCATCCTGGAAACAGTGAGGGAACGGCCCCCACTGCCTTGGCCCTGGCCCAGAGACCCTCCTTCTGCCAGAGACCCCCAGATCTGTCCCACTCCTGCCCAGGCCCCCATAGGCACCCTTGATGCCAATGATGTAGAGCTGGCCATGACCACCCAGTAGGCCATACGCACTCCAGCTGCGCCCACCCAGTAGGCCACGCCCACCCTGCCCATACCCACCCGGCCCCCCGAGGGCAACCACGATGCTGATGCGGCCCTCAATGAAATTGAGTTTGACACCCCTGACCTATGGCAACACCAGCTGCCGGCGTCAACCTCCCTCCGTCCAGTGCGCTCCCACAGAGAGGGCCTCCTCTGGGTGCCACCGATCAGAGAATGTCAACTGGTGACCCCCAGGGGGAGGGCGTTCTCTGTGGGCGCGCCAGACCTGTGGAACCGCTTACCGGTTGAGCTCCGGATGGCCCCCGACCTTCGCTCCTTCCGACGTGATCTAAAAACTTATTTATTTGAACAAGCTGGCCTGGTCTGATGGGTTTGGGGTCTGGGGTTTTAATATGGCTTTTAACCAATGTATTAGATCGGGCATAATTATTTAATGTTTTTTAACTTTTGTATTTCGTATTTTGATATTTATTGCCCTGTACACCGCCCTGAGTCGTTCAGGAGAAGGGCGGTATAAAAATCTAATAAATATAAATATAATATAAATATAAATATAACCAAGTACTAGGCAAAGAATGAACCCAGAATGTAAGAGAGCGCAGAAAGAAAAAATATGGGGGAAAAATTTCAAAGAATACTTCCAACTTTTATTACAATAGACAACTTTACCCCTATAAGGTTAGAAACTTATTTCTTCATTCCATATCACTTCCCTTACTTATAAGCAAATGTATAAAGTATCAACTTTTCAAAGTTAGTGTCAGCAAAAAGTCCGTAACTTCACTTAAAAGTTTACTTACTTCACATCTGCCATTGCCTCATTGACATCTTTGAACCTATCCATATGGTCGGACATTATTACTAATACTGTAACTACTAATTTCTGGATCCTTTCTTCAAAATTCTTCTTGAGTATTTCCAATGATACAATGTTTTGTGTCAATCTGTAAGTACCAGTTAACTGACACCAAAAGTTGGCTTCCATTTTTTCCCCTTCTACTTAAAATCTTTAGTCACCTCTGGTGTTCAGTTTCTAAAATTATAAAGTTGTTTATCTTATGAACTAAGATAGTTCAAAACAATTCTAATTCTCATGAGAAGTTCTATCTTTTTTATAGTTTATTCTGAAATCTTATAGTTAAAATCAATATTCCAAATTTACTTACCCTTACTCCATTTGTAACTTTCTCAGATCAAAATCTTATTTAATTTTTACTGTTTATTTCAAATTCTGTCAGTTCTTAAGGTGGTAATTAATTTTTCTTTTATTCAGAGTTGTAGCTAAACTTACTCGACAACTTTTCAGATTTGTCATTTCAAAGATCTCTAACAATTTTAAGATGGTTAAAAGGCAATTGCCCCCCTCCCCACCAAAAAAAGAACTAGAAAGTGAGGCTTGTGAACTTAAGTGTCCTTTAAGCTATGAGCAAGTGTCTCATAAGTGTCCTGTGTGTTATGAGCAATACAGTTAATCCCTTTGTCCCCCAGGACTTAAATCTGGGGAAGATTGCTGTTCTATGATCTCCTCGTGAAGTGCCGCCATCTGGAACCCACGTAAGTGATCTCTTGTCTTCTCCTTATCTGGGAGGTTCTGAAAAACTGGTCTACTCACCTCCTGAAGCCTTACAATGGTTCTTTTGTTTCTGTCATGGTGTTCAGCTCTGTTATTACAAAGATTTTTTCAGTTTGCCATAACTTCCCCAGAAACCAGTGACCCCATCTGGATTTCCTACTCCTCATTTTATCCACATATTTCTTTCATCTGGGCTCCAAGATCACCACAGATGGGGACTGCAGCCAAGAAATTAAAAGACGCTTGCTCCTGGGGAGGAAAGCCATGGCAAATCTAGACAGCACACTAAAAAGCAGAGACATCACCCTGCCAACAAAAGTGCATATAATCAGGGCTATGGTCTTCCCAGTTGCAATGTATGGCTGTGAAAGTTGGACCATAAGAAAGGCTGAGGGCCAAAGAATTGAGGCCTATGAACTATGGTGCTGGAGAAGACTCCTGCGAGTCCCTTGGACTGCAAGGCGATCAAACCGGTCAGTCCTAGAGGAGATCAACCCTGACTGCTCTTTAGAAGGCCAGACCCTGAAGTTGAAACTCAAATAATTTGGCCACCTAATGAGAAGGAAGGAATCACTGGAGAAGAGCCTAATGCTGGGAAAGGTTGAGGGCAAGAGAAGGGAGGACAGAGAATAAGGTGGCTGGATGGAGTCACTGAAGCAGTAGGTGTGAGCCTAAATGGACTCCGGAAGATGGTAGAGGACAGGAAGGCCTGGAGGAATGTGGGGTCCATAGGGTCACGATGGGTCGGACACGACTTCACAACTAACAACAACATTTCTTTTATACAAATGGTATTTTTACAGCTCAACCCGAATTCTTTGCCAGAGCATGTGAGGAAGAATTCTGAATTTAAACAAAAATAAACCTCTTCCTTTTTTTCATTATGTACAGTGAACTGGGAACAAGAATATCTCCTTAGGTATTCTTTGCTTTTAACTTCAAAACAAGAAAATCATTATCATTGTGGAAGTACACATACCACTGAAGTAAGGATATGGGGGTATGCTGTCTGACAAGTCATTAAAGTGTAGCAAGATTGCACTTTCCCCTTACAATAGTTTTTCTAGCAACTCACCTCTTGAAGCCTTTCAATGTGGATCCGGCATAATTCCAAATCACTGTCTCCTGGAACCACGATAATTCCTAAAGGCACAGCTATAAAATAAAAAAATAAAAAACGCAATTACTTTTGCCTGCTAACCACATTTGTTATGACTGCTCAGTATCCAAGTATTTTACTTTGGCTTATAAGCCCCTAAGAAACTGCTAGCTCATCAACACTTCTGGGGAAAAAAAAACTTATGTGGAAAAATGGATTTACATTGTGGACTAAACGCTATTTCTAAAAGTGTGCTATTTCGCACATTCTGATGCAAGGCTTTTTAAAAAATATTCGTCTTATTCAGTGTGTCACAAAGGCCAAAAGAGGTCTTATTTTAACATTAGTCACTTACCAGCTATGGAAAGAAAGTAGGTACAATAATAAACAAACAGCTCCAAATTCCAGATGTTCCTGTAGTGTGCTTGGCCTTTCTATTTAAACAAATCCCCCAATTACTTACAGGCTTCTTTGAGTTTCTCCTTGTCATAATGAAGTGCCTCATAGTCATGCATGCCAATTCGGCTTACACGGATTCTTAAGCGTTCTGGAACTGGTTGCTGACTGAAAAGAAAAAAGCAAACGTGTTTGAAAAATTAGGGAGGATAACACTATTGTGTGCGAAAAGGAACTACGAAGGTGACAGGCAATATTTTCTAACAGCAGCAATAACCTCAATGTGTTAGGTTTCTAACAAACTTCTCTTAGTTGTGTACAAAAATGCTCAACAGCCGCCTGTTGCACACATAGTTCCATTCGGAGAGAAATGTTTAATAGCTACTGAAGAAAAACTCACCTGGCCAATGCAGACAGGCAGTAAAGCTATGTGCATTTATTTGTATCTACTGGGATAAGGCTAAACAGGAAGAGTAATATTGACAATCTACTACTGTCATTTTAAATGGGGGATCAGGGGAATGCAAGCTACTGTATATTTGCCCTCCAGAGAATAGGAAGTATTGCTTAAAGAGATATGTTTTTTTTACCAGACCTGCAATTTTATGTACTTTGAATGTACTCTATGACATAACTCATCCATCCCAAGAAAGAAGCTTCTAAGATTTCCCAAAATATGTAATTATCAATGTCCAGGCATTAGTAAAATTACTTTCCATTCCCTAACATATTCTGATAGTAGGCCAATGAAATAATTTTACTTCACCAGAAACCTATTTGTAACATACATGTAACATCCCTTTATCTCTTTAATAGGAATCTGGAACAACTTTGAATCTTCCAAATCAAATCTTCTGAGGAGAGCATTGTGATTACCTCCAAAGATTTTTGAATTTAATGGGTTAAGTAGAGAATTGTTACTGAAGCTTTTACAATATTGGCAGAGAAATTAATTCTCTTTGACATTTCATCATGTCTTATACAGCCTCCACCTAATGCTTTCAAACTTGTCATAAGAACCTATTTAAAATAAAGTAATGAACGTGGTGGCTCAGTGGGTTAGGACGCTGAACTTGTCGATCGGAAGGTTGGCAGTTTGGCGGGTCGAATCCCGAGTGCCGCATAGCAGAGTGAGCGCCTGTTACTCGTCCCAGCTTCTGCCAACCTAGCAGTTCGAAAGCATGTAAAAATGCAAGTAGAAAAATAGGGACCACTACGGTGGGAAGGTAACAGCGTTCCGTGTGCCTTTGGCATCTAGTCATGCCGTCCACATGACCACGGAGACGTCCTCGGACAAGCGCTGGCTCTTCGGCTTTGAAACGGAGATGAGCACCGGCCCCTAGAGTCGGAAACGACTAGCACGCATGTGCGGGGGAACCTTTACCTTTACCTTTTAATGAACACTCAAAATTACATTTAAAACATTGGCTAAAATTTCAGGGAGCTATAAAACTGTCTTGTAGCCTTAGAACCTTCCCTGACACTGATTCTTAAGACTTTGGGGTATGATAGAAATCCAACAGAAACTGTAGCAAAGCTGAATAAGGTGAACTGGTGAGACCTCCTCTCCTCCTTATAGCAAAGCCTGGGAGATCCTCCCTAGAGTACATACTCATTCAACAGAGGCATGGAGTTTCTCCTCTTGGTCTTCTGCACCATGTTTGCTTGGTTGCGCAATGAAATGTGTATGCAGGAAGCTCCCAGCTTGCAAGGTTCCCCATCCACTTGCATGGGGATGGCTTTGGATGTGGTAAGTACCACTTCCCGGCACTGGTGCAGCCGCTCTCCATGGCCACCCACTTGCAGTGCTGCCTAGAGACCAAAGAAGAGGGTGAAGTAAATGGACTACACATACTTCACTCTAATAGATAACATATAAACTACAACTGGGTCTCAAAACAGTTTCAGTGCAATCTATTCTGAAGAACCCTTGCACGCATACAGACAGTAGCACGAACAACCTGTGGCCTGAGAAACTCTCCCATAAAACGTAATGCAGGAGACATGAAATTTGTCATAGAATTATACAATTGGAAAGAAATGTAAAAGGACATGTAGCCCAATCCCCTTGCTCTTTGGGACATAATAAATCGCCTGCTTTGAGACAAGATTTTATTGGGGCTTAGCTCATTCCATCAGAAAGATTCTATGAATGTATCAGAGAGCTTGGCTTGCCTGCAGTTTCCACCCATTGACCCAAAGTAACAACAACAACAACAACAGAGTTGGAAGGGACCTAGGAGGTCATCTAGTCCAACCCCCTGCTCAGGCAGGAAACCCTATACCATTTCAGACAAATGGCTGTCCAATCTCTTCTTAAAAACTTCCAGTGTTGGAGCATTTACAGCTCCTGGAGGCAGATTGTTCCATTGATTAATTGTTCTAACTCTTAGGAAATTTCTCCTTAGTTCTAGGTTGCTTCATCTCCTTGATTATTTCCCATCCATTGCTTCTTGTCCTGCCTTTAGGTGCTTTGGAGAATAGCTTGACTCCCTCTTCTTTGTGGCAGCCCCTGAGATATTGGAACACTGCTGTCATGTCACCCCTCGCCCTTCTCTTCGTTAAACTACACATACCCAATTCCAGCAACCGTTCTTTATCTGTTTTAACCTCCATCTAATCATCTTTGTTGCTCTTCTCTGCACTCTTTCTAGAGTCTCAACATCTTTTTTACATCATGGCGACCAAAACAGGATGCAGTATTCCAGGTGCGGTCTTATCAAGGCATTATAAAGTGGTATTAACACTTTACATGATCTTGATTCTATCCCTCTGTTAATGCAACCTAGGACTGTGTTGTCTTTTTTGACAGCTGCAAATTTTGACATTGCTGGCTCAAATTTAAGTGATTGTCCTCTAGAATTCCAAGATCCCTCTCACAGTTACTAATGTTGAGCCATGTACCACTATACTATGTCTGTGCATTGCAATGCTGCAATACATACATCATTGGGAGTCATTGCTGCAGCTGACTCCCAATGGTATATGTATTGCAATATAACAATGATGTTCAGAAGTCTTAGCATTTCTTAGGCTTATACCTCCAGACACACAATGCAAACTCACACACTTAGGATCAAATTATCAAGGTGTTCTGCATTTTTATCAGAACCTTTATTAGGCTTTAACCCTTTGATCCCTGCTGAATCTCGATATGAATTCAGTGTCTAGCATTTATATTTTGCAATGGCACCTCTTCATGCAACATAAACTGCTAGCACAGGGGAATTTAATCTCAGTGGATTCCACACACGTGGATCTAATCTAGATTGGGTTTCCGGTGCTGACAATTTTCATTGCAAAATGAAATACAGTTGAAATTAATAGAATCTGTTTTAGCCATTCAAAATGAAAGTGGTCAAGGTCCAGTTCAAGTCTGGAATAGAGCAAGGGACAAAAGGTTACAACCTTTTATGTGTCATAGGAATAAGGGCATAACAACTGCAGAAAACAAATGTTCCATTGTTTTTTTATTAAAGAGTTTTACAAAAACAAGATTTTACAATATATCCCCAAATCCCCCCCCAAACCCGCCCACTTCCCCCCCCCCACTTCCCAGAGCTAAATACAGGATTATAGTTATAATAATCATATTCTAAATAAGAATTATACATAATATACAATTAACCAAATTCATAATGTGCTTTAACTCCCCTTTAACATAAATACATACAAAGTAACAATATCCCTCTAAAATCTACTCATAAGCTAAATGGAGCTTTTTAGTCTCATATTTATTCTGAATATAATCTATCCATCTCCTCCAAACTGAAATATATCTTTCCTGTGAATGATCTTTCAAGTAAGCAGAAATCTTAGACATTTCTGCAAGATTCGAAACCTTAAGCACCCACCCTTCTACAGTAGTCAAACCATCCCTCCCCCAACACTGTCCCACCAGCAACCGTGCTGCTGCCATCATACTCAACATCAAACTGGTCTCTTTAACATCACAATCTACAACAACACCCAACAAAAACAACCGTGGAGAAAACCCATCCTTCTCTTAAAAATCCCCTGAATGTTCCACCAAATTTCAATCCAAAAAGCTTCTACATTTCTACAAGTCCACCACACATGAAAATAGGTGGCCTCCAAACCACCACATCTCCAACACCTAGACTGCAAGTCAGGATACACGCTAGACAACCTCCCGGGATCCAGATGCCATCCACAAAACACCCTATAAAAATTTTCTCTTAAAAATTTTCTCTTAAGTTCTGAGCCTGAGCAAATTCAACACCTCTGACCCAAATCATCTCCCAAGTGTCCAACGAAACCGGCTCCTGAATATTTTGTGCCCACTCCATCATACAATCCCCAACCAATTCCGTTTCCGAATCCAACTCAATTAAAGCACTATATATCCTCTTTATATGTGCACAAATGTTCCATTGTTTACTCCTAAGCAGGATGCTGTCTGCTTAACAATAAAGGGTTGATACTTCTCTTACCTATTAATTATATTTTGTGATGACTTAATTCATCTCAGCTACTCTGGGTATAATCTGAGATGTACAGTACAAAAAATTTCTGTCTCGTCTCCTTGCTGTCTGATTACTCTTTCCCCTCTCAGCCTTTCTTCTTCTTGCTGCCCAAAGTATTGATCACAGAAAAGTTCTGTTTTCTCTAATGTGTCCAGTCTATGACTCTGTTCTTGCCAATTTATTATTACTCCTTCTGGTATTGACCATCTAAAATTTATCCCTTTTTTAATTAAGCATTTTGTCAGAAATTGATACTCCTTTCTCAGATCTCTCACTCTTCTTGGGGGGGGGGCAGGGCCAGCGCCGCGGCAGGACGACACATCTTTTGGGAGCTCTCGAAGGACTGTCGCTTTTCAGCTGTTTGGGGGGTCTGTCTGAGTTCCAGACAGATCAGAGCCGTCCTGTAGGGACGGTGAAGAGGGGAAGTACAGTTTGGCAGCACAGGAGGGATCGCAACCTCCTGGAGAGCCGACGGAAGGTTCCCGGACCAGCAGCTGTCAGACGGCCATTGTGAGCCGTCACAAGCCGGAGCGGCCACTTGGAAGATCTGGAAAGTAAGTTTGGAGGACTGCCTGGGTGAGACGATTGAGAGACCTTAAATGAGGACCCAGATTGTTGGGGGCAATAAGCTGACTTTGTAATAATGCCGCTTGGGGGGGGGGCGAAAGCCCTAATAAGCAGGCATATACATAGAATGAAGGCTACTGCTAAGCACATTGATTTGTGCTTTAGATTGTAAGCCGCCCTGAGTCTTCGGAGAAGGGCGGGATATAAATGGGATTAAAAAAAATTGCTGGAAATTGTGTGTGTGTGTGTGTGTGTGTGGGGAAATAAGAAGAATTTGAAGCCGTGGAGAAGTGGGGGGGGAGCAGACTTTTGAGCTGCTCCTCTTCCGGAGCTGCAGCGGTGGACAACAACGGAAGGCAAAAGAAGGCAGTGAATTAAGTATCTCAGCTGAGAATACTCTTGAAGCTTATGAAAAAATAAGGGAGAGTAGGTGACCTTGAATGACATCTGCTGGACTCACTGATAAGAAGTTTACAGAGTCTGTTTTTTAGTTTGCGGAATGGTGGATAGTTTTTCACTTTGGAGACCATATTTTTTATTTTATTTTCTTTTGGACTAAGGCATGGAGATTCTGAAATGAACAAAGAGCGTAACCTGTATGGATTATTTTTTTTCTCTCTCTCTTTTTTTAAAATATAAGGATATTTGGCTTTTTCCTTCTCTTTTTCATTCCTTTTCCCTTTGTTCTCACCTTTTCTTGTCACTGAAATTTTTCGTACATTATTATCTTATCTATCTATCTATCTATCTATCTATCTATCTATCTATCTATCTATCTATTTTTGTTGGAGCACATTTGAATTATAATACCCCATCAACATTTGGATTACAAACTACTGGAGAAAATGAAGAAGACTACAACACAACACTAATATCTAGTACAACAGCTGCCCTAATATCACAGAGTCCGGTGGCACAGAAATCACTGGACAATACAACGCAGCAAGAGAGATCTAACATGGAGTTGAAAAATATGATACTGGCTCTACACACAGACTTCAAAGAAGGGACTGGCAAACTAGAAGAGGACCTAAAAGAGGTCAAAGAACTGATGGAGAAAAATGAACAAAGGCCGCAACAAGCTGAAGAAAGAATTGAATTAACAGATAAGAGACCAGAGGAGATTGATAACCGACTTACATTAACAGACAGGAATCAGGAAAAAAATGATTATCGCTTTAGAGATGGACAGAGCTGATTATTATTTAAGATTCCAAAATGTTGAAGAAGAAAAAGGAGAGAACCTAGCAGATGTAATGGCGAGAATATTAGCAGAAGCATTGGAGGAAAGCAAGGAAAAGGTAATTAATGATATAGATGAGATATTTAGAATACATACTAGATACGCAACGAGAAATACTCTCCCCAGAGAGGTGCATATAAGGTTTACTAAAAAAGCATTAAGGGCAGATATAGTACAGAAGCTGAGAAATGTTAAAATAAAATACAAAGGAAGAGAGAGAGTGATTTTAAAACAAAAAATTTCTATGGTGCCTGTAAATCATGCTTTGATGCTCCCAAGGACTACAAAGGAAATAAACTAATGAATGCACTTCAGCAATATGGCTACTTAGGCAGACTGGTGTAAAAAGTCAGAATAGCTGGGCTTACTCACCAGCGAGGTCATGGTGAAGGCAATGACTTCCAGGCAGCCATCATCATGGCGTTGGGGTTCAAAGTCATGATGCTCTCCAGGGTTGCCCCAAGGCGTAGTGCCTGCACAGTACCTACACAGAGACGGGAGGGAGAAAAATGAACTGCTACAAATGAAAACACAGGGAGAGATTTAGGAAATTGGGAACGCAGCTTAAAAGCAATGATTTCTTTTGTCTGGCAATCAATGTAACAGCCCACCTTGGAATGTTTAGGAAGACGAGGCATTGAGGCTTAAGATCTTGGATCTTGGGAGTCAGATCTGTTCCATCGCACTGTTTTGTTTCATTTTTTTTAAAAAAAGAGAATAAGCAGTCAGTATCAAAGGCAAGAAGCAACCAGCCAAATCCCTATCCAATTCTATGGGACATCCAATTTTTTTCTTGCCTGAGACATGGCCTGGGGAATAATTTTTTCTCCCAACATTGTCTATAATAATCAACTTCATCAGCAGACCAAACTCATTATCTGTTCTGTACCAGCCTGCTACCGGCCCTGCAGAAAAGGCAGGGACAACCCCTTTACAAACGGCAAGAGGCTGGAATAAAGCCTGCCAAATTTATTAACATAAAACAGACACCAACCATGAAACAGGGGCTATGAAACAGGAACTATCCAAGCGGTTGCCTTCAGCAAACCAGCCCTCCCACACATTCCCCTTAAATACAGCTCAGGGCGTGGCCTCTCTCTGCCTCCTTCTGAGGTGCCCCATTGCCTTCCTCTGTTTACTCCTGATTGACTGCCTCCTGCGTCGGGCGTCCTTGAACAGGGCCAACTGTGGGACATCTTCATCCACGCTGTCAGGCTCACACAGCTGGGTCTCCACCAGGTGGGAGGGGCCTGGCTGAGGGCTCTGCGGAGCCTCAAAGCCATCATCAGCAAGCTCTTCAACACCCCCCTCCTCCTCCTCTGAGTCGTCCGACCCAACTGCCGAACCCACAGGCTGACCCTGAATCACAACATTATCCAAGCCAATAACTTTGTTTCTCCAATAAACTTGAAATAACCCATCCGTATCGTAATATACTCACCACCACTTTGATGTGTTTCGCTAAGTCTTTAGAGCTCCCCATGAGAAAATCAGAGAATGCTGTCTACAAATAGAAGAAAAATTGAAACAGTTCACCGAGTTGCCTACCTGCTTCTCAACAGAAAGGGAAGATTGAGAGGGCAAACTGATTTCAGTAAATTACCTCATTTTAAATCTCAGTGTAAATGACGGGGTAGGATATCTGCTTAAGTAGGAATGTTGCACATTCATTTATCCAACACTGCCATTTTTCATTTTGTTCTCTACTTCACAGATGGTACCTAGTCCCTATTTTACAGGATTTGAGTAAATTTCTAAGGGCATAATCAAGACCTATTCCACTTTCTTATATACACAAGCCAAATATCTCTCTCTCTCTCTCTCTCTCTCTCTCTCTCTCTCTCTCTCTCTCTCTCAGTACAGATTTTCAATGCAGATAAAGTATTCTTCCCCCCCACAGACATATATTCCGAAGGAAACCAACAGCACCTTTTCCCAACTCAATGTGTGAAGTGTGTGACTCCTGGTATTTCTGGGGAAATGAGATCCCAACACATCTGGAAGATGCCCAACTTGGGAAAGGCTGCTGTCTATATTCTAATAAATAACTTGGGGGGGGGGCATATCAAGAGAAAGGTAGAAAGTATAGACTGGGGCATGCATCCTAGTGAACTCACCCCAGCATAGAACATTTTATTCCGAAATCGACTGTTAAATTTCTCTGGATTGGCCTCTGGAGAAAGAAGTTAGTTATCCATTATTACGAGTCACCGGTTCTTAAGATTCTAAGTCCCTCCCACTAGCATTATATATATCTTTACTCTGGGAAAGCCATTATTTTTCTGAGCCATTGGCTTCCAATTCCTAATCACTTTCTCTTTCCCTCCCTCCCTCCCTCCGTCCCTCCCTGGTCTTCTAAATTAAATTACAATCTTTCTGACTTTAGCTTCTCCTTAGACCACAGGTCGGCAACCTGCGGCTCCGGAGCCGCATGCGGCTCTTTGAGCCGTCTCTTGCGGCTCCCAGCCGCCCGGTGCGCGCGCACCTCTTCCAACGGGCAGTGGTGCGCGCGCACCTCTCCAAATGGAGAGTGGCACCGCCCGTTTGGAGAGGTGCACGCGCACCTCCCCGAATGGGCGGAGGTGCGCGCGCACCTCCCCAAACCTTTGGAGGTGCGCGCGTACCTCCGCGCGAATGGGCAGCGGTGCCGCTCTTTGAGGAAGCTGCCGCGGCCCGTCTGTGAAGCTGCCGAAAGCGGCAGCTTAGCAGACGGGCCGCGGCAGCTTCCGCAAAGAGCGGCGCCCCTGCCCATTCCGAGAGGTGCGCGCGCACCTCTCCGAACGACCGGAGGTGCGCGCGTACCTCCGCGCGAATGGGCAGCGGTGCCGCTCTTTCAGGAAGCCCGCCGCGGCCCTTCTGTGAAGCTGCCGAAAGCGGCAGCTTAGCAGACGGGCCGCGGCAGCTTCCGCAAAGAGCGGCGCCCCTGCCCATTCCGAGAGGTGCGCGTGCACCTCTCCGAACGACCGGAGGTGCGCGCGTACCTCCGCGCGAACGGGCAGCGGTGCCGCTCTTTCAGGAAGCCCGCCGCGGCCCTTCTGTGAAGCTGCCGAAGCGGCAGCTTAGCAGACGGGCCGCGGCAGCTTCCTGAAAGAGCGGCACCGCTGCCCGTTCGCGCGGAGGTGCGCGCGCACCTCTCGGAATGGGCAGGGGCGCCGGTCTTTGCGGAAGCTGCCGCGGCCCGTCTGCTAAGCTGCCGCTTTCGGCAGCTTCACAGACGGGCCGCGGCGGGCTTCCTGAAAGATCAGCACCGCTGCCCATTCGCGCGGAGGTACGCGCGCACCTCCGGTCGTTCGGAGAGGTGCGCGCGCACCTCTCGGAATGGGCAGGGGCGCCGCTCTTTGAGGAAGCTGCCACGGCCCGTCTGCAAAGCTGCCGAAAGCGGCAGCTTTGCAGACGGGCCGTCGCCATCGGGCAACCGGGAACCGGTTCCATCTCATTTTTAAAAAAATGGCAGCCGCGTGCGTCCGCGCATGCGCAAAAAACCTTTTTGCGCATGCGCGTGCATGGACACACGCACGCGGCTCCCTCTTTTTTTAATTTGTGATGGAACCGGTTCCCAGTGGCTCTTTTTCTTTTTTAGGTTGCCGACCCCTGCCTTAGACAAAGTTGTAAGCATTTCTCAAGCAATCAGCCCAGCCCTCACATAATCTGCAAAGCATAAGCTTTAACGGTTATTAGACACATTGACATTTACCTCGAGATTCGTGGAATTCCAGTGTCACTCGAGCATCAAAACCAAGGCTGAAGTAATTGTTGAAGACATCAAGAGGGAGCTGAAATAGACAAACAGAACACTTAACCTAGGGCTGAAAGACAGAATGGGGTTTTTTAGTTGATATACAGATATTTGTATGGAATAAACAAAGCAGTTTAGAACCGTGGATATAAATCCTTACCTCCTTCATCTATTAGTCTCTTTCTGACATTTTATTGTATGATAATGAAATTCTGAATACAGAAACTTCTCTATGAAAATATCATACAATACCAAATCGCGTCTTCCTGAGATTCTCACAAAATTTTCAGAAAGATGCTTTAGCTCAGGGCTTTTCAACCTTTTCACCCATTGTACCACTTTTAGGATATGGCAACATTCGAGTACCACCAGTCGCCTAGCAAGGTGTCAAAAACTTGATGACCAAAAGGAAAAAAGTGATGAAGTACAGGTAGTCCTCGATTTACAACAGTTCGCTTAGTGACTGTTCGAAGTTACAATGGCACCGAAAAAAGTGCCCCACAAGCCACAGCCGAGCAAGACACCTGCCTGCCCGCCTGGCAGCGCTCTTCCTCCTGTCCGAGGTGTTCAATGTTGTGAGCATTTCTGTTGAGGATTGGCAGTGGGGGTGGGGTGGGGTGGAGTTTGGTTTTTATTCCCCCACAATCTGCTGGGTGATTGCAGCAGGTTTTGGTCACTTCACATGACCCTGGGACACTGTGACCGTCATAAATATGAATCAGTTGCCAAGCATCTGAATGTAAATCACAAGACCCTGGAGATGCTGCAACATTCCAGCTGAGAAGCGCCAGGATCAGTGCCAAGCTCCAGCTGGAGCCTGGCACTGATCCTGGCGCCTCCACTGCGCCCTGACAGCCCTGCAGTTCCAGCCATCTCTCGCTCAGGCTTGTGCGGTGCCGCCACTGGTTCAGCTCATTCCCCTCCCCTGCTACCACTTTTCTAGGATGGTCGTGTACCACCTGCCAGGTGCCAATGTACCACAGGTGGTCCTATTAGACCTCTCAGCGGCTTTCGATACCATCGACCATGGTATCTTACTGCGGCGTCTCAGGGGGTTGGGAGTGGGGGGCACTGTTCTCCAGTGGTTCTCTTCCTACCTCCTGGGACGTTCGCAATCGGTGCTGGCAGGAGGGCAGAGGTCGGCCTCGAGGCCTCTCATTTGTGGAGTTCCTCAGGGGTCGGTCCTCTCGCCTCTCCTGTTCAACATCTATATGAAGCCACTGGGTGAGATCATTCGTGGTTTTGGGGTCGGGTATCATCAGTATGCTGATGATACCCAGCTCTTCATCTCCACCCCAAACCACCCCAGTGATGCCCCGTTGCCTGGAGGCGGTTCGGGTCTGGATGGGGAGGAACAGGCTTCGGCTCAATCCTGACAAGACTGAGTGGTTGTGCGTGCCGGCATCTCGGGAAATTCAGGCTATTCCATCTTTAACCATGGGGGGTGAGTTATTACCCCCCGTAGATAGGGCTCGCAACTTGGGTGTCCTCCTGGATTCACGGCTCAGTCTGGAAGACCATATAGGAGCTGTGACCAGGGGGGCTTTTGCCCAGGTTCGCCTGGTGCGCCAGTTGCGACCCTATCTGGACCGGGATGCCCTGCGTACAGTCACTCATGCGCTCGTGACCTCTCATATAGACTACTGCAATGCTCTGTACATGGGGCTGCCCTTGAGGACCACTCGGAGGCTTCAACTGGTGCAGAATGCGGCTGCGCGAGTTGTGATGGGGGTCTTCTGATACTCCCATGTAACACCTCTACTCTGCGAGCTGCATTGGCTTCCAGTTGCCCTCCGGCTGAGATTCAAGGTGCTGGTGATTACCTATAAAGCCCTAAATGGCATGGGTCCGGATTACTTACGGGAGCACCTGCTGCCGGTGTCAACTTCACTTCATCCTGTGCGCTCCCACAGAGAGGGCCTCCTCAGGGTGCCGCCGGTCAGAGAGTGCTGGCTGGCGGCCCCCAGGGGGAGAGCATTCTCTGTGGGCGCGCCAGCCCTTTGGAATCAATTACCGGTTGAGCTCCGGATGGCTCCTGACCTTCGCTCTTTCCACCACTTACCTATTTGAACAAGCCGGCCTGGTCTAATGGGTTTGGGGTATTTTAATTAGTAATTTTTAATTATTTATTCTAATGGGCTAGTTCTATTTAAACTTATTTTTAACTTTTGTATATTGTATTTTTATTGTATTTTTATTGCCCTGTACACCGCCCTGAGTCCTTCGGGAGAAGGGCGGTATAGAAATTAAATTAATAATAATAATAATAATAATAATAATAATAATAATAATAATAATAATAATAATAATAATAATAATAATAATAATAATAATAGTAGTAGTAGTAGTAGTAGTAGTAGAAGAAAAGCCCTGCTTTAGCTGATACTTTGATACTCTAACTCACAGTGATTCTAAACAATGAGAAGACATTCTTAGGGCCAAAATAGCTATCCAAAGTAATGAAGAATTGGCAATAGCTTAAAGCATTTCCTCCTCTCTCACACACATGTGGTTTCTCCATTCACAATAGCATTCAGATGAATGGGTGGAGAGTTTAAATTGGGGGGAGAGGAGGGCATTCCCAGTGTCTCCGGCCCCTTGTCTCTCCCTTCAAATGTTCAGCCCTGGGTGCCAAGTACAGCGGCTGACTCTGAAATCTGGAAATCTACTTTATTACGGTTCTATATCACATGGAGAGCTTTATTTCAACAAAAGCATTCCTAGTATGCTGTCTTTCTGACTTTTCAATTTAGTTAGAGAGAGTAAGGGACAAACTTATTCTCTTCTTGGTAAAAAAAAGTGCTACGATCTGTTATCTGATTGATGTTATCCCAATCTTGAAAACCGGAGACATTTGGCTCCAGAAGCACACCAGATTGCACTGTAATGAACCTCTATACTTTTTCTGACGACAGTTTCAATTTATTATTCTGTATCTACTCTATTGATGTTTATAGCAGCTATTCAGTGGAGATATATTATTACCTGACACTGTTTCAGAGAAAAAGATTTGGGTATCGTCAGTAACTCTCTGTAAGCTACCTAGGGTGAAATAGGCGGCATACAAATTTGATAAACAAATGAATAAATAAAAAAAAACAGTAGCTTCAAATAAAACTTCTACATGGTCAGTGTGTTATCATTTTGACTGCTTATACCTGATCTAACTAGGAAATTACAGCTAGCCTCCCTACAGCTGAACACAGAACTAAAAATTCTATTCTTCTATTGGACTTATGACGAATTATGACAGTAAGCTACTCTATACCTAAGTATAATCATTGCGTATTAGAAGCACAAATGGCAGACCCTAGAGAATATTATCTATTTTACTGGACTTAGATTATGCTTATTGACCCATTTTCCACCCATTCTTTTCCATCTTCATTTTTAGAATTTACTTCGTTCTGTTGCCCTATGTCACACAGGCTCCAATTCATTAAAGTTAGCTAGGGAGCAAGGTATATTTTCTGTGATGTCACAGAATATTTTTCATTCAATTTAACTCATATGTAATTATACTTGACCATTATGGAATAAGTTATAATGTACAACATGTTGTGTGTGAAAGATAAGGTAAAGGTAAAGGTTCCCCCGCACATGTGTGCTAGTCGTTTCCAACTCTAGGGGCCGGTGCTCATCTCCGTTTCAAAGCCGAAGAGCCAGCGCTTGTCCGAAGACGTCTCCGTGGTCATGTGGCCGGCATGACTAGACGCCAAAGGCGCACGGAACGCTGTTACCTTCCCACCGTAGTGGTCCCTATTTTTCTACTTGCATTTTTACGTGCTTTCGAACTGCTAGGTTGGCAGAAGCTGGGACGAGTAACAGGCACTCACTGCTATGCGGCACTTGGGATTCGACCCACCAAACTGCCGATCTTCTGATCGACAAGCTCAGCGTCCTAAGCCACTGAGCCACCGCATCCCTTGTGTGAAAGATAGCTGCTGATTTATCTGGATATGACGTTGCTAATAACTTAGAGATGATAGCTTTGGGCTCACCTTATCTGTGGCTGTTTCATCCTTCTCTTCTGGATTTCCCTCAGGTTTGGGCTCCACTTGTAGATTCCAGCGATCAAGTTGCACAATTTCCCCCTCTTCTACATGAGACAGGATTTTTGACAACGGTTCATCAGTATATCCCTGTGGGTTGATATGTCCTCTGTGAGAACTGAGACAAGGTAATGGAAACAAATAACATCTCTTCAATCTACTTAGCTTCGTTCGCAGTGCTGACTTGGAACATAGCCAAATACTAAACTTGTAATGAATTGGCAAATTCTTACCCCGCCCCAGTTCAGTGTTCTTGCTAGGTCATTTCCTGTCCCCAAAGGCAGAATGGCCACAGGAGGTGGAGGATTCAGGCGTAACTGGTCCAAAATTGACAGGATCCATCCCACCTACTCAGCCAGGAAAGACATAACAGATTCAGACAGAATTTTTGCTGAAATTTCCTATGTCTGCTTAGTTACTTCAGCTGTTTATTGCATTTTTTTATATACATCCACAGGAGCCAGCCCAAAAAGTGTAAAAAGAAGAGCTACAAAAGATAGCAGGGTTTGTTAGTAGCTATGCTATTTGTTCAATTAGCCCAACAACTAACCAAAATCAATTAAAAGGAATCTTTAATGCAACTGTTGGTTTACAATTTAGACAGGGCTACAATTTAGACAGGACTGCAGGGCTGCAACATATTGAAATATTATATCCCCCAGAGGTTAAAAAGTAGTAGGCCAGGAGCTAATATAAACCAACCAGTATCAGAGACATATCTCATAGAAATGCCCATCTCTAATACATTGCTGAATTAGTACTTTAGGTAAAATGGAAACAGCTCAGTATCCTTGGACAGGTTAGCCCTGAATGTGTATGGTTGTATTAAGTTATTTGGTGGACAATTCTTCTCACATAACTCAATGTAACAAACTATCTGGATACTGATCCCGGTTCTAGCTACTGATGCAGATCTACCTTATCACAGCTTATCACACAGGAAAAGGGACATAGCCACTTACTGTACCATCTCCTCCACATGCCAGAATCCGTAAGTTGTGCACTTTACGATACAGCTCCAACCTGTACAAAACCCAGAGTGAGCATCACTTATATTTGTCTATTGAACCTTATTCCTTCCCCCCCACCCCAATTTTTTTAAAAAAATGTATCTTTACAATAATTCTTCAGCTTTGTCTCCATAGCTGAAAGAAGCTGCACACCCAAGTAATAAAAAAGTGAGTAACAGGGAGTAAAGGTTTGTGGTTTGAACTGTGTACGTTTTCTCTTTCTGGCTGTTAGCTTAATGGAATAAGATTTCTTTCCTTCCAAGGAGCAGAAAAGGGCACGGCTAGAAAATATATTGAAGTAGCTTACTTCAGTACTGGCTTAGTACTCCACGTTAGAGCACCAACTAGAGTAGGCAAGGGGAAGCTCTAGCGCACATGTCTGCAACCCGCAGCTCCGGAGCCGCATGCAGCTCTTTCAGCCGTCTCCTGCGGCTCCCAGTCCTCTGCCATGTGCAGTCCAAAAAAAAAAAAAAAATGAGTGGGCCTAAAAAAGTTCAACCAATCAATTCAAATATGCAGGGTAGGTGCATATCTCGCCTTGGCTCCACTCTTCTGTCAAACCCTGTTCTGCGCATGTGCGCATGTACGCACATGCACACATATTTTTTGCGGCTCCCAGTTTTTCCTTTTGTGAAGGAACCGGTTCCGAGTGGCTCTTTCACTGTTTCAGGTTGCTGACCCCTGCGTCTAGCGCAGACATGTCAAACTCACGACGTCACATGACGTCACGCGACGTCTTGGAACTTTTTCCCACTGCCGGCAATGGGATGGGCGCGGTTTCTCCGTGACGCTCTGGCCCGCAGGCCGGCAGTTTGACACCCCTGGTCTAGCGCAAAAGTCAGATGTAGTTTACAGACTAGCTGCTTCTAGTCTTCAGGGACTAGAAAAGATAAAATTCTACCTTTTTTTTTAAACCAACCCTGCTCCTCTCTCCTCAAAGGCATGTGCATGCAAGATATGACAGGAAACAATTGATCCTTGTCTCCCTTCTGTACATAATAGATTTCTTGGCAGCAGCAACGATAAGGGATGATTTAGTGTTTATCTGTTCCTTTGCACTGTCTTTCTCTTTTTTTTTATTAAAGAGTTTTACAAAAACAAAATTTTACAATATATCCCCAAATCCCTCCCACCCCAAACCCCCCCACTTTCCCCCCCCCCACTTCCCAGAGCTAAATACAGGATTATAGTTACAATAATCAAGCAGACTGTCTTTCTCATTGGAGCAGAAAGTAGAGAGCAGTAATTCTACGCTTTCCTCCTTTACGTAAAAAGGCAGCTCTTCCTCTTTACTCAAAGGAAAAGAGAGGATTTATCTGATCCTCCTTTCTATGTAAAAAACGATACCAGGGAAATACGGGCTTGGCCCAAGAAGAAGGGCTTCATGGGTCTGATTTTCCTCCTTACTCACTGGACCTAACACCCTCACCGTACATCCCCAAGCTCTCTTGAAGAGATCAGATTCATTCATACAATACTGTAGAATGGGGGACCTGGACAACTGAAAATTCAGCCCCAATGCTGGGAGAATTGAAACTCTTTTAGCTTGAATCACTCCACAGGATTGTTTATTTCTTCTTCTTTCTTTGACACCAGGGGTAGGCAACCTTGGCTCTTTTATGACTCATGGACTTCAACTCCCAGAATTCCTGAGCCAGCCATGCCACGAGTCATAAAAGAGCCAAGGTTGCCTTGTTCTTGTTGTTGTTGTTAGCTGTGAAGTCAGGTCCGACTCATCACAACCCTATGGACAACGTTCCTCCAGGCCTTCCTGTCCTCTACCATCTTCTGGAGTCCATTTAGGCTCACACCTACTGCTTCAGTGACTCCATCCAGCCACCTCATTCTCTGTCGTCCCCTTCTTCTATTGCCCTCAATCTTTCCCAGCATTAGGCTCTTCTCCAGTGAGTCCTTCCTTCTCATTAGGTGGCCAAAGTATTTGAGCTTCAGGATCTGGCCTTCTAAAGAGCAGTCAGGGTTGATCTCCTCTAGGACTGACCGGTTTGATCGCCTTGCAGTCCAAGGGACTCGCAGGAGTCTTCTCCAGCACCATAGTTCAAAGGCCTCAATTCTTTGGCGCTCAGCCTTTTTTATGGTCCAGTTTTCACTGCCATACATTGCAACAAGGTTGCCTACCCCTGCTTTACACAGTGTTTCCCCAAAAATAAGACTGGGTCTTATATTAATTTTTACTCCAAAAGACGCATTAGGGCACGGGTGTCAAACTCGATCGTGCCATGTGACCTATCGTGACATATTTTTTGCCTTTGCGGAGCTGGGTGGGCATGGCCTGTGCATGATGCATCCAGCCCGCGGGCTGCCAGTTTGACAGCCCTGCGTTAGGGCCTATTTTTTGGTTAGGTTTTATTTTGGGGAAAATACCATAATAAATGCATCTGTCTGGCTGACGATCTTAACTGTGGCTTATTTTGGGGTAGGGCTTATATTACAAGCATCCTGAAAAATCACTCTAGGGCTTATTTTCCGTTTGGGTCTTATTTCTGAGGAAATACGGTAGTAGCATTTTCCTCTTTAGTGGGCACTATTCAGTAGCACAGGAGATAGCATGACTGACAATGATTGAAAACCTCCATTTAAATAACTTCTAGGGGATCTCATTTTTTTGCACTGAGAGTTACACTCAGAAGTTCAACAATGTTACCTCATCAAGTACTCTTAAGATCATTTACTCTTCTAATTCTAAAGTGCCACTCTGTCTATTTTGGAAGGCAAAATGTAAATATAAAAAAATATTTTTCCAATAGTTTCAGATCTGTGTCAGTTGGACATGACAAATGGGCTTGGGTGAGGTTCAGGCTTTTAATTGTTACTCACGCTTCTTTGGGACCTCCCTGGCTGAGATCAAAAACCTGCCGAGGGTTGAGGTACCACATAAAAGACTGGAATATCTTTGTTCCCTAAAAGAATGGAAGAAAATAATAAAGGAAATCTGCCGAAGGAGGCTAACAGAAAGCCAATGGTATATGAGAAATAATATCAGGCAAACAATTTTACCTGATTCCCACCACTCTTGGGGTTCACAAACACAAGCAGAGGCTTCATGAGAGGTGCTGGAATGGGCTTGATAACAAAAGGTTTCCATCTTCCTTCCTAAAAAAGATGCCCTGAATTACAGAATGCCAAATGAAATCAAGAGGTTTTACCCATGGGATTTACACTGCATGCACGATGTTATAGTCACGAAATTCCTTGCACTTCTGAGAACCAAAAAAACAGAACAAATGCAAGTACTAGGTTTGACTAGGAATATGAACAATACTTGGGTTTTATTTTTGTAGAAAAGTTCTTTCTTGCCTTTTATGTCAAGGTCTATAAAAACAAGAACAAAAATCATGGAAATGATGGCGACCTAAGTTTCAACTACTGTACAGCCAGCCAGGCATCTACATTTCATAAAAAAACCCTGTTTTTAGCTTTTCTTTCGCCTGTCCTCTTTTGGGCTTCAAATCTCATTTGTTCTAAGCAATAAACAATTCCATTTGGATTCTCTGGAGTAAGAGAGCAAAACATCCATTGACCTTTACATCTGAGCGGAACTAGAAATATTTTTTAAAATGTAACAGCTGTGCTGGATAAGATCAGTCTTACCCAGTTCAGCTTTCTATGTCCAGATTAGTCAATTAGATATTGTAGGGATGCCTATAAGCAAAACATAAGTGCAGTGATGTCTGCCTGTTTTCCAGCAACCATTATTCTGGAGCTCTGTGGGGACAACATCTAGCCTTTGTAATCAATAACTATAAAAAAATCCTCACTACTATGAAAACATTTAGTATTTTCTGGAATCAAGACGCTATTAATCAGCTTCCTTTGTTGTTTTTAGTGCATATTTATAGGGAATGACTAATTTTTATCACTATCTGTAAGAAGGATGGTGCAGTTTTATAGCAAATCTGGAGGAAGATATTTCCTCTTTTAATATTTAGTATAATAACCGAGGAGTGATAACAGGACCCCATTATGGCTCTCAGCACTCTCATCCCAGCAAGGCCACTGATAGAGGCTACTGGGATGATAGTCCAGCAACATCTGGAGAGCCAGACATTATTCACCTCTGTGATCAATGGCATTGTCCAATTTGCTTCAGTTCTGTTGGACTGTTTTTCCTTAGTCTTTAAGAAAAGTTACTAGTCTGCAAATATTTTATTAGGGTCTGGCTGGGAGAAGACAGGCGGCAATTCTTTTCACTGAGCACAGAGGAGGAGGTATTCTTTTTCAATCAAGCTACTCACTTGCTTGGAGGGCTTCCAGATAGCCTCCTACATGGACTCATGGCCCGGGGATACCAAAGAAGCAATTTTGCAAATTAAAACGAATGTAACACTTCAGTATTAAAAAAAGTGCATTTTCCCATTTCGGTCTAGCAAATTAATGCTCAAAAGGACAAAAAGCATTAGCCAATTTTCTAGAATTCCCCCCCCCCAATTGCTCTTTTAGGATGGCCTGATCTTCATTTTGTTCTTTATATTCTTTCAAGTTCTCAGTCCTAATCTCTGACCTCAGGCCCCTTCTTGCTGGATTTTCGTTTGAAGGAAGTCCTTTTCTTCTTCTTACTTGACTTCAGAGGGTTCTAGAGAGAGAAGGGGTGGGGTGGGGGAACAGAAAGAACAAACCATGTAAATCAGGAGGTATTTAAAGTACCTCCTTCATATTCCAGAAATGTTAGGACTGCAATTCCCTGAATTTTGTCGGGAACGTTGAGAGTGTTATCCTTAATACATATGAAAGGGCCTGGGCAGGCCTAAGTACGGATAAAGGGACTTAGGGGAGAAATTTGCACAGGAATGAAGAAAACCTAAAATTGCAACATACTTGGGGATGACGGACACGCAAAATCCAGGTGGGCGGGATGACAACAGCAGCATGTGCCCCCAATGAACAGGGCTCTTCAATGTGCTGCAGCATGAAGCATGACACTTTACTGTGATACTGAAAAGAAGCAAAAGAACAGAACTGATTAAAAACCATCGCTGCCTCCGAGATATTGGGCTGGTGTTCTCCTGTAAGCAGAAAGGTTTGGAAATCAGGTTTAAGTGCTAGGCTTCTCATCCTAAACTTGGAATAAATCTCCTGGGACTTCATGGCTTAGCACAAATCCTGGGCCTAACTTGGACGAAAACTCTTCAGGTGTGGCTCAATTAGATTAGCGTATTTAGAACAGAGACAGTAATAAAGCTGTAACACAACAGTCTATTATCCACTGCTATGCAAAGAGATTTAAAAAAAGACTTCGGGAATTTTAGCTTGAAGTTTCTTCCTCCTGCCCTGTTGAATAACCAGAAACTTGGCTCAGTGCTTAGTGGCCTTGAAGTTTTTGAGTTGTTATACATTTGGCCTGGTCTGAGAACTAATGGTTCCTGTTTTGTCTGCCTGAACCTTTACAGGAAGACTGCTGAGATGGTGGGAAAGAGGGTACTATTTCAGGATGCTCGGCAGTTTCTTTTATATTTCCCTGTGCAGGAGTTACATTTCTAAATACACTCCTATGTCAAAGTATTAATATAAAAGGGAGCAATTAGCTCTGCATCTATCTATCTATCATCTATCTATCTATCTATCTATCTATCTATCTATCTATCTATCTATCTATCTATCTATCTATCTCTATCTATCTCTGCATCTATCTATCTATCTATCTATCTATCTATCTATCTATCTATCTATCTCTATCTATCTCTGCATCTATCTATCTATCTATCTATCTATCTATCTATCTATCTATCTATCTATCTAACATCTATCTCCACAAAAAAGTCTTGTCTTTTTCAAAAAAAAAGGGTTCTTGCAATTCTACATTTAGATATTTCCCACTATCAAACAAGCCAACAATACTCTTGGGAAATATATAAGAAAGTAAAAAGTGAGTGACTAGTTTCTGCACCTCAGATACTACAGGTAGTCCTCGCTTGCCAACTATAGTACCTCATTTAATAACTGTTCAAAGTTACAATGATTGGGGGGGGGAAAGCTTTGCGACCCATCTTCACATCTAGAAACATTACAACATCCTGTGGTCACGTAATCACCATTTGTGTGCTTGACAAACGGCTTTCAAGAAGCAAAGTTAAAAGAGAACATAGAAGTGAAATCAAAAATTGCCATCATACAATGTCCCAATTAATGACTGTGGTGATTTGCTTAATGGAAGCAGAAGTGAGTTTTTCTGTCTTGTACAGTCACATGATTTTTCACTTAGCAACTGTGGTGCTTAGCGACAGAGCAGCTGGTCCCAGATGTCATTGGTAAGCAAGAATGACCTGTATTTTAAATTCCCATTTCCCCCATTCTGAAAAGATGTGTTCTCAACATTGTTTTTTTTTCCTTTCATTTTTCTCCTTAAGGAGAAGAATTGCATTCAAGAATTTACCATGATAAAAGCATATACTTTTACATATACAGGTAAAATCATGGTGCACACACTAATAAAAATTTTCAATAAATAGCACATCGTGTTTTGGGGCAAATGGAGGCAGAGAAAAGGAGAATAATATTTTGGCAAACAAATGCACGCTGCACTTACTGCCTGCTTACACCAGGAACAGCTGATGGCTATAATTTCCTTGCTGTGGAAGGCAAATTTCTGCTGGAAACCCTGGACAGACGAAGAAAGAAAAATAACATTATTCATGTTTCCTTTTTCCTTTTACATTACAGTGAAAAGTATAAAGCCTACTAAATAATAATATTTTTGTATGTTGCAACAGATGTACATTAGCAAATTTAGTAGACAAATGTCTTTCAATCACGTTTCTGGAACTTCATGAAGGTTAACATCTGGAAACCCAATGATTCACCAATGAATTAGCATCGCGATCCAGGGTCGATGTAGTTAAACAGTATATTGGAAAAAAACTGATCTAAGTCAGAAAGATAATAGTTCATAAAACTCAATCACTTTGTATATATAGTATCTTTTTATTTTTATTTGGTAGAATAAAGAACATTATGCAAAAATGCAAGTCCAATATAGTTTCTCACCAACTCCATACTAGCTTAGCTTCTTTTTTTTTTTTTAAAAAAAACCCTCTCCTTTTCTCTTTCTCTAAATAATTTGATAAGATCTTGATACACATATGCACTGTATTTCTCACCTTTCCACATTGTCGACATTTCCCTTCTTGGCGTCTCCGGTGTACCCAATGATGCCGCACAATAGTAGGCTACAAAGGAGAGTTCAGGAAAAAAGAAACAAAGGAACAGGAAGGAATTGAACAGCATTCAGTACTGCTAAATGTTCTGGTAAGAGCTGGCAAATACAAACCAGCATTAGATACCATTCACAATTTGTTCATTTTGGGAGGTAGGGGAAATGTTGCATAAGTGATCTCAGGAATTGATTCAGGAAGATTGCTTTTGTTCTTCATCCAAGTTTAAAGGCAAACACAGCCTTTCCTATCAAGAATAGATGCTCCTCGTGTTTTTCTATCTTGTACTTGCAAGATGGTTACTTATACCAGCGTTTCCCAACCTTAGGAACTTGAAGATGCGTGGACTTCAACTCCCAGAATTCCCCAGCCAGCTATGCTGGCTGGGGAATTCTGGGAGTTGAAGTCCACGCATCTTCAAGTTCCTAAGGTTGGGAAACGCTGACTTATACTACACAGGCAGCACAACATGCTGGTCACATTTCCCCAGATGGAATGTAGTCCTATTTATCTTCAAGAAGCAAGGTACAATATGGTTTCTGCAAGTTTTAAACAGCATCCATCAAATACAGAACCATGCATTCTGTCAATATTGTTGATGAAACACTTATACAGCTTGGGAATTAAAACCCTGGAATAAGTTTAAAAATCAGAGTTAATGTAGATGAATAAAAGCTATCTAATGACTGAAAAAAATTCAACTGTTTTTGTGTCAAAGCTGGACTTATTTCACAGTCACTATTCTTATGAAGATCATACAGGTTATACTAGCAGAATATCAAGTAGAGGATTAATGAAATATTAGATTTATAAAGTAGTTTATTAATACTGCTTCAGTGTATGAATACCATAAGTAATCGTTCTAAAAATGAACAAATGTAATGACTAACCAGGTAGCATGTATTTATTCATTTATTCCTATAGCTGGTATCTTATTATTTTGTTTTTAAAAAATCTATCTATGACCATTACATATGCGATTTTTGGACCAGAGAGACTGCTTAGCACAAAATTTATTTCTTCTCATTATCTGGATATACAGATTCTCAAAGATAAGAAGGCATGCATTATAGTATCCTTTCTATGCCACAAACATATTCATATTTTATGTTCATGGAAAAATACAGCTTCAGACCTGGTTACAAATTCTCTGCTTCAAATTTAGGCCAAATATTTTAAACGCATTGGGATGAGGCTGCATATTTTTAAAAATCCCCCACTTTCAACAACGCTACAAAATCCTAACCAGTTAATGCATTTCTTACCTCCCGGATATTCCTTGATCCAGATTCTCTAAAGGAAGGCTTGCATCGGAAATTAATCTGAGGATTTAACAGAAGGAGGATTTAATCCTATGAATAACAGTCTATTTTTTGATATATATTTTTCCTGCGATTCCTCCCTTTAAATAGTTTCAATGAAAAAGTTAGCAGAAGAATATATGAAACTACAGTATATGCAGCTTGAATTTGTATAGCTCAGTATACTCTTCTCTAAATAGCACCAAGGCCTCCCAGTTCTCCAATCAGGATTATTTAACTGGTAACATCTAGATTTAAATAAATTTAGATTTAACTGAATCTAGGTCCTTCAGAAGACAAAACTAGAATCTAAGAATTAAAAACAAAAGAGTTTATGTCTTATGAATTTATCCGATTAGGCCAAATAAGTAGTTTTCAGATTTTGGTTGTGGAAAGATGGAATCAAATACAGCAGAGCATTTTTCATGATGATCTACTCACTTTTTCTAATTGTTCTATGCAGGGTGTGTGGACTACAATTTTGCAGGCTGCACATTTGCGCTTGGACATAGGTTTTTGCTGCAACAAAGGAAACATAATATTCATACCATCAACCCGCAGTGTCTGAGAAGATCGCAAATTATCCAAAAAAATGTTACGACAGAATAAATACCAAAATATACAAAACCCTTGAAGTTTAAAGCCATTTTTTTTTTCGTTTGCATGTTTCCATCCCTATATAAAGGCCAGGCAAGGAAGGCAGTGACTTGAGATATGGAGGGCAATGGCTTCCCCATTTCTTGATCATAATAAATCAAATAGAATTCAGGAAGAGGCAAACAAATCTGAATTAGACTGTAATCCCCCAATCAGAGACTTAATAAAGAGGTGTCTTGAAATATATTTTTATATATCTCTGCTGTGCGATGTCCAAAGATGTGTTTTAAGATTGTTAAGGAATTTGTTGTGCAGAGGTCTCCTTGTGCTACCAAAGAGTTGCACAGACAAGGAAGGGTACTGAGAGCAGCAAGAGTCACACAGTAAGAGTACACTGAGTTATAAAAACAAAAAGTAGTTTACTTTGAGGTGGTGTAAAAACAAAAATGCACAGTCAACAATAAACAGTCCAGGTCATAAACAATAGCAACAGTCCAAGTAGCAATCCAAACTACAAAGTCTTTTTACCGGTCCAGAGGTCAATACACAGTTCAGGTTACAACAGTAGTAAACCAAGAGCAGAGCAAAAACAGTAACAGTAGAGATCAGTGAATTCAGAGAGAGAGAGAAGCTACGTTCCTAGCTTCCTCTTATGGCCATGAGAACACTTACACACCCATGGGCCAATTAACAACTTAAAGACATAGCATTATGGTTAATATATTTTCAACCCAACATTGTAGGCTAGCACCATATGCCTAACAAAGATAGGTGGCCATAAAAGTCTTTTTGATAAATAAATACTTTCATAATTCTATTAACTTGGCTATAAACACATATGTCACTTTTCAAGCATCACAGAATAAATGAACAAATTGCAAACTAATTAAAACATTATGTGCATCAAATGAAGACTGTCAATCCAACATTAGACTTCTAACTACGTTTTCTCACGTTTTTCTTTATTAGGAAATCTTTCTTTTCAAGAATGTTCACTTTTTAAAAATTACAAAATGCATAGTACATATTTATTTTGCTTTGTATATGGATATGAATACAATATGTAAAATAAATTATTTGATTGAGGAAGATTAAGATCAAGATTGTGCAATAGTATGGAATTGTAAAAAATTGCTTCTGCTTTGAAAGAAAAGAGAGAGAAAAAAAGAGAGAGAGAGAAAAATGTCATCAAATATTCAGCAGAAAGCACAGTGAGATTTTGGGAGGGAAATAAACACTCAGAATTATCAACATATAGAATTATCAACAACATCAACAGTTATTAACAATATAGAATTATCAACAATTTTACACTCATTCAGCAAATGTTGGATGCCACAAACAAAATTTTAGTTTGGACTTCATTCCTAATAATGGACAGACTCTTGTTTTGAAGCAGCTGTGACAACTGATGTAATTAGGCAGATAATGCAAAGTAAATCAATTGTCTAAATTCATATTTAATGGACATTTGTCTACATCAGGCACTATTTCTTGCAAATGATTTGTAAAACTGAGGTTTTACTGTACACATTTATATTGATTCAGACAGGTGGACTGGTATACTAGCTCATCTAATCTCTAATGGACAGCAATTCCACCTTTAATCTTATTTATTTATTCAAGCTTGTTATAGTCACCCAACTCCAATAGACTCTGGAGAGCATACAAAACAAAAAAGAATCTATAAAAACAGATAAAACATAACAAAACAGCCTAGACTAATATCATCTTACAAGCAATAGAAATCAAACAAAACAGGCTCCAGAAAATACAATAATACATTAACTCCAGGCTGGGACCTAAGCCAGGTTTTAAGAGCTTTCTGTAACCCTAGGAGAAGGGGTGCTGTCTTTCCTAGAAGACACACACACACACACACACACACACACACCTCCCTATATAAGGAACTACTTTATAGTGGAGTAGGCTTTTTTGTTATTTGGAGCCTTACAATCATCATCATTAAAAAACAAGATTTCTTTCCAAGGGCTACAGGAATTTGACACATCACTAGACAAGGCAGATCTGAAATTTCTGGTTTACTGAGAAGGAAAGCTGAGGATATACTTGAGATAAATTCAGATGCTATTCTGGATTGTTTTTGGCATTGCACAGATGTGAATAGAATAGAATAGAATAGAATAGAATAGAATAGAATAGAATAGAATAGAATAGAATAGAATAGAATAGAATAGAATAGAATAGAAGCTGGAAGGGACCTTGGAGGTCTTCTAGTCCAGCCCTCTGCTCAAGCAAGAGAACTATACCATTTCAGACAAGTGACTGTCTACTCTAGTCTCTTCTTAAAAACCTCCAGTGATGGAGCACCCATGATTTCTGGGGGGAAACTGTTCCACTGGTCAATTGTCCTCATTCTTAGGAAGTTTCTCCTTAATTCCAGGATGCTTCTCTCTTTGGTCAATTTCCAGCCATTGTTTCTTGTCCTGCCCTCTGGTGCTTTGGAGAATAGTTTGATGCCCTCTTCTTTGTGGCAGCCCCTCAAATACTGGAATACTGCTATCATGTCACCCCTGTTTCTTCTTTTTTTTAGACTAGCCAAATCCAAGTCCCGCAGCCATTCTTCATATGCTTTAGTCTCCAGGCTTTTGATCATTTTGTTGCTCTTCTCTGAACTTTTTCCAAAGTCCCAACATCTTTTTTGTAGTATGGTGACCAAAATTGGTTGCAGTATTCCAGGTGTGGTCTCACTAGGCTTTTATAAAGCGGTACTAATACTTCTTGATTCTATGCCTCTGGTTATACTACCCAGGATTGTATTAGCTTTTTTGGCGGCTGCTGCACACTGCTGGCTCATAATTCACCATCTTCTAGCTCCTAGCAAGCTTACTCATGTTCCATCTCCCTGATGATATTCTGAAAAAGGCCACTGGTGCATCTGTGACTCTGTGATCTTGGATCTTAGCCTGGCCTGCCTATGCTAGTTTTTGCATTCACTAAGTCTATACAACATTTTTGTTTTGAGAGTTATCTTGTTAAAATAAAGGAGGGAAAATGGCTAAAAATATAATTAGGCTGTCAATTTGGAAGGAGGGAAGCGCGCTACTTTAGGGTTAGGACAACATTCCTCATGAATCCATAATGAGACAACAGTTTAGCAGATTCTGGCAAAATTTTCTCCATGCCAATTTCCTACTGAGGCAGAATTCCTCTTCCCTTGAGAGTTTTTGCGAAACTTCCTATGCAACTAAGACTGTTCAAAATCATACACATTCACAACTCATATAGAAAAAGGAAATTAAAACTGAAGATTTTATCAAAACTGTTCTGCATGAGGATTTTATAAACAAGTATTAATACTAGCATCACTTAAAGAATCGTTTCCTGTTTGGAGCAAGATGTCCGCAATATGCTGACAATTCTCAGTTTTATGTCTCCTTTCCTACTGCAAAAATAGGCTGCAACAAAGTTCAGAAAAGGTAGCTCATTCCGTGGATTTATTTCAAGCTTCAGGAGGATCCCTGCTTCCTTAAGAAGCAGAGTTGCAAAATGAAAGTCTTATTGGTTCCAGCACTGATCCTGAATGGCTGCGTATCAGCCGGATGCATCTTACCTTGCATGACTGAAGCCCAAGCTATCTACAGAAACAAATATTTCTGTAGAGACCTCTGTGCACTTTTGCCACCCATTTGGCAAGTCCTGCCACAAGAACAGTAACACCAGTGAGGAATTTGGCTTTTTTCTGGATGGGGAACTGTAGAACAAAGCGCTACTAGAGATGAAGGAGGCCCCTCTTTGCTAGCACTTAGGGAGCAGCTTAAAATTAGTTACTCATCCAAAGTGTTTAAGACTATTGTTATAATTTTGGAATTTTTTATTCATATGATATTTTAATAACTGTTAAAGTAATATTTTGTTGAATTGTTGTAAACCTTTCTAAGTCATAAGAGAGGTGTACAACATATAAAAGCCTAAATCAATTCAGTAAAATGAGCGTATTTCCTTTTTTTCGTGCATCAGTCTGATTACAACAAACAATTTCTGCGCTGTTTTAATAATTTCCATGTGTCTGATTCCTCCGCTAGGTGGTGATATAGTCTCACATACTCTTGAAGTTTACCAGACAGTGGCTATTTCTTACGAAACTTACCAGCATTTTTGACACACAGTTTTGTTCCCCCACATAGCAGAAGTCCCCAGAGACATTGGTTTCAAACCAGATGTGCTCCCCGTAAACTGCAGTCTCCTGAAAGACAGAGGCAATTTAGAAGTCCAGGCAAAATTACTCTTCGTTTAGAACCTGACCAGTTTTCCATCATCATCTACTCTGGTTCAAGGACTTACTTATTCTTAAGTTCAGCCTCATAATGAACTGGGAAGAGGCACGTTATCTTAGTTATACCAGGGATGCATCCATCAAGTGACACGTTATTGCAGCAGAGAAATGGGAATACACATGAACCACATGATTATGACACCATCATGCTTCGACTTCTCTATGTTGCCTTTCCTCAGGAGCTCTGGTGGCACAGTGGTTAGAATGCAGGATTGCAGGGTAACTCTGCCCACAGTCTAGAGTTTGATCCTGACGGGCTCAAAGTTGACTTAGCCTTCCATCTTCCGAGGTCGGTAAAATAAGGACCCAGATTGTTGGGGGGGCCATATGCTGACTCTGTAAACTGCTTAGAGAGGGCTGTAAAGCACGATGAAGCGGTATGTAAGTCTAAGTATTATTGCTATCTCAAGCAATCTGATTGTGAAGCATTCTGTGGTCAAAGATACTCTCTGCTTCTACCCTTAAAGGCCAACTATGTGTAAACTTGATAGTTGCAGCCAAGCTAATGAAAGAAAAACAACCCATTCTTCTGTTCTTTCAACCAAGACAGGAACTTACACTCCAGTCAACAGAGTTACGAATCTCCCTCTCCGAGTCACTTCTTAAGGCAAATGTGGGGTTTGGCTGGGCTACCATGTGCTGGAGACCCGACTTGGCAATGGCTTTTCTGAAAAACAAGAACAAGAGTGGCTATAAGGGCATTTTGTTCACACACAGCAGAACACATGCATTACACTTAAAACCTTGCTGCTAAATAAGGGCAACTTTAAAAAGAAGAAGAAGAAGAAAGAGTGCTCCACAGTCATGTATACCCAACCTGTTTAACTCAGCCACCATACTTTGCCACTGATTCAAAAGGCAGTATTTGGGGGAACAGGGAGCCCACCCCTTCCTTCAATAAATGCCTAGCATCTGATGAACTCTTGTGTCAGGAGAGTATCAGTGCGGCTTTATTAGCCCCATTCAGGCAGCTATTGGCTTCACTGGGTGCTACAACAGACTAGTACTAAAAAGGTTTCATTGGGTGCTGCAGCCTACCCATACAAGAAAGGCTTGTTCTGTGGGGGCTAGCCTCATCCATGGCTGGAGAACCTTGCTTTATCAGCCTCTTTTTCTTGAAAGACTGACTAGGCAGGATTTAAAAACTATTCCACATTTGTCTGAGTTACAGTATTTGCACGAGAAGGGGTTGTTTGGGCTTAAAGCTAGTTCTATTTCTCAATTGCTGACTGAGCTATGGGGTTTGTACCATACGCTTACTTTGCCCTTAACTAACTATAATAAGTGTGTTCTGTAAGCCCAACTCCCAGGAAAAAAAATTACTCCAGAGATAGAGCATCATTTTTCTCAAAAGGCAATTACTCAGGTTATAAGTTCCTTGAGAAGCTGAAGCAGAGTCCAATTTCTTGTTGTTTCTCAAGCACAAATATTTAAAGTTGATTGGTGGTGGTGGGGGGGGGGAGATGAACACAATTAAAAAGCTAAAAACAATAGTTAAGATTGCATGTGACTTTTAATTTCTAGTTTGATTTTTTCCCCTAACCTTGTAGTTTCCAGATGTCTAGACTATAAACTCCCAGCTAGCAGTCAATACATATGCAACTCTGGGAGTTGCAGTCCCATAACACCTGAAAATATTTACCAGAACAAGAAAATACTGTTTAAAGCAAGGATAAAGGCAGCTAGTAAAATGCTAGTCTCAGGAATGTCAGATTCAGATTCTTGTGTTATTGTGATTGGGCGGTTTAGTTTCTCATTAATGCATTCAACTCAAACTCTTTGGAAATGGAATTCAGCCTCCAAAATGAATGAATCTGAATGAGCATTCCTGCTGCCATAGTTTCTCCTCCCTACTCATTACCTCCCCTCCGCCCCGATCACCTCCACCCAAAGGGTTTTAAAACCACCTATAAGCCATACATACGTCAAAAGGGCATTGCAGCCTTCAGAGGAGTCACTGCCACAGCTGCTGAGGGCAGGATCCACTCCCAAGCATTTATGGGTAGTCAATGGCAGCCAACTGGTTCCGACAGGCACCTTCCACCTCCTGGCAGCCCTTTCAAACCTGCATGGCTGAAGCAAAGCACTTGGCTTGGGGGTTTCACCTGAGCACCGCCGCTGGTTGAAGTATCTGTAGCGGCCTTGAAGCCCGTAGGCTGCTCTGCTGTGCACAAATTCTGCAGGAAGGAGGTGGGAGGATCTGCGGCGCAAGTAATAAGGGTCTCGTAGGAAAGGTCTTAAATCAGGAACACGTTGGATTGGGGGAATGCTATACATTGAGCACTCAGTCTGCAGTTCCTTCTTTTCAAACTCTGCTCCTTCAGATCCTGAGGAGAGTGCTTCCTCACTCCAGTCACTGTCCACCACCCCATCTTTAGGGGACCCTGAGCTGGAGCTTTCAGTACAATGTGACTGTTTCCTTTCTTCTTCCTTGTACACTTGGATGAGACTGGCTAGCAGCAAAGAGGGCCCTATGAGATGTGTATCTATGGTGTGCACGTGGCCCCCACGCTTCTTCTGGACGGAGAATCTAGGGCTCATGCGAGGGGTGGTGGTACTAGATCGCCTCCGGGAACACAACCTACGCTTGCATGGGGAGACCAAGCAAGACATCCCTTGCAGCTGAGCACTGGATCTGCGCCGGCGTTCCACAAGTATGGTAGAGGGCAGACCTACCACAGAACGCCGCCTGGCTCTGCTGGCAGGCAAGGCCACCACACTGGTGCGTTGGGGCCCTGATGATGCAATCTTCCTCCTGAAGTGCTTTTTGAAAAAGGATTCCATGGAGATTAGGGGCTGTTAACAAAAAAGTATATGTTTTAAATGTGGGGCTCTCTCTTCCCATCTAACTACCTAAAGTACTCCTGAATGTCTAATAATAGATACTTCCAGACCTTCCGCTCCAGCTCCTCAATTGTTACAAGTATTAATCAACTTTTTAAAGCCATATACAGCTCTGTGTCAAAGAGCCAGCCACCTGGAGTTCTAAAACTCTCTGAACTGTGTAATACCAAGACAATGAGGCAACTGAACCATCCAGTTTACCATAAACGCTAAGGATGAAAGAAGCTATTACGGAAAGAGCTCTGAGAAAAGGAAGCTTAGTGGATACTTGAAATGAGAGAACTGTTCTGTGTATGCTAATAACATTGAGATTATCTACATGTGGTTTTTTAGAAGTTAGTGTTCAGATAAGCAGAGGTTGAGGTGTCAGTAATTCTCATAGTGAACAGATATGCTCATATACCACACATTTGCTTGTCTACTTTACAGATAGAAAGTAAAACAGATCCAAGTAAAATACAATCCTTTGACCTTGCATATAAACATACAACGAAAGCACTGACCCATCACAAAACCCATCACGAGACCCTCACTTGACACACCCACACCTGAAGCCCTTATAAACAGAACACTGACATCCGCTAAACTCAGCTGAAGATGTTACCTAGTCTGGTAATGAAACATTCAGAAACCAACCCACAAGCTCGGAGAATGAACCGTCACCCTCACTCTTAGACCCCACCTGTTAATTGGCAGACCAAGGTCTTAATACTGGAAGGCCAGAAGAGTGGTGACCTACCTCACTATTGGGAGTAAGATGATCCAAAGGGAAGGAGCAATGGCAGAGAGGCTCTTTTCCTAGATCCTGTCACTCAAACTGATTGACTGAGTGTCTATGGGGACTCTCAGTCATCCAGGTCATGGTTGTCCCAAAGATACTTTTTCAAGAAGCAACTGGACTTTCTTGTTTTTCTTTGAAGATGTTTTACTTCTCATCCAAGAGCTAAAGAAGTCCAGTTGCCTCTTGAAAAAGCACCTTTGGGACAATCCGATTGGGTGGGATGGGTCAACATAATTAGGATGAGCTGGTTCTTCAGGTAACCTGGTCCCATGCCACGAAGGGCTTTAAAGGTGATAACCAGCATTTTGAATGGGACCCAGAAGCAAATTGACACCCCATTTGTGTAGTTTTTTTAAATTTCCCTTCTCTTTTTTATTTTTTAATTGCTTGGGCAAAATGGAGAGAAATGTATCAGCTGAATCAGTTTTATGCCTTTCAACTGTACAAGAAAACCTAAATGTTTCCTGTTTAATGAAAAATAAAGCTCATTTTACAATGTTGGTATAACTAAAGTGATCTGAGACAAACTGGAAATGAGGCCAAGCTGTAGTGTGAGAAATCCAAGAAGCAACAGCCAAAATCCCTTGACAGTAAGGAAAGGAATAACAAGAATTCCAAACATTCAGACATATTCAATTTTATAAATAGCAATTCCACGACGCATTAGAACATCACATTGTGGTCAAAATGGACGATTGTATCAATGGTTCCTTTAGATTTCACGCGTTTCTAAGTTTTGAAAAATAGTACAAGTAGCAACTGGAGAATTCTCCATGTATATAAGCCTCTGTCTTCAGAGGAATGCCAGTATGGAAAAGACAATTACTCTTCCATACTCCATACTTCATATTCCAAGTCTTAAAAAAATAGTTTATCTACATTTTATGTTCGTTAAAACTGTCAGTTACACATTCTGAACTGAAAAATGTGGAGTATTTTACAGTAAATGAAGTTGACACGTTCTATAACATTTTGTAGAAAAGCAATCGAAAGATGTTACCTGACCACTCACGGGGGAAAAATAATTTATTATCCTTTGTTATTTGTACAATAGTTACAGTATATAGAAAGAGTGCTCTTCTACTTGCAGCTATTTTAGTGGCAGCACAATTCCTATTTCTGCTATTCTCTGGTGCAAGTCTAGGTGAGTATGTTTACCAGTAGTCTTTGTTTAGTGACTGCCTTATTTAATGACCTTTCAGTTATGATGGTGGTGATAGAGTCAATGGCATTCCATTCAGTTCTAACTTTGGGACCTGTTCTCACATTTATGACCCTCACTGGTCTTAAAGCAAAGGAAAGCTGAAATAAGATCATAAGCATAGCTGTGCTTTCATTAATGACTGCTTCACTTAATGACCAAGTTGCCAGTACCAATTGTGGTTGCTCAACATGGATTATCTAGTGTTTGGAAATTTAGAACCACTGCAATTGGGAGGACCTGCTTTCATCTAAATTCTGATAACTGTGTAGAAAACAAATTCCTAATAGGTACAAAAGGACACCCATATTTTCCTATTCTTGCAAATTCTTAATGACCGACACATGTATTATGGAATAATAATATTAGAACACAATCTATCCTGCTTCAAAACAGACTGTAATCCACAAAAGTTGAAACCATAATAAACATTCAGTCTTTCAGAAAGTACAAGACTATTAATTGGTTTTATGGTAACACAGCTGTTTTCCTTGTTGCCAAAACTGGTGATTAAAGCTAGCATTAAATATATATATATAAACTAGGAAGTAGAAATTTCTTTGTTGATTTTGTACAACTGTCCAACACAGCTGATTTACCAAACTGTAAAAAACAGATAATCAAAACTCAGTTTAAAAACAAGCAATTTTAATAGGAAAAATTCTACCTATTTACTTTAAACAAAATTGATACCTGGAACGTATAAAAATAAATAAATACATAGATTTCTGAGAATGCATAAAGCATGAGTTGGGGTTGAGCATTAAAAATAAATATGAGTTTTAAAATGTCCAAAAATGATTTCAGCAATCTCACTCTTGAGAACTGACAAAAGTTTGGCAATCTTCTGGAAAATATCAGGCATTAGACATTTTCATTAAAATTTTATAAAACAGTTTGTGATTTCATGGAATTATTTAAGGGTACTCTGAGCAAGTTAGTACCTAGATACTACATTGTCCAATCATGGCTTGGAGTGTTTGGTATATGTTTTAAAAAATCATCAGTAAACTAAGAATGGATAAAACTGTGAAGTTTCATTAGCCATCCCCACAGCCATGTGATCAAAATTGGGCACCTGAAAACCAGCATGTATTTATGATGATTCCATCAGATCTATGATGGAGTCATGTGATCGATCCCCTTTTGCAAGATTCCCAGCCAGTTTTAACAAGCAAAGTCAATGGGGGAAGTGGATTCAGTTAACAACCATGGCAAAAAAAGGTCATAAAATTGGGTACAATTCACTAAAAAACTGCCTGCCTGCCAGAGGAGAAGATCAGCCATTTTTATCTTCAGTTTTAAAAGGCAAATCAGCAGAACATAGGACTGTGAAATATTTTGTTGGCCGGCTATCAGAACCAAAGGACAGAAGAACAAAGCAACACATATGAAAACAAATGAACCACTCTTGCCACTAGTACACACAGGTGTGCTGCCACCTGTGCAAACCTATGCATTACTATGCACCAAACTCTAATTTCCTTTGCACTGCAAAACTGCGAATACAGCAGGTGCAAAAGTTTGAACAGCCTTTCAGTCACTGCTTTGCAACCCACCTCAGGTAGAATTAACTCCCAAAGATCTCCAGAAAGCTAACCGTCTTTCTAGTCTCCCTCTTACAATTTACCCCCCACCCCACCCCGGTCTTCCTTGCAGTCATGTTCTAGCACAGCAACATTCTTAGAGTAGGTCTCTGCGTTTGCAGGATGTTTGAGATTTCAGCATAGGCATTTATGTCTGGAGACTGTGAAGGTCACTCCAAAATCTTTATTTTTTTTTCTCTTTTAAGTACACGATGACTGCTTTTGAGATATGGTCCAGTCTTGCTGAAATATCCAACCTCTTTCCAGATTCAACTTTTTTACTGACTAGGAAATAGTAGCTTTTTGGATAGGTTGATATTTAGTTGAATGTCATTTTTCCTTCCACCTGCAGAATAGCTTTAGTCCCATTAACTGCCAGCCAACCCCAAAGTATAATCCAGCCATCCCTTGTGCTTAGTGATGGGCAAGGTGATCCTTTTTTCAATGCTTAATTCTCCCCCCCCCACACACACACTAAAATATATCTTTTGTGGCTGTAGCCAAACAGCTCAATTTTTGTTCCAATTGTTCAAGTCAATTTGTCACAAAATATTTCAGGCTTACCAAGGTTCTCTTTTGCATACTTTTGGCAATGATTTTTATGAGCAGGCTGGAAAACCCTTTTTTTTTTATAACTCTCCCATGTAGATCACTGCTGCATAAACAACACTCAGTGGTGAATATCAACTAAACTTTTCAGCATGTTGTTTACAATGATCTCTTCTGCAGAAATGAGCAGATGTCAAGCAGTTCTAGAGTTTTGTTGTTGCTGGGGTTTTTTTGGGTCTTGACTTCAACAGTTTCACATTAACATCAATTCCTTAACATGTTTCTCATAGCTGGAAATTGTTAAGATTTTTTTAAAAATAGACTTTCTCTGCTTTGTAATAATGAACTTATCTTCATACTCAAATGCTTAGAGAGCATTTAGGGAAACTTTGGTTGCTGAGTATTTGATCATCTATGGCAGACATGTCAAACACAAGTCCTGGGGACCGGATCCCGCCCGCGAAGTGGTTTCATGTGGCCCGCAAAGCCATCCTGGAAACAGTGAGGGAACGGCCCCCACTGCCTTGGCCCTGGCCCAGAGACCCTCCTTCTGCCAGAGACCCTCAGATCTGTCCCACTCCTGCCCAGGCCCCCATAGGCACCCTTGATGGGAACAATGTAGAGCTGGCCACGCCCACCCAGTAGGCCATACGCACTCTAGCCCCACCCACCCAGTAGGCCACGCCCACCCAGGCCATACCCACCCGGCCCCCTGAGGGCAACCACAATGCTGATGTGGCCCTCAGTGAAATTGAGTTTGACACCCCTGATCTATGGCACTGTATTCTGGCTAATTATAGGCTTCTCAAGTGAATAAACTTTTGGGTTCTTACTAACAGTATTTTAACTTAAAAACGCAATATTGAAACAACTATTCAAATTTCTGGACTTGCTATATTCACTGTCTTCTTACTTTGAATTGGCAAACTTTTAATCAAATATACAGAAGGATGTCATATTTAATTTTGTATGATTCAGAGGTTGTGTCAGCTTCTGTTGATTTAGGGGGTCACTCACTGTAATACACATTTTGATCAGGGGTGCCTAGGCAACTGTAAACATAAATATATACTAAATATCTGCAAAACCCTTAAACATTTCTGAGCTATTTGGTTTAGATGTTAAGTCAAATCAGGCCTAGTTAATACCTAGAAAGGAAACCACCAAGGAATACAAGAACTACGCATCATAGAAAAGTTGAAAAAAAAAAGCTTGTAAGCCGCCCTGAGTCTTCGGAGAAGGGCGGGATATAAATGGAATTAAAATAAATTAAAAAAAATAAATAAATACGTGAATGTGCCCATAAGATCAGCAACAATGGGCATGACTTGGCCTTATTTAATCTGCCTGCCGCTCTTAATAGCAATTCCACATTGCAAGAAAAGTGGCAGATAATGTTTATGCATTATACAATCAATCAATGTCTGTCTGTCTGTCTGTCTGTCTGTCTGTCTGTCTGTCTGTCTATCTATCTATCTATCTATCTATCTATCTATCTATCTAATGGATGAGCTTCTCATTTACAAACTGTATAACCATTTCTCTTATAACTTAGAATGTATTAGAGACTATTTTAATAAAATGAAAACTAAGATCTGGATAGCTAACTTTTTATGTAGACAACCAAAAACAAAGTTGGAATGTCAATTAAATGTAGTGGTTCAAAGATAAAAACCATACTCTCGATCTTAACTCTGGAATATTCATAATGCATACAAATCCACATTCATATTTCTATGGCAAATATATCGCCTTATTTAAAAGATGACTAAAACAAGCAAAAGGCTTTCAGTGTGGTTGCTGAAATTACTGAGTGAATGCCTTACAAAAACAAGTAAGTCTTTCATGTCAGCTTCTCATAAACAAGTTAGAATTCTTACCAAATTTTGCTACATCTGGTTAGCAAACGACAAAAAGCAAAACCCAAGCTTATTTATGATTAACTTTCCATATGAAAAAGACTTCTTGTTATGTTTTCCCTCTCTACAGAATTAATATGACAGAGTAACCTTCGTATATCTGAAACTGCAGTTATCGTGAATATTAGTTTGCATGAAAAGAAGCCATTAGGTGTCATTTCATCTCACCCAAAACAGCCTCCTCTCACATTTACTGATAATATAGCTTAATCCACAGGGCAAGTTTTTCAGCGGGAATAAGAATATTTACCTCATTTATTTTGGAACATCTGAATGGATCACATGTAAAAAATACTTCCAGTCACAGAAGCCTCTGAAGGCTCATTTCTGTTTTCTAGCGTTGCATTTGAAACCAAAGTGCCGTTCATCTGCTAATCATTCGATAATAAGCTTTATTAGTTGGACATGTTTTCTTGCAGAAGGATCCAGCACTGGCCAGTTTATATATTAAAAAAAAAGTTCCTTCCTTTTAGGGCTCTAACAGGAAACGTTTCTGCAATAATTGACTTCTTCAGAATCCAGTATCTGTTCCTTATTTTTGGAAGTCTGAATGAGGCCTGTCCCAGCTGAGAAAGTTCATTGCAGGTAGTCCTTGACTTACAATGGTTCATTTAGTGACCATACGAAGTTACAACTGCCCTGAAAAAAATGACTTAGGACCATTTTTCACACCTATGACCGTTTCAGCATCCCCAGGGTCACGTGATTTACATTTGGGTGCTTGACAGCTGACTCACATTTATGACGGTTGCAGTGGCCCAGAGTCACGTGATCGCCTTTTGCGACCTCCTGACAAGCGAAGTCAATCCGGAAGCCAGATTCACTTTACAACCGTGTTACTAATTAAATAACAGCAGTGATTCACTTAACAAACGTGGCAAGAAAACTTGTAAAATGGGGCAAAAGTCACTTAACAAATTTCTGCCTTATCAACATAAATGTTGGGCTCAATTGTGGTCGTAAGTTGAGGATTGCCTGTACAGTTCTGAAACATGTAATAGATGTAAACAAGAATATCCCACATCTAACAGTTAGAGCCAAGGCTCTGATCTATCCAATGCTTTCCTGTCAATACACTCCAACTCTGGAACTGTGTACAAGTCATCCGAGCATGGAGAATATTGTACATACTGTAGTAGCTCCTATTTATTCTTTAATCTACACTTCTATTTTTGGCTTATATTAAGACGAGGCTAAAGGAGAGTCCATTTCTCACTCTTGCCCATTTATTTCTTTGAAATGGGTTTCATAGCACAGTAGTGTAAAGGAGGAGCCTGGAGTTTATTTTACTCTATAGCAGGGGTCCCCAACCTTGGCAACTTTAAGACCTGTGGACTTCAATTCCCAGAATTCCCCAGCTGGATGGGGAATTTGGGGAGTTGAAGTCCACAGGTCTTAAAATTGCCAAGGTTGGGGACCCCTGCTCTATAGTATCAATTATAATATTCCCGGGATCCAGAAATTGTTAAAAGTACGGAACTATTAATAGTTGCTACTGTTGACACAAGGATATTACAGGCTTCCTTCACTATCACTGCCATCAGAATGCTAAAGAGGCCAACAAAGAGGCTTGGGAAGCGTATCCAGGGATTTCACTCCAAGTTTTACACAGTTCACATGCCAGAACTTTTTCGTTCACTCATGTTTTCACAGAATTACTCACTCCCATACCCTTCTGACATTGCAAGATGTCTTCTCTTATAGATGCAGCTGCTTCATCTCTCTGCTTCTCTATAAATATCTCCTTTTTATATTAACTGCGCTGATTTTAATGTTTATTGCAGCTTTTGATCTCATTCAGCCACTAAAGTATACTATATTTAACAACGTTCAGTTGATCAAAAGCACTGGGAAAACTGGAGGGTTCCCTTGCTACAGCTGCTAGGTCTTATCAAATGCAGCACGACAGATGAAATAGACTGTTTATGTCATTATGGGTAGGTAATCCTGTATTGCTGTGAGACATGGTGGCTTGGGAAGAAGTACATACGCTATTCACAGGGAATTTCCCTAACTCTTAAAATAATTTAGCACCTACTTCCCCTGTTACTTTGGTCTATGAGTCACAAACAACATGCATCTACCTGGCATGAGAACATGAAGCCATACATAAGGCAACATAAAGACTCCTGAACCATCTTTGCACTGATAGGGACATACATACATACATACATACATACATACATACATTTATTTAATTTAATTTAATTTAATTTAATTTAATTTAATTTGTATACTGCCCTTCTCCCAAAGGACTCAGGGCGGTGAACAGGGCAATAAATATCAAAATACCGAAATGCAAAAATTAAGAACAGATTAAACAATAGTGCCCAATACAATAAATAAATTACATTAAAACAATAATTTAAAACCCAAACCCATCAGACCAGGCCGGCTTGTTCAAACAAGTAGGTTTTTAGATCACGCCGGAAGGAGCGAAGGTCGGGAGCCATCTGGAGCTCAACCGGTAAACGGTTCCACAAGTCAGGCGCACCCACAGAGAACGCCCTCTCCCTGGGGGCCACCAGTCGACATTCTCTGACCGGTGGCACCCTGAGGAGGCCCTCTCTGTGGGAGCGCACCGGGCGGAGGGAAGTTGATGCCGGCCGCAGGTGCTCCCCAAGGTATTCCGGACCCATGCCATGTAGGGCTTTGTAGGTCATTACCAGCACCTTGAATCTCACCCGGAAGGCAACTGGAAGCCAATGCAGCTCACGGAGCAGAGGTGTAACATGGGAGTATCAGGAGACCCCCAACACAACACTCGCGGCTGCATTCTGCACCAGTTGGAGCCTCCGAGTGGTCCTCAAGGGCAGCCCCATGTAGAGAGCGTTGCAGTAGTCTAACCGAGAGGTCACGAGCGCATGAGTGACTGTACGCAAGGCATCCCGGTCTAGATAGGACCGCAACTGGCGCACCAGGCGAACCTGGGCGAAGGCCCCCCTAGTCACAGTTACTATATGATCTTCTAAAGAAACCTGTGAGTCTAGGAGGACTCCCAAGTTGCGAGCCCTATCTACGGGGGGTAATAACTCACCCCCCCATAGTAAGAGATGGAATGATCTGAATTTCCCGAGATGCCGGCACGCACAGCCACTCAGTCTTGTCAGGGTTGAGCCGAAGCCTGTTCCTCCCCATCCAGACCCAAACCGCTTCCAGGCAACGGGACATCACGTCGAGGGCATCACTGGGGTGGTTTGGGGTCGAAATGAAAAGCTGGGTATCATCAGCATACTGATGATACCCAACTCCAAAACCATGAATGATCTCACCCAGAGGCTTCATATAGATGTTGAACAGGAGAGGCGAGAGAACCGACCCCTGAGGCACTCCACAAACGAGAGGCCTCGAGGTCGACCTCTGCCCCCCCTGCCAACACCGACTGCGAACGTCCCAGGAGGTAGGAGGAGAACCACTGAAGTACCGTGCCTCCCACTCCCAATCCCCTGAGATGCCGCAGCAGGATACCATAGTCGATGGTATCAAAAGCCGCTGAGAGGTCTAATAGGACTAGGACAGAGGAACATCCCCTGTCCCGGGCCCTCCAGAGATCATTCACCAGAGCGACCAATGCCGTCTCCGTGCTGTACCCGGGCCTGAAACCCGATTGGTACGGGTCTAGATAGTCAGCTTCCTCCAGGAACAAAGGGAGTTGATGCGCCACCACGCTCTCAACAACCTTCGCAAGAAAGCGAAGGTTGGAGACCGGACGAAAGTTGTTTAATACAGCTGGGTCCAAGGCAGGCTTCTTGAGGAGAGGTCTCACCACCGCCCCCTTCAAGATGGCGGGGAAACTACCCTCACTCAAAGATGCAGATATCACCGCCTGGAGCCAGCCTCGTGTCCCCTCCCGAGCCGCATAAACCAGCCAGGAAGGGCACGGGTCCAATAAACACGTGGTGAAGCTCAGCTTCCCCATAATCTTGTCCACTTCCTCCGGAGTCACAGGATCGAACTCCTCCCAGATAACATCGACAAGACCACCCATGTCCTGATCGTCAGACTCTGCCCAGTCGGAGTCCAGACCGGTCCGAATCCGAGTGATTTTGTCCGACAGATGTTGACTAAACTCCTCGGCACGACCCTGCAAGGGCTCCTCCCTCACCTCCTGATTAAGGAGGGAGCGGGTCACCCTAAACAGAGCGGCCGGGCGATTATCTGCGGACGCGATGAGGATAGCAAAGTAATTAGACCTCGCCATCCTCATCGCCACGAGATAAGACCTAGTAAAGGATCTTAGTTGCAATCGGTCGGATTCAGACCGCCTAGATCTCCAACAGCTCTCTAGGCCCCGTCATCTCCCGGAGCTCTGCGGAAAACCATGGAGCCCACTGGGATCTGCACTGGGTCAGGGGCCGCAAGGGTACAACTCGGTCAAGTGCCTCTGTGGCTGCCCTTTCCCAGGCTTCCACTAAGGCATCCGCCGAGCTGTGAGCAAAGGAGGCAGGTGGGGACCCCAGCGCTGCCTGGAAACTCTCAGGGTCCATTAAGCGCCTGGGGCAGAACCATCTCGTTGGTTCAACAGGCCCACGACAGGGAGTGGCAAAACGGAAGACCAGCCGCAGGAGATGATGATCGGTCCATGACAGGGGCATAGCAAACGGAGAACCCCCACCAAGATCATCTAACCACTGTCCAGATAGAAAAACCAAATTGAGCGTGTGGCCCCCCACATGAGTCAGGCCCTGAATTACTTGCGTCAGGTCCATGGCCGTCATGGAAGCCATGAACTCCCGAGCTAACTCAGATGATCCTCCCAGGGATGGTAGATTGAAGTCACCCAAAACCATAATTTTGGGGAACTCAATGACTGAGCAAACATTCAAATTTGGAACTCTTAAGCAGCTAACCATAAAACCTCGACAGTTTGAGTGCGTGGCCAAACAACATGCATGTAACAGCCTTATGGGAAGTGGTAAGCAAACTGTGTTGCTAAGTGAAGATTTGTTAAGTAAGCTTTGCCCCATTTTACAACTTTTCTTGCCGTAGTTGTTAAGTCAATCATTCCATTTCTTAAGTAACATGGTCATTAAGTGAATCTGGGCTCAACTGTGGTTGTAAGTTCAGCGCTAACCTATAACAGAAAATCTTGAAAAGCAGGATTGTAAAACTACCTTTTAAAAGCACATAGCCTGATCCAGTTTGTAAAAATGTAGACAAGTAACAGACGACTGCAAAAGCTTAAAAGCTTTCTGCAGGTATTCAAAATGTACTCCATGAGGTCCACAGGAATTTTTGAGAGGCTAACAGTATGAATATGACCATGATCATCATCAGCAGCAGCATTTGGAGACAGGCAATTTTCTATCACTAGAACTTTCCCTCTTGATCAAGAATTCTGGAAGCCCAACTTTGTGTAACTTTTGCCGCCGTTTAGTAGTTATCTCTATTTTTGTAGACCTAATCTGCTCATATTATTCAAGGTACAGAAAGGAGAGCCAATCTGGTGTAAGTAATTAAAGTGTAGCCCTAAAAATCAGGAGATTGTGAGTTTTAGCCTCACTTTAGACATGAAAAAATGGTGGGTGACTTTGGGCCAGTCACTGTCTCTCAGCTCAGCTCACCTCACAGGGTTGTTGTGGGGAAAATAGGAGCAAGGAGTATACCTTGAGTTGTGTATGAAAAACAAAGGTGGGATTAAAATAAATAAATAGAAACCTACTGATGGACAGCATTTTATTTTCTTAATCTCACAATTGTTGGGAAATGCCCAGCCCAGGCAATGAGGAGAAATAAAGTGGAGATCACTGGCAAGTTTTGAGATCACTGGCAAGTGCAGCTGCAAGAGATCCAGGATTGATCTATCCTAGGCTCCATGGAACCTTATCTATCTGTTCCCAAGGGAAGGCAAGCAGATTCTTGTATTATGGGCAGAATTTAATAAAATAGTTAGCTTGAACTGTATAAATGTGACCCTGGTAGCTTGTACTGGACATAATTTTTTAAAAAACTTGGTTTTATGTCTATACATCTATATGCTCATGTTTATGCCAATATTTCTCAATCTTAGCAATTTTAAGATGCGTGGACTCAACTCCCAGAAAATATATATATATATATTCTTTTTGCATTTTCATATTCAATCTTTGTGCCCTCTGAATGCTGAAGACATCAAATAATCTTCTCAAAGTCTTACAAACAGTTTTTAATACAATTCTTTGCTTCTTGCTCGATAATCATAGCTTTCTTGAGTCTAAGTATCTTACTGATACTGATCTACAACCACAAAATATTAATACACTTTTGTTCTGCCATAGCTAGCACTGTGGAACTCACTGATGATCAGCTTCAATTGTCAAAACAAAATGGAAAGTATGGAATAACTGCCAATTCTGCAATTTCATTCCTTACAGATATACCATGAATATTATATTAGACTAGCATAAACTCTTAACTTTGATAGATATCGTTTGGCAGAACAGAAACATTCTTCACATTCATGCACATTCAAATATCTCACTGTTATTTACAGTTGGCAAAACTAGCTTTAAATGCAACCAGTGACGTATTTTAAACAATGCTATTTATACTGTTCCTCCACCAAAGTACTGCAAGAACTGATCAATTAAGCTGTATTGCATAGTCTACCTTTGAAAGAAGCATACCGGTAGCTAAAAACGCAAATCTCTTGACCTAGTGTTCAACAGCACCACGGAACATACAACAATAATAAAGGAGGAGTCCTATGAACAGGGAGCATATCCATAACACAACCAGGAGAGGGGCTCTGTTACACACTCAGGCTTAGGCACAGAACCAGGTTTTCAAACACTTCTGAAGTCAGAAGATTGGGGCTGATCTGATTTCGAGAGGAATCGTATTCCTCTGAGAAAGAGAACCAAAATTCTCCATCAGCTTTCCTACTGCCCATCACTAAGATTACCTTGCCTACAGCTACCAGATCTGGGCTGCAAAAATCTATACCACAACAAGATGGCAATATTCTTTTTGCCATTAAGTAGTCATCTGAGTTTTTGCAATCCATTATCTGGTGCTCCATCCCTGGCTATTACAAATATCTATGCCTTCTCTGTTGCAAAATGTGCTCTCAGAAGAGCATTGTACAGCTCAATCTTGATGGAATTTAGAAAGTCTTTGAAAATGTGGGCAGTATAATATTCTATGGATCTTGATTGTCATGTTAATATTAAGCCAATATAAATGATGTCTTCCATCTGATTCACAAAGTATTTTTTTCTGAGTTATTACAAAAATGCCCTCTGTTCCTATATTTTTCAGTTTGAGAGGAAGTCTTTAACCAGATTACTAAACATCACATAAACATAATTTCATGCATTCATATTTATATCTAGGCACTCTAATAATAAAACCTTAACTTAAATTATGAAATTTTGACACTGTTAGCATTAAAACTAATTATTTTGGGGCTTGAGTAAGTTGCCAGATTCAGCTACCCATGTATCATCATGAGGATTAAAACTGTCAGATATTCAAGTTAAATCAAATGTTGGTCTATCACGGGGACTCTTCATTTTGTTCTTTAGGAAACCTATAAATTTAAAACGTGAATGGTCTTGATGGGACAAAATACGGGCCAAATACAAGTATTCTGGAGACTGGGCACATGATTATGGTTACAGAGGCCATTTAAGTGATTCTACAAGCTGAAGTGCCACACCCATGCGGTAAGCTGTAATCATCATGAAAATCACTGTAATTTTGAGTTTGCTGGGTCATGGAAAAATGTTGCTTGATCCATGTCAGGGAGAAAACTTCATGACACAAAGAGTAGTTAACGGCAGGGCATGTAGCTTGCCAGAACCTATGATTTAAACATGCGTATCAGCTGTCCAAGACATTTCTGAGCTATCTTACATCCTCTTATTACTGGCAGAAAGTATCCAGGTTTTACCACAAAGCCAACCTCTCCTTAGTGTAACTTTGGAAAGACTGAGATATTTTTCAGATACTGTACCTAAAGTGGAACTTGAAAAATTTAAGACAGGTTAAAAAGAGGAGGCAGGCTGTCTAGAAATTGTAGCAACAATCTCAAGCAGGCAGACAAAGAATTTAACCTGAAGTTGAAATATTAAAAACACATTTCTGTACTGCTGGTTTCTGCCTTAGGAATATACACCTCTCCCCACAGTAAAATTAAGCATTCTCTGCCAGAAAGATTTTACAACTAACGTGTGGAATTTGATACGACAGAGGAAAATGATGATTTTTGAGGTTTCTTAGAATTCCCATCACAGAAGCTGGAGAGCTTGCAGGAAAGAAGTGGCAGTTGCAAGGGGGTCAAATTAATGACAGAAACCAAGAAAAAGATACAAACAAGTTTTGCTAACATGGGTTACCGAAGCTAAATCAGACTATATCCTGAAAAACTGCTGATGAGCCAAATAGGACATTAAAGCATTCTCTTCCTTACTGATAGTATCCAAAGATTTAAAACCTAATCAAGGACGCATAACGAGTTCTATCTGTTGTCAGCGTACTAGATTTTGTCTCACAAGTAATTTTTCGGGTTGGTGAAACATGCTGAAAATGCAGCAAGTATTTTAAAAAGCCAAAGTGAACTGGCTGATGATAAACTAAGGTCTTTCAACCGATACAGACAAAACCCCTTACACAGTGTATATAACTTGAAAGGCAAGAAAAATAATCCGCTATTAACTTTTAGTCTCCCTACATCGTAGAACATCATGACATGCTTAACAGGTTTGCTGTATACAACAAAAGTGACACCAGTTGCACCACTTCACGGTCATGCTTCATCAGCACTGGAAAGTCTTTTCAGAAGGCCAGGTTAAGAACCAGACAAACAAAATGCAGAAGACTCTTTTCTTCCCAAATGCAACAAGCAGCAAACACCTCCAACCAACGGGCACAAGCACAGTACCGCTCTTTAGTAGTAACACACCCTTTCCTGAAACTTTGTAAGCCATCATTGTTTACCCCCCCCAGGGATAACCTCTTCCTTGGTCTCAGATCACGGCTAAATTCCCTTGCTCCGGGGGTTCATGAAGCTACTTCTACTTCCTCACCCTTGAATGGCAAACCTAGCAAATAATTTTAAGCAGGGAAGGAGGAAGGAAGGAAGGAAGGAAGGAAGGAAGGAAGGAAGGAAGGAAGGAAGGAAGGAAGGAAGGAAGGAAGGAAGGACGGGCAGAGCCTTTACGACCTGATCCGAAGCTGAAGGAGAAATCCTGCAGGTGAAGAGAGTGTGGGCCACTGGAAGAGGACAGGCTGCCAGCCTGTGGAGATTCTGTCCTAGTTTGGAAAGAGAGGTCTCTGTTTATCCAGCTGCCTCCTCCCCATGCTGCAAATCATGACAGCTCTTTTTTAAAACAACCGAGAGCACTTCCTCTTACAGCAGCTACTAGTGAGGGAGGCTACCGCTACAAGGGGTGGGAATGGAAAGCCGGAGACGTGCAGCCCACTGATCTTGGCTAAGCTGGGGCAAACTGTCTTTTGCTGAATAAAGACTACATGCAAGAGCTATGCTACGTAAGATCAGATTAGTTGCATTTTGTCAGCTCCTGCTTAATACGGAAGCGCAAACAGAGAGGAGAGAGAGAGAACAATGCCACATACCCCAGAAACATGTCTTAACATACATGTCTGCAAACACTGCACATTGCAAAGGAAAAACCTTAATTCTCAGGACTACCTATACCCTAGGATTTTGCTCCCATGCTTTTGGGGTGCTTTCATCTGCCTGGTTTTGAAAGACTACACTGGAAAGTCAAAGGGAGGGGCATACAAAGTATCTGGAAGTGGGGGGGAAAAAACCTATCAAAAACTATAAAGGCAGAAATGGGAGTCTCCCTTAGCTAATTCTTCTTGTGTTACATATCTGCTTTTCCGCCCTATAATAGTCCTGTGTCTTGACCTGATTTTGCTTCAGCAAAAGGTCATCGTCCTGCTTCATTTCCCTTCTCTGTTCTCGATGACAGCAGCTACTCGCAAGCCAGGCTACTGCTGAAAGGGGCGGGAATGGAAAGTTTATCAGTGATGCCTCTTTATCTTGAAAATAGAGGCTGATAAATTACTCTATTTGGGGGGGAAAGCCCAAATAGCAACATACCCTAAATTTATTGTCCATTTTTTTTTACTGTGGGCACAACGGCACACTTCAAAAATGAAATTTAGTTGCCCACTCTCAAAGTAGAACACATACACGACACACACCTAATCATACTTATATACACATATGTAGAGACCCACACCCCTACATAAACATAACAAATAAATATTAAATACTGTCCATCTTGAATATATAACTCTGCTAATATTTTATTTTCTATTATCAGCATAAGCGATAGAGATGAACTAAGTCTAAACCATTGCAGCAGCAAACCTCCCCCCCCAACTCCAAAATTCCACGGAAGAGCATTAGTTTCCCGGAAGGCCTGGGGTATTTCCCCCTTCCCTTCTCTCTTCTGATGTTTCAAGTCATTTTTCAGGTTATTTGGGGTAGACTGGTTCATTTTTCTCAACAATGAAAACATGGATTACAGTGTGTGCCAGCAAATTCTAGGGAGGAGGGGGGGAGGTTAAAGGATAATTTGTAATAGATTCTATAGGGGTAACCCATCCTATGGTTGCGTTGGTTTTGAAAGACTGACATATTATCACAAAAGCTTTCTTGAATTATCATCCACTTCATCACTCAAATATTTATATGGGTAGATTTTTTTAAATATATGGATACATACATATTCTTTAAACATATCAAAGACTGTCACAAATTAATCTTGTATGAGTTTTATTTAGTAAAATGTGCACAAAAGTGTTCTCAAATAAGCTTTATTTTTCCTTTTTCCAACTTTTTTGCTTCTTTCTTCTTCACCGACAGGTATATTTTATCAGTGATCTTCTCAAAAGCTTTCCTCTTCATTAAATATCAAAAGTGTACAGACTTTTGTATTCTTTGATAAGGAAAAAAAAAACCCCACATAGGTCTCTCAGCACACGCGTTAACCTTTTAACTACACTGCTGAACATTCTTATATTTTTCAAAATCAGATGAATAATCTGTAGTGCAGTATCTAAATATTGAAGTGTCCTACTGATTACCCCATATAATTTTTTCAGCCTTGTAAGAGAAAACAATTCTTCACGCTACAAGTGTATTTGCTATGCATGTTGCAGCACTACAGTAATATATCCTGTTAACATATGCATGAAGTACAAGTGGGTCTTTAAAGAAAATGTTAAAATGCATCTTTCCCTCACAAAAAAGATTCCGAGTATGTTCCCTCCTCTCACCATACTGCTTTCAGAAAGGCACTGTTTTGCATCTGCTCTTAAATATTAAGTGTTGTGTAAATCTCGGGTGTCACATGGCATCATCGTTCATCTTACTATTTCAGTTCCCAGTTTCATATCCAATGCACTGAACTTGCTATTGGAGACAGTGGTCACACGCATGCGAATCTATCTTTATATGGACATATTTGGGGGGGTGCTAATGTGGGGGTGAATCACTGGATGTTATCATAGATATGTGGTATGAAATTCTGAGTAACCCTGAAGTATGGGCTGCAATCACATTTGTTCTAAGAATTAGTCAAGTGTCCTTTTGCAGAACAATCTAGCAAACAGAAGTTGAGTGGTTGGAGACAAATTATTACCCAGATTTTAAACACTTCATATTATTACCAGAGACATTAATTTTTTGGGGGGGCGAGGGGAGAAGACTGCTATGAAGTAGCAAAGACTTATTCAATTTTGCTGTTCATTTTAACAGATTCACCACAGGATAATTTATACTAATATATCTTACTATTTAAGAAAGGAAAAAGAGGAGGGGGGCTCATAAATTAGCTATGTGTAAAAAGCCACTATGCCAGACATGTCAAACACAAGGCCCGGGGGCCAGATCCGGCCCACAAAGTGGTTTCATGTGGCCCCCAAAGCCATCCTGGAAAGAGTGAGGGTACGGTCCCCTCTGCCTTGGCCCTGGCCCAGAGACCCTCCTTCTGCTAGAGATCCCCAGATCTGTCCCACTCCTGCCCAGGCCCCCATAGGCACCCTTGATGCCAATGATGTAGAACTGGCCATGCCTACCCAGTAGGCCATACACACTCCAGCTGCGCCCACCCAGTAGGCTGCGCCCACCCTGGCCATACCCACCCGGCCCCCCAAGGGCAACCACAATGCTGATGTGGCCCTCAATGAAATTGAGTTTGACACCCCTGCACTATGCAATGTTAGCTGGGTTAGTTAGATAATAATACGTAAACCTACCACAGCCTGGACAGTCTGTAAGCTGTCATTCTCTTCCTGCCATACCAAATATAAGATGGAGAAAATGTTAGGCAATTACCCTGGGCATGTTCCATTGATGAACCTGGGAGAAAACCTCATAAAGAGAATCATTAACCTAAGTAGAGAAATGGATCCAGGTCTAGAGCAGTTATCTTTATACAGGAATAAACCATTCCAGGTGAAGGTATATGAAGCTAGTAAAAAGCCAAAGCCATTTTCAAATCCTTAATGAAAGCTGCCAGTGCAGAATGCAAACAATTTTTCATATCCCAGCTAATACAGTTTCAGGAACATATTTTTGCTTATTAAAAAAAGGAAGTGTAAAAAAAGATATACTCTAGAGATTTTTAAATTCCTCTATTCTATATAAAATTTTATATACTTTTTGTTACATTTCTTTTCCTGTTACACCTTTAATTCTTCTTTCACTTGTTTTTTTTAAAAAAAAACTTTTCTTTTTCCATTATTTTGTATTTTATTAATTTTGGAAATTCAGTAAATTTATATTTAGAAAAGGAAATATGCTACAACCCAGAGAAATAGCAGACAGAAATGGTCTATTAATTTATTTAAATCATTTTATACTGCTTTCTGCAGGCCAGTTCACAATTGGTCTCAAAAACAATAAACAATTCTTAGACCTTAAGAACAGTAAAATAAAAAAAAAGTTGAGCTAACAGAGCTAACCATCAACAGAGCTAACCATGACAGCAAAACTAAACAAAAAAGCACACACTCAAGAATTAAAACCTCTTGTAAGTAAAAATATTATCAGCTGGTATCGTTTGTTAGGTGGCATTTGAAAAGTTTTTCAAATGGCAATACCACAGTAAGAATACCCTTTTCTTGTTGCCAACCCATCTCACCTTAGACAGACTTCAAGGGGAAAAAATGGGCTTCTAAATCTAATACAGCAGGTTAATGTGAGGAAAGATTTAATTAAGTTAGCAAATCCAAAATAATCCACGTGAATCAGTTTAGTGAAAATAAAATACATCAAGTGACATGCTAGTTGTATACAGGTCCTTTCCTGACGTTCATAAAAAATTGGACTGTAATTATCTCCTTCCCAATTCAGACAAAATCATTATTCAGATCCCATTTTTAAATTCTGACATAAAGAAATAAAACAGAAGATACTGGAAGTTCTGAGCAGACTTCTTATTGTCACTGGGACAGTTGTCTTGTGAGAAAAAAAAATGCATCTAGAAAAAAAATATCTCTGCTTGCTGCAGACTCTTGGGGTGACAATGAAGCAAGCGTCCCTATATAATCCACTTCGATCACAATTTAAATAACAAGAATAAGGATAAATGGGAAGTTATTTTTCATTTTCTTTCTGTCTCCTTTTCCATCTGTAGCATGTCTTTTTAGACTGGAAGCCTGAGAACAGGAAATGCCTGTCTTTTATTATTAGATAACCTGCTATGGAATATTTTTAAAGACATTTAAATATATCAAACCAATGCATTTTTCCCCCTTAAATTTTCTAAGCCAATTCTGTAACTCACACTACTTTTGCTTAAGGTCACGAGGAGCACAGGAAAAAAAGGAGGAGAGAGAATCGGATAGGCGAAAGCAAATTACTATCTCTCCACTCATCTTCCTTCCTCTTAGTGTCTCCTCATGATGTGTTGGCTGGGCCAACTGGGAATTCTGGGAACTGCAGCTGAAAACATCTGGAGAACTCTATGGAGTGCCATAACAATTCACAGAGTTATAAAATGGACTACTTCCATGCAAATTTCCCTGAGCATCTGGGAAGAAGAAAAGGTTTGTGAATATCTAGCAACCTGGTGAGCAACGTGACTCCCAAAGCTGGAAAAAGCAAGCGTTCACTTGACCTTTTCAGAGCCTCCACCCTCTTTTCCCCAACTGAAAGGTGATTATGCTGGGTAAACAGATCTGTGGTTGACTCATCAACATGCAAATTTCAGAAAGAGGTTTCCTGAGTAAAATGAAAGAAAAAGGATTTTTTTTTAAAAGTAAGTTGCCTCTGCCTAATAAAATTGAAAAAGTTATACTAGTAGAATATGTTTTTTCTGGTCAAAATAAATTGTAGGAAGAACAATTGGGAAGAGAAAGCGCATCCTGGCTATCAAAAGTTTTAACTCATAAAGCACTAATTGAATTCATGATATCCATAACGTTTTCAGTATGCAGGCATACCTCGGAAATATTGCTGGTTGTATTCCACTGCAATAAAGCGAATATTGCAAAGAAGTAAGTCACACAATTTTTTTTTGTTTTCCAGTTCATATAAAAATACTATTACTGCAGTTTATCAAATGTGCAATAGCATTATTTTTCAAAATTTTTTTACATACCTTAATTAAAAATATTTTATTGCTAAACATGCTAATTGTCATGTGAACCGTCAGTGAGTTGTAATCTTTTTGTTGATACTTGCAAAGAACAATAAAGCAAACCACAATAAAATAAAGTAGGCTTTCACAGCAGAGAGTTCTGACAAAATGTGATCCACTGGAGAAGGAAATGGCAACTCACTCCAGTATCTTTGCCATGAAAACCCTATGGACAGTACCAAAAGGCAAAACGATATGACGCTGGAAGATGAGCCCCTCAGGTCGGAAGGCGTCCAATATGCTACTGGGGAAGAGCAGAGTGCTAGTACTAGTAGCGCCAGAAAGAATGAAGCGACTGGGCCAAAGCCGAAAGGACGCTCAGCTGTGGATGTGTCTGGTGGTGAAAGGAAAGTCCGATGCTGTAAAGATTTTTTCTCCATAGGAACCTGGAATGTAAGATCCATGAATCAAGGAAAGCTGGACGTGGTCAAACAAGAGATGACAAGACTAAACATTGACATCTTAGGTATCAGCGAACTAAAATGGACAGGAATGGGTGAATTTAATTCAGATGACCATCAGGTATACTACTGCGGGCAAGAATCCCTCAGAAGAAATGGAGTAGCCTTCATAGTCAATAAAAAAAATAGGAAAAGCAATACTGGGATACAATCCTCAAAATGACAGAATGATCTCAGTTCGAATCCAAGGCAAACCATTCAATATCACAGTAGTCCAAGTCTATGCCCCAACCACCGGTGCTGAAGAGGATGAAATTGACTGGTTCTATGAAGCCCTACAGCACCTTATAGAACTAACACCCAGAAATGATTTAATTTAATTTAATTTAATAATATTTATATACCGCCCTTCTCCCTGAGGACTCAGGGCGGTTCACAGGGCAGAATAAAATACTAAATACAAACGTTAAAACAAGATTAAATAATTGCCCATATTAAAACAGTTGGAATCAAATTCTAAAGCATCAAGTTAAAATTAAAACACAAGAATAAAAACCCCACGAATCCCCATCAGGCTAGGCCGGCTTGAACAAACAGAAACGTCTTGAGATCGCGACGAAAGGAGCGAAGATCGGGCGCCATCCGGAGCTCTACCGGTAGCTGATTCCACAGCTCCGGAGCGCCCACAGAGAAGGATCTCCCCCTGGGGACCACCAATCGACATTCTCTGATCGGTGGCACCCTGAGGAGGCCCTCTCTGTGGGAACGCACAGGGCGCAGGGAGCTTGATGCCGGCAGCAGATGTTCCCTAAGGTACTCCGGCCCCATGCCATGAAGGGCTTTAAACACTGTTACCAGTACCTTGAATCTCACCCGGAAGACAACTGGCAACCAATGCAGCTCACGGAGCAGCGGTGTAACGTGGGAGTATCGGGAGACTCCCAACACAACTCTCGCGGCTGCATTCTGTACCAGTTGGAGCTTCCGGGTGGTCCTCAAGGGCAGCCCCATGTAGAGAGCGTTGCAGTAGTCTAGACGAGAGGACACGAGCGCATGAGTGACCGTGCACAAATCATCCCGGCTAAGATAGGGCCGCAACTGGCGCACCAGGCGAACCTGGGCGAAGGCCCCCCTAGTCACAGCTCCTATATGGTCTTCCAGGGTGAGCCGTGAATCTAGGAGGACACCCAAGTTGCGAGCCCTATCTACGGGGGGTAATAGTTCACCCCCCATAGCCAAAGGTGGAACATCCGAATAAACCCGGGATGAAGGTATGCAAAGCCACTCAGTCTTGTCGGGGTTGAGCTGGAGTCTGTTCCTCCCCATCCAGACCCGAACCGCCTCCAGGCACCGGGACATCACGTTGAGGGCATCACTGGGGTGGTTTGGGGTCGAAAGGAAAAGTTGGGTATCATCAGCGTACTGATGATACCCAACTCCAAAGCCACGAATGATCTCACCCAGCGGTTTCATGTAGATGTTGAACAGGAGAGGCGAGAGGACCGACCCCTGAGGAACTCCACAAATGAGAGACCTCGCGGTCGACCTCTGTCCTCCTGCCAACACCGACTGCGAACGTCCCCGGAGATAGGAGGAGAACCACTGTAAAACTGTGCCTCCCACTCCCAATCCCCTGAGACGCCGCAGCAAGATACCATGGTCGATGGTATCGAAAGCCGCCGAGAGGTCTAATAGGACTAGAACAGAGGAATATCCCCTGTCCCGAGCCCTCCAGAGATCATTCACCAGCGCGACCAATGCCGTCTCCGTGCTGTGCCCGGGCCTGAAACCCGATTGGTACGGGTCTAGATAATCCGCTTCATCCAGGACCAGAGGGAGCTGATGCGCCACCACACTCTCAACAACCTTCGCAAGAAAGCGAAGGTTGGAGACAGGACGAAAGTTGTTTAATACAGCTGGGTCCAAGGCAGGCTTCTTGAGGAGAGGCCTCACCACCGCCTCTTTCAAGACAGCAGGGAAGCAACCCTCACTCAGAGAAGCCGATATAACTGCCTGGAACCAGCTGCGTGTCCTCTCCCGGGCTGCATAGACCAGCCAGGAAGGGCACGGGTCCAATAAACATGTGGTGGTGCTCAGCCTCCCCATGATCCTGTCCACTTCCTCCGGAGTCACAGAATCAAACTCCTCCCAGATGATATCGACAAGACCGCCAGTGTCCTGATCGTCAGACTCTGCCCAGTCAGAGTCCAGACCGGTCCGAATCCGAGCGATTTTGTCCGACAGATGTTGGTTAAACTCCTCGGCACGACCCTGCAAGGGATCCTCCCTCACCTCCTGATTTAGGAGGGAGCGAGTCACCCTAAACAGGGCGGCCGGGCGATTATCTGCGGACGCGATAAGGGTGGCGAAGTGGTTAGACCTCGCCTCCCTTATCGCAGCGAGATAAGACCTAATATAGGCTCTTAGTCGCAATCGGTCGGATTCGGATCGGCTGGACCTCCAACCGCTCTCTAGGCCCCGTCTCCGACGCTTCATCTCCCGAAGCTCCGCAGAGAACCATGGAGCTCGACGGGATCTGCACCGGGTCAGGGGCCGCAGGGGTACAACTCGGTCAAGAGCCTCAGTGGCCGTCCTTTCCCAGGCTTCCACTAAGGCATCTGCCGAGCTGTGAGCAAGGGAGGCAGGTGGGGACCCCAGCGCTGCCTGGAACCTCTGGGGATCCATTAAGCGTCTGGGGCGGTACCATTTAATTGGTTCCAAACACCCACGGCGGGGGGTGGCAAAACGGAAGACCAGCCGCAGGAGATGATGATCGGTCCATGACAGGGGCATAATAATTGGAGAGCCCCCACCAAGATCATCTAACCACCGTCCAGATAAAAAAACTAGGTCAAGGGTGTGGCCTCCCTCATGAGTCGGTCCCGAAATTACTTGCGTCAGGTCCATGGCCGTCATGGAAGCCATGAACTCCCGAGCCAACTCAGATGACCCTCCCAGCGATGGTAGATTGAAGTCCCCCAAAACTATAAGTTTCGGGAACTCAACCACCAGCCCAGAGAGGACATCGAGCAGCTCAGGCAGGGCTGCTGCTGCGTGACTAGGCGAAAGGTACACCAGCAGCAAGCCCAACTGCGCACCAGGGCCGCATCTCAAAAAGAGAGACTCACACCCGACTATCTGAGGAACAGTGGCCTCCCGCGGACACAAGGTCTCCCTCATAACAACAGCCACACCCCCACCCCTACCCTGAGCCCGAGGCCGGTGCAGCACCCGGAAACCTGGTGGGCAAAGGTCAACCAGAGGAATCCCGCCCTCTGGGCCCAACCAAGTCCTTATCATCATGGGGGATTAGAATGCTAAAGTAGGAAGCCAAAAGATAACTGGAATAACAGGCAAGTTTGGCCTTGGAGTACAAAATGAAGCAGGGCACAGGCTGATAGAATTTTGTCAAGAGAATACGATGGTCATAGCAAACACTCTTTTCCAACAACCCAAGAGACGGCTTTACACATGGACATCACCAGACGGTCAACACAGAAATCAGATTGACTATATGCTCTGCAGCCAAAGATGGAGAAGCTCTATACAGTCAGTAAAAACAAGACCAGGAGCTGACTGTGGCTCAGACCATGAGCTTCTTGTTGCAAAGTTTAGGCTTAAATTAAAGAAAGTAGGGAAAAGCGCTAGGCCAGTCAGGTATGAATTAAATCATATCCCTGTTGAATATACAGTAGAGGTGACAAATAGATTTAAGGAATTAGATCTGATAGACAGAGTGCCTGAAGAACTATGGACAGAGGTTCGCAACATTGTACAAGAGGTAGCAACTAAAACCATCCCAAAGAAAAAGAAATGCAAGAAAGCAAAATGGCTGTCTGAGGAAGCTTTGCAAATGGCTGAGAAAAGGAGGGAAGCGAAAGGAAAGGGAGAAAAAGAAAGATATGCCCAATTAAATGCAGAATTCCAAACAATAGCTAGAAGAGATAAGAATGCCTTCTTAAATGAACAATGCAAAGAAATAGAAGAAAACAATAGAATAGGGAGGACCAGAGATCTTTTCAAGAAAATTGGAGAGATGAAAGGAACGTTTCATGCAAAAATGGGCATGATAAAGGACCAAAATGGCAGGGACCTAACAGAGGCAGAAGAGATTAAGAAGAGGTGGCAAAATTACACAGAAGAACTATACAAGAATGAGCTTAACGTCCCTGATAATCACAATGAGGTGGTCACTGACCTCGAGCCAGACATCCTAGAATGTGAAGTGAAGTGGGCCTTAGAAAAGCTGAGCAACAACAAAGCTAGTGGAGGTGACAGTATCCCAGCTGAGCTATTCAAAATCTTAAAAGACGATGCAGTAAAAGTGCTACACTCAATTTGCCAGCAAATTTGGAAAACTCAACAGTGGCCACAGGATTGGAAAAGATCAGTTTACATTCCAATTCCAAAGAAAGGCAGTGCCAAAGAATGTTCAAACTATCGCACCATTGCACTCATTTCTCATGCTAGTAAAGTTATGCTTAAAATCCTACAAGCTAGACTCCAGCAGTATGTGGATCGAGAACTACCAGAAGTACAGGCAGGATTTCGAAGAGGCAGAGGAACCAGAGATCAAATTGCCAACATACGCTGGATCATGGAGAAAGCTAGAGAGTTCCAGAAAAACATCTACTTCTGCTTCATTGACTATGCTAAAGCATTTGATTGTGTGGATCATAACAAACTCTGGCAAGTCCTTAAAGAGATGGGCATACCAGACCACCTTATTTGTCTCTTGAGAAATCTATATGCGGGCCAAGAAGCAACAGTGAGAACTGGACACGGAACCACTGATTGGTTCAAAATTGGGAAAGGAGTCCGGCAAGGCTGTATACTGTCGCCTTGCCTATTTAACTTATATGCAGAGCACATCATGAGAAAGGCAGGGCTAGATGAATCAAAAGTTGGAATTAAGATTGCCGGAAGAAACATCAACAACCTAAGATATGCAGATGATACCACTCTAATGGCAGAAAGTGAAGAAGAACTAAAGAGCCTCTTGTTGCGGGTGAAGAAGGAGAGTGCAAAACTTGAGTTGAAACTAAACATTAAGAAAACCAAGATCATGGCATCTGGCCCTCTCAATTCCTGGCAAATAGATGGGGAAGAAATGGAGGTAGTGACAGATTTTATTTTCCTGGGCTCCAAGATCACTGCAGATGGGGACTGTAGCCAAGAAATTAAAAGACGCTTGCTCCTTGGGAGGAAAGCCATGGCAAATCTAGACAGCACACTAAAAAGCAGAGACATCACCCTGTCAACAAAAGTGCGGATAGTCAAGGCTATGGTCTTCCCAGTTGCAATGTATGGCAGTGAAAGCTGGACCATAAGAAAGGCTGAGCGCCAAAGAATTGAAGCCTTTGAACTATGGTGCTGGAGAAGACTCCTGCGAGTCCCTTGGACTGCAAGGCGATCAAACCGGTCAGTCCTAGAGGAGATCAACCCTGACTGCTCTTTAGAAGGCCAGATCCTGAAGCTAAAACTCAAATACTTTGGCCACCTAATGAGAAGGAAGGACTCCCTGGAGAAGAGCCTAATGCTGGGAAAGATTGAGGGCAATAGAAGAAGGGGACGACAGAGAATGAGGTGGTTGGATGGAGTGACTGAAGCAGTAGGCGTGAGCTTAGATGGACTCCAGAAGATGGTAGAGGACAGGAAGGCCTGGAGGAACATTGTCCATAGGGTCGCGATGGGTCGGACACGACTTCGCAACTAACAACAACAACAAGGCTTTCACATGAATGTCCGAAAGCCACGGAATATGCAACTTTTTCAGTATCAAGAGGCGTATTTGGCCTTTAGGCAGTGGGCTTAAAGAAGCACACTCCAAAACTTGGAGGGATTAAGACAAAAACTATAATTTAATTTAATTTGATTTCATTATAGTTAAACATTTAGTAGAATTGCTCTCATATGTGGCATTTAATCATTTTCTTATGTCTTATTACAAATTACTGTAATGAGCTTAGGAGTCCTTGGGGGCCTTTCCAAGTAACACTGGGGCCTGCACCTAAAGAAGGAACTGATAGATAACCACAAAATTAATTCATGAGTTTACAATTAACATTTTTGAGAAATAGTTGGATTGAATTTTTCTTTATAAATTCATCATTTTATTAACCAGTGGAAATTAGGTATATTGTTAACATTTTCATTGGATCATGTTTTATTCAATTAGCCCCAGATTTTAATTCATATGTAATTCATAGAAAAGATGAAATCTGCAGTAATTATTCACAATTACATTTATTTGCATACTGACTTGACTGTGATCATATGGACTGTGCTCAGCACAATAGTTTAATAACCATAATTATATTCCAGCAGTAAAGTAATTTAGTATTTCCTGACTTTTCATGTATATACTAGAGTTCAAGAATTTATTATGGTCTTACCAACATGCTATTATTAATCGCCAATGCACCACAAATTAAGGAAGCACAGTTCGTACATACATTTATTATTGTAGGTACTTTTAATTTACCCCTATAATAAAGACCCCTACTATTAGAGGAGAAAGACAAAACAGAAATAATGTGCAAAGGTTGATGTCTCAACCTACTTTCCTTTTAGAAAGAACTCCATTTGTTATATTTTTATCCCATCTTTCTCCAAAAAACTCAAGGTGACATACATAACACCTCCTCCTCCAATTTCTTTCCACCGAAAGAAAAAATTCCCCCCAGGATTTACCTCCCAGGATTACTATTGTCTATCCCAGACATGTCAAACACAAGGCCCGGGGGCCAGATCTGGCCCACGAAGTGGTTTCATGTGGCCCGCGAAGCCATCCTGGAAACAGTGAGGGAACGGCCCCCACTGCCTTGGCCCTGGCCCAGAGACCCTCCTGCCAGAGACCCTCAGATCTGTCCCACTCCTGCCCAGGCCCCCATAGGCACCCTTAATGCGAACAATGTAGAGCTGGCCATGCCCACCCAGTAGGCCATATGCACTCTAGCCACGCCCACCCAGTAGGCCACGCCCACCCTGTCCATACCCACCCAGCCCCCTGAGGGCAACCGCAATGCTGATGCGGCCCTCAATGAAATTGAGTTTGACACCCCTGGTCTATCCAATGAAAGGAAAGGAAGCTAAGGAGAAAAAGGTGGGAAGAATAACAATTCCATAGAATAAGAATTCCCAATTAGAGCATTTGTGAACATAATAAAATATATTGGAGATCTTTTAACTTGGTGCTACCTTAGAGCATATTCATTCAGCTCCAAAAGGAAAGCATCACAGCATAGCACCAAACCTGGGAGATAATAAACTCGATATTAAAACCAACTGTTTTTTTTTTCTTAGCTGAACACTTTTCCTTAAAAATTCATTAATTCTTCAATTGCTCCTTAACTTTATTTAAAGGTTAGGAGGTAAATGTAAAGTTAGCCTTTTTTCCTAAAAAACATTCAGAAGTTTGTTAGAGACTAAAACTATATTTTCATCTCTTACAGCCCAAATCAGTTGTGCATGTTGGGAGAAGAAAAAAAGAAATTCACAGGACTTAACAAATGATTTCCTAAATAAATGCAAATTGGAAACAACTTCCCAGATATGAAGACGGAGGTGCCATTCTCAAAAAATGTGCAGGTCCCACCCAGGACAACCAGATATTGACAGCATACAGTAACTACAATCTTAGACAAAGGTAAAACAATCATATATGGTTCATTTGCATCAGACCTCCTACAGTCAAAGATACTGGCGTTGTTTTTGCCACAGTCCACATATGCAAGTAACTACACTGCTAATTTCATGAAAGAATTGGCCTTATTTTAGAGCATAAATAGGTGCAAGACAATAGCTTCAAACAAGCTTGGCTCAAAGGAACTGTACTTTTTATATAATATTGCTTTTTAAAAAGATTTAATTCAAGCATTCAACAAATATATTTTAATTATATGTAGCAGATGGAGAGGATTGTTCTGTGCTATTTTTATTAGCATACAGGATATGGCATAGCTAGTCACAGACTGTCTCTTTTTAATCCTTTCTCTTTAGTTTTTAAAAGCTGCCCTACAAATTGGATTTATTCTGAACATTTGGGATATATTCAAAGACGCTTTTAAGCATTCAAGTGACACTGTGCAACATATTATCTGTTCCACTGAAAATTTTCTGTTTAGGAAATCATTACAAGTGATAAAATCTAAGCAAGTAAGCAAATAAAAATCTAAGGCAGCAATTCCATGCATGCTGATTTGGGAGTTAAGACTTGTTCATATTCTATTCTTTAATTCTCTGAACTCTTATTAAAATTAAACTTAATATTGTACAATTAACACACCCAAGTAAAGTGATGGTGCCCAGTGTCCAAATATGTTTGTTACATGAATGTTCCATGTCATAAACAAATGTGTTCGTTCCTTTGGTTGTAACAGCAGCGAGAAAAAAAGAGGGCTCCAAACAGTTAACCTAAGAATAGATCATGTAATATATTTACATGTTTTAATCACTTCTTAAATTAAAGACTCCCCGCCTGATTAACAAGCAAGTAAACATTCAGAGTATTTGAACAATTTCTTATAATATAAATACTTGGAAAACTTGCATTGGCTAAATGTTTTAAACACCTCGGGAGTCATCCTCCATGGGGTAGGGAAGAAATAGGGCCCCATATGCACAAGATTTCTAAAAATCAAGTCAGTTTCTTGCTTTAGAACTGCTATTGTTATTCATATGCAACTTTAGTCAATAGATGCAGACTCATTCAACTAGTCCAGGGGTCTTCAAACTTGGCCCTTTTATGACTTGTAGACTTCAACTCCCAGAATTCCTCAGCCAGCATGCCTGGCTGAGGAATTCTAGGCGTTGAAGTCCACAAGTCATAAAAGGGCCACGTTTGAAGACCCCTGTTCTAAGACAAGCCTGGCTTGGCTATCTGGACTATCTGGACTAAGACCATTTAAGCTTAGCAACATAATTTCACACTCATCAAATATATTTAAGACAAGTGAGAAACTTTTCCTTCTAAGACAGGGGGTCTTGAAACTTGGCCCTTTTATGACTTGTGGACTTCAACTCCCAGAATTCCTCAGCCAGCATGCCTGGCTGAGGAATTCTGGGAATTGAAGTCCACAAGTCACAAAAGAGCCAAGTTTGAAAACCCCTGTTCTAAGACAAGCCTGGCTTGGTTCAACAGCACAACCGGATCACCTGCTAGCTAGTCTGAACTACTCTGAACTATTAAGCTAGAACAACACTTTTCGTTCTTGCACATCAAAGGCAGTCTTTGTGATCCTCAATACGTTCATTTGCTGTCCATGATGCTGCTGCCAGTACTTCAGTGAAGAGGAACTGAGCAAAGAAGCAGGACCAAATCACACATATGTGCATTTTGTTAAAACAAAAACAAAACAATCCTGTTGTGCAAGTATTCTCCAGCAACAGAAGGAGACTATATAGACTCTCTGACACTGATTTAAAAGAATTTTCCCCCTCCCCAAACTAACATTGGCATAAAATGTCTTTCTAGGCTTCAGCAAAATCCTAACAGTAGCTAACAGCTGCTACTAGTGCAGGTACTAGAGGGTTAACTGTATTGACCCTAATAACAGGGAGCTCCCAGGAGGGAAGCAGGCAAGTTCTCATTAATGGCTTCCCTTTTTAAATGAACTTCCCCCGAGAGCAAGGCTGAGTGTCACGGCAGAGGCTAATGAATAAATGCCACAGAAGGTGCTCCGCTCTACAAAGGAATTTGACAGTATCTTCCTCCTCTCTTCCCAGGCATTTTCTCCCATAGGAATCATTCTGACAATGACCTGACTCTATTAAATTAAGAAGAAACAAAGGAAGGTGTGATTTAGCTACGAATACTTGCAAGGAAACCATGATTAATGAAGTGAAATTACGGTATGTCATCCAATGCATATGAACTCACTCTCCCTCTACCATCTCATGTAGCCAAACTGGTGAAGTACAAAAAAACAAAAAAAACAAAAACAAAAAACAAACAAACACTGCTTACTAGAACACTATATGGTTGAAGACAACAACAACAACAACATCACTTTTGATATTAAAATAAAACCTAACCTGTCAAAAAGATCCATATAGCTGAAAAACATCATTTTCCCCCTAGTGTTTAAAATTCAGCATTACACCTACCGCACTATTTCTCAAGGCCCAAATAAGATGACTTTTATAAAGTCTTTGCCAACACGATATATATCCTCCAGATGTATTGGGACTGCAAATCTCAACATCTCATTAGAGTTCTGTATCATTGATTTTATTTTCTATTCTACACGCTGATGAAATTGCAACTCAAGCTTTCATACGACTTTTCCCCAGCAGCTTTATAACACAATAAAAAGGTAGGGCATAGAACGAAAAAATGCAGCATCGTACAATCCAAAGATCGTTAAAACAGGGCTGCGATTGAGTTGCAGCTGTCAAAAAGCACAGAATTATGTTATCAGAGAAAAGGTGATCCAGAGGGATTTATGATTTACAGCATCAAAAAAAAATCCAATGAGATGCAGAAGAATTAATACTCCCCTGTGCCCATTTCCTGGCATAAACACAGAACTGTTTCCATCATGAATCTTGTCTGGAAAGCAGATTGGAACAGATCTAAACCACTGGTTTCCTTCGAGGCTGCCAGAAGCTGAGATGCTAATTCTTTTTCCGGTTTGATACTGGCAGTAGATATCTCCACTAAAGATCTCTTTTTTCCAGTACAGATTTTAGCACTGGATTTTTTTTTAAAAAAAAGCAGGACTTATGGGTTTTATGAGACAAGCAAGTTTTGAGAAATATACCCTGCATATTTCACATAAGCTAAAAGGTAGCTAAAACAGTATGTCCACATCATGCCTAATCTGCATCCACTCTTTGCCTTGATTGCGCAATGGCATGTCCAAATGAATGCGATTTTACCTACAAAATGCAATGTACACTGGCTATAGTGGGCTTTCTAAAATTCAGTCAGTACAGTATACCTGAGCGTCTATGAAAAGATCTTACTTGCTAGCTTTGGTTAGTAGCATTCTGCTGATACTAGGATAGCAAAAAATGAGGATAGAGTTTCTACTGTCCTATTCACAGAAAAAATATTCTAATAATATTACACCGCTGTTTGGTTCTGCTTATCACAAAATTTCTATCATTTGTACCCTACAAATTCACCCTGCTGTCACACCTAGGGAAAATATCAGGGAGGATATGTGATTCCATAATGGGTTAGGGTTGGGGTTAGGGTTAGGATTGTTTGGATTTATTTATTTATTCATCACATCTCTACCCCACCGTCTAACCCACAGGTCTGCAACCCGCGGCTCCGGAGCCGCATGCGGCTCTTTCAGCCGTCTCCTGCGGCTCCCACTCGTCTGCCATGTGCAGTTCAAAAAAAAAAGGTGGGACTAAAAAAGTTCAACCAATCAATTCAAATATGCAGGGTAAGTGCATATCTCGCCTTGGCTCCACTCTTCAGTCAAACCCTGTTCTGCGCATGCGCGTATGTACGCGCATGTGCACACATTTTTTGCGGCTCCCAGTTTTTCCTTTTGTGAGGGAACCGGTTCCGAGTGGCTCTTTCACTGTTTCAAGTTGCTGACCCCTGGTCTAACCTAAGTGACTCTGAGCGACAACAAACTTCTCATAACATAAAACATAAACATAAGAACAAAGTTAAAACAGAATGAAAAACTGCTCAAGCCACAACATTCTGAACCAGTTGTAGCTTTTTGATATTCTTCAAGTGTAGCCCATGCATGTGCAGAGTACATGGCAATGTCCATATGGGGGAATGACAAAGTATGAGCCACTGAAAGAAGATCCTCTAGATCCAGGAAACGGTGTAACTACAGTAAAAGACAAATATGAGCAAAGGCCCTCCTTGCCACAATTGCCACCTGCTCTTTGAGCAAGAATTGTGAATCTAGGGGGACCTCCAGATGAGGCACCCGATCTGACTCAGGAAGTACAACCTCATCCACGACCAAAGATGGTAAACCCCAGATAGAGAGGACCTCCCTACTCAAAGCTACTCTGTCTTACCCAAATAGAGAGCAACAGGTTCAGATGAAGCCTGTTGTTCTCCATCTAGACTCCCACAGTCCCCCTGTGGCACTCCTTGGAGGCCATTCTACGGACAGTCCAAGTCAATAGAAGGTTGAGATGGAGGAAATGAAGCAATCAAGTCAAGATGTTTCTTTGACTAAGTGAGGTCCTGAATCTTGATCATTCTGGTTCAAGTCAAACCACAGAGCAGCATGAAAAACCTGATCCCACAAATAATAAAGCTCACTATATTTCAGTAAAACCAATATAAAACTTAATGACTATTAATAAATTTAATGAGGGGTCCCAGGTGCTCTCTGAGCTTGGTTATTTTCTTGCAGATATTTCATTACCCAAACTAGGTAACAACAAGTTCAGAGAGCACCAAGGATCCCTCATTTCAACCCTGAATTAACCCTTTTTTGGTTAATGAACTTAATGAACAGTATCAATGTAAAGATTAACCAAATGAATTAAGCATCTTCCAATAAAATATCCTTAACAATCAAACAATCAATCATGAATGCAAACATAATTCCACATTTAAAAAAATGTATGAGAGTGCACACATAAGCACACACACTTCAAATCTGCACTTTTAACTCTGGCAGTGAATACTGTTGTCTGACCCAAAAGCCAGCAAGACATGCAGAGTCCATAAAGCATCTTTGGATCCAAGCCCCCAATTAGTGCAGGTTCTAGAGAGGTGCGAAGCTTTGTTCAGCAGTAGTTGGAACTATAGATAGCAGCATTACAAAGCTTGGGCAAGCTAGTAAAAATACCACATACTTATATACTGCTGGCCTGTGCTTTATCCTGTGGACTCCCCAATGACCAGGTTGGCTGCCCTGAGGACAAGACAGGACATCCCTGTGAGACAGGTGGAGTCTGGGAATACAAAGAGATAAGTCAGCATAGCCAAGTCATGTCCCTCTTTATGACACACTCTTTTCTTTCTTTGAGCACATGCATGTATCCACACACAAACAAAATACAGGAGGAGTACAATTCAGCATATAATTCTCTTGTTCTATTCTGAATTAAAGCTAGTTGTTCCCTTTTCTAAATACCCCCCAAACGTTGTTCCCTTTTCTAAATACCCCCCCAAAAGCACTCCTAAACTAGGAGTGACCGACACCGGAGACGATAGGGCTACACTTCAACTGTTAATTTTGTGAAGTGTCAAAAGAGTCCATCTGTTGATATAACATATGGCCTTTTAATTTTGTTGCACTGAGAGTTCAGGATGAGAAAGGGGGCAGGAAGGCCCATCTGGTGCATTATCCTGGTATGTCAGAGGCCATCTGGTGCATTATCTTGTGAGGCTAGGCCAGAGGGGAGTGGGGAGCTACATGTGGCTGGGGGCTGCCAAATTGTTATTTTACCAAATAAGACCTCATTTGAAATTAATCTAGATATTCAAAGGATAACAGAACCTCCAAGTGGACTAAAGGCAAAAAAAGAACAGAATGGTTAAGGAAAACAAAGGGAAAAGGTAGCCCAGGACTAGTTCTGTCTCACCCACTGTTGACTTCAGTCCCATACACCAGTAGTCCCCAACCTTTGTGGCTTGGTGGACCCACTGGTGGGGGAGAGAGGGGAACCAGGCCACGTGAGTGGAGAGGCCGGTTCGCACGCTGCTCCACTCACGCTGTTTGCACAAGTGGAGCTACACGCATGCGTGCTGGCCTGCCACTCGTGCAAGTGGAGCGATGTGTGTTTGTGCATGCTGGCCCACTGGTCACACAGCCCAGTTGCAAATAGGCCATGGCCCAGTAGTGGCTGCAAGGAACCCCTGCCATACACAGCCTCCAATGGTTAATTATTCCCCCAAAGATATATGGCTGATATGAAAAGATTCCTCCTCCCTACATTATCTAGTTAATGCTTCGTTTTATAGTAGCCAACCATGATACCTCTGAACCCAGAACACTGATAATCTTATCCTGCTTGAATTTTAAAAGTATGTAAGCTTATGGTAGCTGGCGTAAGCAATTTCCCTATGCACTCTTAAGAAATGCTGCCTTTTATCTATATCAGTGGGTTGTTGTTATTGTTTTGCTACATGACCATACAAGACTCTAAACAGAAGTATTCATAGCAAAACACTAATAAATAGCCAGAAATACTATGCAAATAAATGGGATTGGTTTCAAATTTATATATAGTTCGATTGCAAATTACCCATCACAAGTCTGGGACTGAAGAAAACTTTAAGACTAATTAATCATACATTCCTGAACATTTTATTCCCAACAATGTACTGAAACTTGTATTTTCAAAAACTGGACAGAAAGTACTTAATAAGAAATGGTATTTTCTTCCGCTATCCCAAAGAATATTTTCCTCTTCTAAGCTGTTGTCTGATGAAGTGTGTTCGTCATACCGAAAGACTATATTTTTGCTCCATATTTATTGCCATGACACAATAACTGTAACCTGAACAATTAATCCAGTATGATCAACTAATATCCTAATTTAGCTGCTGAAATAGGCCACAAAGAACTCTTAATGTTTCTCCTTTGGGAAAGAATCCCAGCTGCTTTCTTATAAATCCAAACACCACACACAATGCAGTAGCAGTTAATAAAGTCAATAGGAAGAAATAGAAAATGCTTTTCTCACCACTAGGTGGAGGCATTTCCCAATGAACTGATGTTACTGAAAAAGTAACATCTTCCAGGGGATCTGTGGGCACCTGACCCAGATACCTCAGAAAAGAGCCCACAGAGGAATCGGGTGGCAAACTCTAATATGGGATGGTAAACTACCCCCCACCCCACCCCCAAAACTCTGATCATTACACCAGCTCCCGCTTCCGCTGCTTATTATCTGTGGCACAGATATTGATTTGTAACTGAAATACACTGGGACAAGCTCTCAGGCCTCCCACTGTATGAAGTGACCCTGAAGCATTGCCTAACTAACCAGAGCTTGTGCAAACAAAACTAGTGAGGCTGCTTTTGATCAACAAAAAAGTTCCAAATATAGAGAGAATTCTAGTTAAGACAACGGACTTTAATCCCAATGCTGCACTAAAACTCCCGTTGGAGTGAACTACGTTATCCAAATCAGATGGACATTAATAAGTCAATAAAATTCTCTATGCCATAACTCTCTTTAGTGCCTCAACGGAGATTGATGCCCACATCATCTATTTACCCATGTAGAAAGTAAAAACGTGCCAGTGGCAAAAATTTGCAAGAACCATTTGTTGTTGTTGCTGTTAGTTGCGAAGTCGTGTCCGACCCATCGCGACCCTATGGACAATGTTCCTCCAGGCTTTCCTGTCCTCTACCATCTTCTGGAGTCCATTTAAGCTCATGCCTACTGCTTCAGTGACTCCATCCAGCCACCTCATTCTCTGTCGTCCCCTTCTTCTATTGCCCTCAATCTTTCCCAGCATTAGGCTCTTCTCCAGTGAGTCCTTCCTCCTCATTAGGTGGCCAAAGTACTGTATTTGAGTTTCAACTTCAGGATCTGGCCTTCTAAAGAGCAGTCAGGGTTGATCTCCTCTAGGACTGACCGGTTTGATCGCCTTGCAGTCCAAGGGACTCGCAGGAGTCTTCTCCAGCACCATAGTTCAAAGGCCTCAATTCTTTTGCGCTCAGCCTTTCTTATGGTCCAACTTTCACTGCCATACATTGCAACTGGGAAGACCATAGCCTTGACTATATGCACAGCAAAAAAAGAGCTAAAGCATTTTTTTTAACCTGAGAATCAAGATAATATTTGGAGGCAGCTCAGGCAGAGACCTCCCTGATTTACTGGCCTATGAGAAAGAAGGGAGGTAAATGTGCAATCTGACTTTCAAAATTCTGTTGTAACCAAACTCATTAAAATGTAGTTCTGCTGTTCCCATGGAGTTGATTTTCTGGTCTGATCTACCTAGGTGGGGAGCTAACAGTTCACGAGTTCTTAAGAATAGTTTTCATCTAGAAATTAAAAAGCAGCCTTTGCAAATTAAGAAATGGGTGTATAGATAAGAGAAGGAAATGTACCATTTTGGAAAATGTTGTGACTTACTAGCTAGCATCAGGTTGCCCAGTTATCAGTGGAAGAACCAGCTCTAGGGAACTTTTTTGGTCTCTCCCAAATTCACTGAATACTTTTGGTTGCCTAAAGGGAAAAAAAATGTTATGGCACTCACAGTTCTAAGTTAACCAGTGCATAATGGATGCTACCAAAGCATTCTTCATAGAAAGTGGCGTGAGATGGTAAACTCTTTTAGCTACCATCCTTTTTTAGGACCCTTACAGATGATCCAATATTATGCTGCAATCCCACCTTTTCCTGCTGATTAACTATAGTTACCATTGTTATAAGATACCTCAGATATTTGCATAGAATCTGCCTTCCTTAAAGCAACAATACTGAGATGGTCAAATATGTGCTGTGCCCACTTCTGTGATATTATGATAGCACTGTCCCGTCTCCCTGTGGTAAGTGGTGATTTTATATTTAAATGCAGCTTACAGGGCAAGCTTGTAAGCCGCCCTGAGTCTTCGGAGAAGGGCGGGATATAAATGGAATTAAAATAAAAATAAATAAAAATATCAAGGGGAGACTTTACTGTCATCTGCTCATTATCTCTTCAAAGAATCACCTCAAAATCCAGTTAGCCAATTTTCAAAGATACTCAATTTCACAAATGAAGGCAAATATTCAATTTCCCTGAAAAAGCAGGTCCTGGGTTGAGAATTTCTCCGTGGAGGTCCATCTGCACTGAAAGTAAACAGCTGGAACTCCAAAGTATTTCTCTCATTGAGCTAACAAATATATCACTCTGTCAACTATCAAGTTCTATTAAATCAAAAAGGGAAAAAAACAAACTTTAGCAAAGGAAAGATTCTAAAATAAGACAATCTTCAATGAGTTGAAAAATCGATTGATATAAAAAGGATTTGAGTGTCTGTAGCCTCCTCTGACTCTGCAGCAGAACTGACCTATTTGAACTCCCAGGGAACAAAATCAACAGAATGAAACAAGAAGCATAATAAACTCTAAGGCTGTCAAATAGTTTCATATATAATGTTAAAATAAGGTAATGGGGCAATGGTCTCAATAATAACTAATTATGCCCTATACAGAACCATTCTGGATTAAGTTTTACACATACAGAATGGTTATGTTAACCAAATCAGCGATAACCTTGGCTGAGATTTTTTTTAACAAGTGAAAATCAATTAATTCAGAATCCAGAACAAGCTTGTTACATGAACAGTCACTATGGATTTTTTTTTCATTTTGTGAGGAAGAAAATAATTTAGATATTTTTATTTTAAGTAACTCTGAAACAGAGCTGTCATAATATTTTCCAGTATTTAAACTACAATAATCTGTCAACCTCAAAAGTTTTTCCTGCCATATGTGAGAAAAGTAATTATTTGGAATGCAGAACCCAGCTACTAAAGATCAGACACAATACTACTGTGGAGTGAGGGATCCCATTTGCACCACACTTTCTTTTCAATAAGTCTTCTAAAATCTGAATACTTTAAAGTAATAAACACCCAAAGGTTCACACAGATCTAAAAATACAAACTGACTTCATTATGTGCATTGAAAAGATACTATCTGATACAAGGCTGAGGAGTAAATTCAATATTCTGACATGCTCGTGTTGATTATGCGGAGGAGAGCCAATATGTATTATTTTGTGGAGGGCAATAGTTTTGAATTTAGTTTGCCTAACAGAGTGAAGACAAGGAAGAAAGAAAAACAGACACACTTAACACCCTTCAAAATCTTACCATTTGGGTTCCAGAGAAGGCCATAATCAATACTGGCTATTTTAAAACAGCTTTGTATTTTATCAGACAAATACTCTTTGAAAACAATCCTGGACAATATTGCTACCTTTTAATTGAATCCTGGACCCTCTACTCATAACTAAGAATAAACGTTCATTTTAGGGATGAACAACAAAAACAAAACATACTGGGGGGAAAAAAATTTCTGTAGAGATCACCAATTAGCCAGAAGTCTTAGTCTTTACGCAGTCTGCATTTGCTCTATTCTAGGTAAACATTTCTAGTTTAGTGCTCCTTGTTTTGCCTTGGTTGTTCATCCCTAAAATCTGCACTTGGCCTTATGTTCCAAATGGAAACATCATGATGTTCAGGTTAAAGTATTAGAAACCAAAGAAACCAACATCCCGGCCAACTCCAGCCATAAATGCTCACTGGGCCACCCTTTCTCTGTTCAACTCATACGACAGAATTTTTGTTATAGAGAAAAATAGGAAGAGGAATGCTATACACTTTAGAGCAGGGGTGTCAAACTCAATTTCATTGAGGGCCTCATCAGCATTGCGGTTGCCCTCAAGGGGCCAGGTGGGTAAAGCCAGGGTGGGCGTGGCCTACTGGGTGGGCGTGGCTAGAGTGTGTATGGCCTACTGGGTGGGCGTGGCCAGCTCTACATCGTTGGCATCAAGGGTGCCTATGGGGGCCTGGGCAGGAGTGGGACAGATCTGAGGGTCTCTGGCAGGAGGGTCTCTGGGCCAGGGCCAAGGCAGTGGGGGCCGTTCCCTCGCTGTTTCCAGGATGGCTTCGCGGGTCACATGAAACCACTTCGCGGGCCGGATCCGGCCCCCGGGCCTTGTGTTTGACATGTCTGCTCTAGAGGTAATAATAAAGGAGAATATTTGTTTGCTTGCTTGTTTTCTTGCAGACGTTTCATTACCCAAATGAGGTTACATCATCAGTGCTAGTCTAGAGATAATCCTCTAGGACACGAGTGTCAAACTCGCCACATCACGTGACATGTCGCAACATATCGTGATTCCTTGTGCATTGCCGGCAATGGGGTGGGCGCGGCTTCGGTATGATGAAACCGGCCCGCGGGCCGGCAGTTTGATACCTCTGCTCTAGAATGTAATCCTTGCTTAAAGGCCTGTCACTTGACAACAGTTTGAACTTACGAAGGACTTCCCAAAAGGTACTTACAACTCAGAAGTTCCCGTAGCTGCCCCGTTATGTGATTGCCTTTAGGGTGCTCGGCACCTGGGTTGCAACTGGCTGCATCAACAGTATCAAGGTCACATGAAGTGTTAGTACCACATGCAGCTTTGGTAAGAGCACACTTGGGATACTGCATCCATTTTGGTCACCACAATGTAAAACAAGTATGTCCAGAGAAGAGCAACAAAGATGATTAGGGGGCTGGAGGCTACAACATGCGAAGAATGGTTGCAAGAACTGGGTATATCTAGTCTGGTGAAGAGAAAGACTAGGGGTGACATGATAGCAGTCTTCCAATATTTGAGGGACCGCCACAGAGAGAGAGCAGGGGGTCAACCTATTCTCCAAAACACCTGAGGTCAGGACAAGAAGAAAGATGGCTTGCCTCCAGAGGTTGTGGGCACTCCATCACTGGAGATTTTTAAGAAGGGACTGAACAGCCATTTGTATGTAATGATATAGGGCAGGGGTGTCAAACTCAATTTCATTGAGGGCCGCATCAGCATTGCGGTTGCCCTCAGGGGGCCGGGTGGGTGTGGCCTGGGTGGGCATGGCCTACTGGGTGGGCGTGGCTAGAGTGCATATGGCCTACTGGGTGGGCGTGGCCAGCTCTACATCATTCACATCAAGGGTGTCTATGGGGGCCTGGGCAGGAGTGGGACAGATCTGAGGGTCTCTGGCAGAAGGAGGGTCTCTGGGCCAGGGCCAAGGCAGTGGGGGCCGTTCCCTCACTGTTTCCAGGATGGCTTCATGGGCCACATGAAACCACTTCACGGGCCGGATCCAGGCCCCCGGGCCTTGTGTTTGACATGTCTGATATAGGGTCTCTTGCTTGAGCACAGGGTAGACTAGAAGATCTCCAAGGTCCCTCCTGACTCTGTTATTCTGCATTGATGGCCATTTGCATGGTCCTGCAATCACATGACTTCAATTTACAACTTTTCTTGCCATAAAATTACCATCCAGAAAATGGCTATTGCAAACAATGGGCTGACTTATTAACTGTGGCATTTGCTTAACAACCAGGATGTTTGTTTAACAATTGCCACAAAAATATATGGTAAAATCAGGCTAGTCAGGTGTTGACCCACTTAATGACTAGCACAACTTACAACTGTAATTCCTGGCTGAATTAAAGTCAGAAGTCAAGGACTACAAGTATTTTGAGCTCTTGAACAAAGCTGGGATACACAGCTAACAATTTTTTTTAAAAAAAATCCCTTAGGCACAATTGTGCAATGTTATAGCTTTCAATTAAACAAATCATTTAACATTCTACTAGACATCTATTAAAATCTGCATTTATATAAAATCAGAATTGCTACACATTTTATGCTACACATAAACATTGATCTATTGTACTATAAATTCATTTATTCTGGCTAGCATATTGTCATAGTGCTTCTTTAAAAGGCTCCTGGTATTATATTTAGTACCTCCAGTTGCTCCACTCCAACAACTATATTCTGCACAATCCTTTGCACAAAGGAATATGCTCCACCCGCAAAGAAGGTTTTTTGAAAAATACACTCCTATAATTCTACAAATATTTCATTACAAGTATTTTTTCATAAGAATTCTTCTGCCAATTTACATAAAAACAATTTGTGGTAAAGAAATCTACGTAGCCTATGTACACTTGACAATTTTTTCGGGGGGGGGGGGGGTAAGGGCATGTGAAATTATTGTTCCTCTGGTGTAGGGGTGGGGAATGATGGCCCTTTTATGACTTGTGGACTTCAAGTCCCAGAATTCCTGAGTCAACCATGCTAGCTCAAGAATTCTGGGAGTTGAAGCCATAAAGGGGCCATTGTTCCCCACCTCTGCTCTAATGGGAAAAAAACAGCATTTCTTTCACAAGAGTCAGTCGATTTTCGGGGGGGGGGATTCTGAAAGTTTTATAGCCCCTTTCAAAGTTTACCTCTTTCTGGAATGTGATCACATGGAGCTGCTTCACAACAGCTGGGATAGATGCACAAGTGGTGGCAGCAGCTTTTCCTTGGGAAAGACTCAACTTATTCCACCTGTTTTTCCAGGACAACTCTGAATAAAGTAGGTCCACAATAGATTTTGGATTGGAAAACACTGAGTATGTATGTAGAAGACTGTGTTAGCAGTAAAATGATTAATGACAACGGGTAAATCAATAGCCCAAATAGTCACGTTGTACTAAAGAATCTGTTTATTCACACTGATGTACATTTAATAAACAGATGTTTCTTCTTCATATTTCATCTAACTTCCAAATAATTTGGAATCTTGAGACAAAACATGAACAAGGTAAAGGAGAAAAGAGTATGGAATTGAGCTATTCAGTGTACTAAACTCTAGTACTGTACTTTTAAATCTGTTTCACATTGCCTGTGATTTTTGATGATTCCCTAGACACTGCCTGTTTTATTTTGCAGCATTATGGACTAGGTAGAACTATTATTGTAAAATGAAAGCTGACATCTTCAGCAGATGCACTCTTTCTGAATCATTTTGCAAGGAGACAGCTCCATTTTTGTACACATATATAGACAAAACCTGCATATGCATCTCCTGTCTTGGGAATTAATCCAATGTGAAAGTTAAGCCGGACCTAAGAGGAATGCATTCATCTTCCTTAGCTTAACTGCACCACAGAACATTTAAATTGCGTATGTTTTCCCTGTTTAAAGTACAGATAGTCATTTAGTGACTGTTTGAAGTTACGACACTTTTTCACACCTTCGACCGTTGCAGCATCCCCATGGTCACATTATCAAAATTCAGATGCCTGGCTACTGTTTCATATTTATGACGGTTGCCATGTCTTGAGGTCATGTGATCACCTTTTGCGACCTTCTGACAAGCAAAATCAATGTGGAAACCAGATTACTGAACAACCAGGGTTACTAACTTAACTGCAGTGATTCATATAACAACTGTGGTTAAAAAAAAAGGTGGTAAAATGGGGCAAAACTCACTTAGCAACAGAACCTTTGGGGTCAAATGTGGTCGTAAGTTGAAGACTACCTGTCATAGCACAGAAAATGGAAGTCAGATGTCAGGTATATCCTCTTTGGCTAAAATGCTTACCAATGAACAATCTCACTGGAAAAAAATCTGGGGGGAAAAGGGGACTCTAGACTTGGACACTTTGTGCTCTGGAAAAGGCCTCAGCATATCATTTATCAGACTGTACTCAGCCAGCTTTGTGGCCATATTTATATTATGACTTATGTTTGCCATTAGCTGGCCCTGCCAGGAATAGCTTCAGAAGTGCATTTACAGCTCATCAGTGACCATTAGCAATGGCAGCAGATAGTCCGTAGGGCATATAGAAAGGATTTTAAAAAGTCTGCAGCAACAGAGTGCAGATATGAATACAAACGCAGTTTTAAAACTAGAATGCCCGATTATATGTGAATTTAACACATGTCTGCTTTAGCAATGGCCTTTGATCCTGACAATTGCTTTGGATGAAACAGAAATCTGCCCCTATTGTTTAGGAAGACAGCTCCTAAAGACATGGCAACAAAAGCCATTCAATAAACAGGAAGGATCCCACAAAACAGACACAGAATATGATTTTTAAAAAGATGTTCCACATCTGTAAATAAGGTATCTGTTCCAGAACAAACTGGGTGGTAATATCCCTGGAAATAGCATGCTCTGTAAGGTGATATTTCCCACATCAGCCAGAAAATATTGATGATAAATAGGGAAAACAGAAAAGGAACAAATACTGTAATTAAACCTACTGAGTAATGATAGGCACACTAGAAAGGAAAGACTCACCAAACTATATCAACAACATGTTGTACTAATAGATTACATAACCAGACTCTCTGCCTTTTACGGAAGGTGGCAAACAGTACTGTCCTAACAGATTAATGAGGGACAAATTAAGCAGCAGCAATTAGTGCATTTCCCTGAAATTTCAGGGAAATTTCATGAAACTGTTCTAGAGGCAAGTTCTGACAGATGGCTAAAACAGCAAGTCAGAACCTTTAAATCTAAACTTTTAAATTGCTTCAGCAATATTGGCACAACCTTCTTGTCAGAACCATGCAGGAGAATACCCCAACAATACAACGGTTCTACCACCTTTCTCCACTGATCTTGGTACCACTTGCACCACAGCAGGTAAACTAAGGCACTCTTTACGGTGACCTAACATCTGCACAGCATTTGTTGTTACAAGGGTCTGACAGGCAGGTTGCAATGAAATTACCATCCGATGATGGTTGTTATAATTATGGCCACCCATATATGCCATATAATGATCCTAGCCAGTTCACAGCAACTGCTAAAAACAAGAACAAAACCACCCTTCCCATTAGGCACCAGATCAACCAGACTGTTAGTCTCCTGACTCAACCCCATCCTAGCCCAGCCCTTGTGGGAAAAGCCAGGTTTTAATGGCCTTCTGGGAGGCCAGCAGGGTGGAGATCCTTTGAATCTCAAGCAGGAGCTATTCCAGAATAGCACCAATATTGTCAGGGAAAGCAAAAGACAAGTCACCTTTGAAAATGCAATTTATTTTTAGTCTTGATGTACCACTTTCTGCAGCAATCTTGCTGCTGCTGCTGCTTCTCTTCTGATGCCTCGTCAGTCTAACGACACAAACCAAATTGAAAATGAAAGAAAGTCAGCAGTGAATTGGAGGGACAGGGTAGGGGAGATGCCTGTAATTGAAAGCAACCAATGAGTGCTGCGGTGGGCTGATTCCAGTTCTTGCCACTCTGTTACCCTAGTCACAAGCAGCGCCATGTAGACGTATCCTTAAAAATGCTTTATGGGGCACTGTTAGCTGAGGTTTGGAAGGAACATGTGGATGTCCCTCAAAAACATTTCCACTCGATTCTTTATGAGAGAGAAAAAGTTATCTCTGTACTGGGTATATATTTATACCAGTGTCTTTCAACTGTGGCAACTTTAAGATGTGTGGACTTCAACGCACAGAATTCTCCAGTCAGCATGGGATCTTTCTTTGCTTGTAGTGCATGCTTAGGCAATGCAACCGAAATAAGCACAGTATTTTATTACTTTTACCAACCATAAGAGACAAGCGCTTGATGGAGCACATGGACAGATTTCTGCCCAGGACGTTCACGTAGCCATTTTTCTACATTTAACATTTTCCACTGCACATGAGTCCAGGAAAGGTTGTTGTCTCAAAAATACAAGTAATAAGGACATGTCACTGGCCAATCTGAAAATATCACAGGAAGCAGAACGAGAACATGTTAGGTGATATTAATGACCTTTTGGAAGGGGAAATGTTATTCTATAATAAAAACAATATTTTAATCCTATATAATGTAGAGAAGGAAAAAGTACCATCCTAGTACATCAACCTGCTTGCTATAAAATACATTTTATATTGTCCCATAGTACTAGGTAAAGCCAGTATTTTGTTCTACCTCTATTTGATTGAACACAAAACATATACCAGGTACGCCTATAATACGGTATGTCTGTGCATGTTTTGATAGGATAATTATGAATGTTGCACAACGGGTATTCAGACAAGCACTCTACAATGACAGACACTTATCAATGACACCTCCTGAAAAGTACATTTCAAAAGCTAATCCTTCATTAAGACAAAAAAATAATAATCAAGAAATGGAAAAACATTCTTTGGTAGGTAAACTAACAGCGCCTTCCATCCCAAAGAACCACCATTAGATTTATAGCAGCCATCCAGACTTTATAAGCAATAACTCTGTTTGAAAGCAGTTCAGTGAGTAGAAAAAGGCAAAAGGAACACAGAACTACCAGGTTTTATAGTCCTCACTATATGGTATTTATTTTCCTATAAATATAGGAACAGTCTTTTCTGTCATGACATCCCCACCCCTAGAATATCATCCATCCAGAGATCAAACCGGCGTTGTCCCTGTTGACCACCCCTGAAGACACGGCTCTGTGCTTGAGGCTGCAGCTCTGAGGGTGGAATGGACCCATTGCTTACGTTGGATGCTGGATTGTGGATTTTCCAGCTGCTATGGATTTTATATTTTTATACGCTGTATGTTTTTATTATTTTTTATATTATCAGTCGCCAGGAGTCACCTATGTGGGACGGGTGGCCATATAAGTCCACTAAGTAAATGGAACCAGCTGCCAGTGGAGCTGAGGACTGCCCCCGACCTCCGTTCATTCCGCCGGGGCCTGAAGACCTGGCTCTTCGAGTTCTCTGGCCCAGGCTGAGGATTAATTTTATTTTAACTGGGGTTTTTACTTATACAGGGATAAATTTAATTCTTTTTAAACTTGGTTTTTTAACTTTTGTATTTTGGTTTTTAATTACCCTGTAAACCGCCCTGAGTCCTCCGGGAAAGGGCGGTATATATATATGTAATAAAATAAAAATAAATAAATAAATAAATAAATAAATATAGCAAACGTTGAGAGAGAATTGAGAGAACTAATGGGATTTACTCAGTGCCGGATAAAAACTTCTCTTTCATACACACTCATACTCAGAGCACATAAAGAAGAATCCACTAATGCTGGAACACTTTTTCTATGTCAAAAATGGTTTAGTATTCAATGAATATCAAAATGTACTAATTCCCTAGGGGTCCTTGGTGCTCTCTGAGCTTGTTTTCTCGCAGATGTTTCATTATTTAAATTAAGTAACATCATCAGTGCTAAGTGATATATTACTTTCCTTTATTGGTACTAATTCCTCCACAAAAACTCTGCTGGTGATAATGCCAGAATCTAGCCAGTCAGATCATGATGATGATGACAACAACAACAACAAATTTGGCAGGCACCTTGGAGGCTAATCCCCTAGTTCCCTTTTCTACTTTTTGGGAGATCTTGAAATGGACAACAGCTTCACTTATAAATTGGATGCATGGAAGTTCCAGTTAAAATAAATATGAGATTTCCAGATAGTACAATTGTGCCCTAAATATATTGAACACGGAACTGACTAAATGGGATGCAACAGTGAACTTAATACCAAGTACAAAAATATTAGTAGGAAAGGATCTGAGGTAGAAGGTATCATTTTTCTCCAAAACATTTGATAATAGATCAAATTTATTATAAGTTCAGCCAGAAAATATACCAAAGGTCAGGAATTATATCAGAAGACCAGGAGATGACTAGCACAGTTAACAACAGTTCAGGAAATTGTTTGCAGAAAAGGCATTTCCTTAAAAAACCCACCCATATAATTGTTCCAATGAAGAAAACAAAAAGGAACATAAATATACAAAATAAAAGATACAATGATTATCACCACCAACAAAATTAAATATATAAAATCAGAAAATCAGCTAAGAAAATGATTAGATAAAATAAAATCATCAAGCAAAATGGACAAGTTCTGCAGAAGAAAAATCTACATAGCTTTTGCAAGGATTAAATAATAATTCTTTCCTGAAAAGGTCAGCAAGCCTGTGAACAACAGCGATCCAATAATAATTTTACATGAACTTTCAAAAGATTTTTGACAACATTTCTCAGTGCTGCCAAAGATTCTGGAACTAGTTTAGCAATCAGAAGAGAATTCTCTTATGAATTAAAAAAACAAAGTGCAGAGAATGCAAATGGTAGATTCTTGAAGGTTATAAACAATAGGTATCCAAGGATCTGAAGGACTGCATTATTACTTTATTTACAAATAATTTGGTTTTAGGGTTGAGCATTAAGATGGATATGCTTGGAAATGGTAATTTAATAAGATTAAAACAAAAGGATGGCAAAAAGCTCCAAAAGGATTATCTCTAATGAAGGAATATGTATTACAAAGCAAATAAAATTCAATATAAGTGACTTCCAGTTTGCTATCGCGGCTGCCACAGACGCTGGAAGGCAAGTTCCATCTTCCGTGTTCGGTTTCACTCTACTGGGGGACCCTGGAAAGGGTCAAAAGTCGCCCTATAGGAGCAACAAGCAAGGAGGAGACCCCACTTGATTGCGGTAAGGCAACAGCCCTTCTGCTTGATCCGGGGCAGCCCCCCAAACTGGAAAAGGAAAGACCGGCCATAGTAATATGGCTCGTCACTAGGCTGCAGATAGCCGAAGTCAAACTCACCACCAAGCACTTCAAAAGTAACACAGATGAAACTGGGTGAGATTATAAAAATTTTGGACTTAAGCATTTTGGACTTCTACTTTATATTTTTCCCTACAACAACCAATTTTGGAGCTTAGAAAAAGGACAGAAAGGGACAGCCAAAGTGATCAAGAACCTACATTAATTCTTTTATGATGAAAGGTAAGTATGTTAGGAAGCATTAAGTATAAAAAGTGGTACAATACTAGAATCAGGGATCGTTTAGTGGAATAGTGGGACATTTAGTATAGATATATACAAGTAACTTCACAGAGCACATAATCAAAAAATAAAATTGCTATTAAGGGATATAGTGATAAGTATCATCTTATTTGGCTTTAAAAGAGCTTACATAAATTTAGGAATGTATAGTAAAGCACTCAAGGAATACATATCATGATTACCAATGATAATTAGTAAGTATATGTTACATCTGGGAAGTAATATATTACCTCTAAAATAATGACATAATAGGTCACCTAGAATGATCTGCTTCTTGATAAATACAGGTAATCCTTGACTTACAACCACAATTGGAACCTGAAAATTCATTGTTAAGCAGTGCAATCATTAAGGGAGACATCATGACTGCATCTAATTTTACAAACTTTTTCACCCCAACTCTGCTACACCATGGTCATTAAGCAAGGCATCATATGACTTGACTTGCAACCTCCTGCTGGCTTCCGTATTGACTTTGTTTGTTCAAAGCCAGCTGGGAAGGTAGCAAATAGCAATTAATGTGAATGTGGCAACCATCATAAATACCTGCTAGCTGCAGGTGCCTGAATTGTGATCAGGTGACCACCAGGGATACTGCAGTGATCAGTGAGAATCGACTGTCATTTTTTTCTGTGCCGTTGTGGCTTCAAACAGTTGCTAAATGAATCAGAAGGATATTGCAAGATTAATTGTTGTTCAACAAAAGATACCTTCTACAAAGCAATTTTACACTAAGGAAAATGTTGTGGTTCATTCCTTGAATTCTGAAAGAGTCAAATGACAGAAGTGGCATTGTCCAGATCATTAGCAGATTTCCTAAATCATTCCAAATAATGGCTACTTACATATATTGTGTGAAAGATAACAGTATTGGGACTACCATTTTTTTTTTACTACAGTTCATATATTCACTGGCCTTGCTTGCTGGAATTTAGAAGAAGTGGCATAGGCTTTCATGAACTAAATGCCCATTTACACGTAACAGACTAGATCAAAGACCCAGACCATCAAATTTTAGTTGAGGAACTGGGGCAGATGAAGCACGCATGATGGATGTCTGAGGAATTGACTTTCACCCAATGTCTGATCATATTCAGAGCAGCAACCTTTAGGAAGGGCAGAGCTCCAGATTAACAGCCCAAGCGAAAAGGTATAAATTTGAGTTTAGTAATAGCTCACACAGTCACCTGGGAACACAAACACAAAAAGAAATTGGAGCTCCAGAAGAGGATAGCTGAAAGCTAAATATAGAACTCTCCTTAGAAGCTGTGCTCCTGTACATGAGAAACTGTGAGTAAAAAAAAAGGAAGCCCATGTATGGCATTTCTCCTCTAATCTTGTACCTGATACTAATGATTTCTTTTGGCTCAACCTTCCCAGCAAGGGCATGCTGAGCAATCTTCATATTCTGCAGAAAATATGTTACCATATGCAAAATTCAGCATAACAATCCCCAACTGTATGCACCCACAAACACACTTTTTCATTTTTAACGTATCAAATAATATTCTGGCTGGCAAATGTTAGTTGGTATTGTGTCCTAATAGCTAACATTCACGTACAGGTATGGATTACTTATCTGGATTACATAAATCACAACTGTCACACTTTCTCTTGTATATCCATAACACTTTGTAAACATTACTACAAATTCAAATTAAATTGTGTACAATATGTCACACTCTGCACCCCACTATGTTTGTTTTGCCCAATATTTTTATTTTTGTCCCAGCTACAAATACTCCTTATAATATTTAATAATAACAATAAAGTTGGAAGGGACCTTGGAGGTCATCTAGTCCAACCCCCTGTTCAGGCAGGAAACCATATACCAGGGGTAGGCAACCTTGGCTCTTTTATGACTCGTGGACATCAACTCCCAGAATTCCCGAGCCAGCATGTCTGGCTGAGGAATTCTGGGAGTTGACGTCCACAAGTCATAAAAGAGCCAAGGTTGCCTACCCTGCCCTATACCATTTCAGACAGGCTGTCCAGTCTCTGATTGTTATTCTTGTTCAGAATAAAAGATGCTCAGAATACAAAGTTTTTTAAAAAATATATTTCACTCTTAAAACAACATTATATATGTGCCATGACTGTCACAGAAACTTGACTCTCTGAAATTTAGCACTTCCACCCGTAAAAACGTAAAGGTTTCCTCTGTCCAGTTGTGTCTGTTCATCTGTTTCCCAACCGAGGGAGCAAGGGTTGTGCAAAGACACTTCTGTGGTTAAGTAGCTGGTAGGCAATATGCTGAGGCTCATGGAATGCTACTACCTTCCCACTGAAGTGTTACCTATTTATCTACTTGCATTTGCGTGCTTTCGAAGGAGCTGAGGCAAGAATGGGAGCTCCCCCTGTCACACAGAGCTTGGTTCTCGAACTGCCCACAAGCCCAGTGTCTTACCCATAATTCTCCTCAATAAATATTCTAACTAAAGCAGGTTCTACATTCTTTGTCCCAGACCAAGACTAAACTGCACCAAAGCTCATCCTAGAATCTGCTTTTAAAGATCAAAAAGTCCCTTTTTGTTTTTGCATGTCCAGAAAATGTCCACTACAAATTCATTTTAAAAAGTTATATGTTTTTGGTGATTTAGCATTAGTCTTGAAAAAAAATGTAGGCCTCTTGGCTTCACAAACTTAAAAGTTCTATCAATGAGGTCTAGAGGATTCACACAAAATATAAGCTTTAAGTAGTGTAGTGTAGTGTAGTGTAGTGTAGTGTAGTGTAGTGTAGTGTAGTGTAGTGTAGTGTAGTGTAGTGTAGTATAGTATAGTATAGTATAGTATAGTATAGTATAGTATAGTATAGTATAGTATAGTATTGTATAGTACAGTATAGTATAAATATAGCAATGCATATAGTCCCTGATCGTTGAAAGGAACAGAACAAATTACACAAAATTAATAGAAGAATTAAGAAATTACATTGAGGAATTCTGTAGAATTTAGCTTGATATACAATTTCATTTTTTAAAAATACCAAATACTATCGTACACATGCTTTGCTTTCCAGTTATCCAGTCTAGAACATGAGTCTTGTTCAATTGAATAACATGCCCAAATGATTCATACCATACAGGTCTCATGTGAATACAGATGCTGTAGTGTAGATAAACATCATATTGTGTTCAATATGGTGCTTTCTGAATTTCATATTGTTTTCTCCTTGTCAATATGGCCTATCATTAGCAACATATAATACAGTAAAGATGTGGATAGATGTTTCCTGACAGTTAAAGCTTAAATAGTTTGAATGCTACTTCAGAAGGAAACTTAAGTTATATTTACTTGCAGGAAGTGGTACTTTTCAGACTCTGCAGAAAATATAAGCAATATTAAATCACAGACAATATATAAGCTGATATAATCATATTAGAAAAATCTAATTGTGGGGTTTTAGGCTGAAATATATCACAGCATAGGGAGAAACCTGTTAATCAACTCTGAACACAAAAAGCAGTTCTCAATCCATCAATTAATCATGTTGTTTTTCATAAGTATAATGCATCAATTAGAAGATTCCTAAAAGGAGTCATTTTTTTTAAAAAAAACACTGTTCTCCACCCCATGTAACCACATTTTAGAACAAGCAAGAATTACTGGAATTTCCCTTTTTTCTCTTTTTGCAAGTCTGCACAGTTAACTCCAGTTTCATTTGATCAATGATGAACAATACCTATAAACTTCAGTTCAGTTCACAGATCATTACTAGATTCAGATGGCATTTGGCATCTTCTAATGGGTGTTGAGAACAGAAACTTCTTTGGATTTTGGTTTTTTTTTAACCACCAATGATTTCTCACAACTCTTATTTATTTCTCTTGCCAGAGTCTTAATTTGTAACCACAGATGACATACAAAGCTAATCCAGAATTTAGAAACTATAATGATCTGAGGGCAAGAAGGGAAAGTCCAGGTGTTTTGATTTATTTCATCTTTATTCTTGTCCTGTTCTCAAAGCCAGATAATAAGCTTGTAGATTAGGCTGAGAGTTTAATTTATTCAAGGCTGCTTAAGAATTTTATAGCAGAGAGCTGCACCAGGGCTTCCTATATTTTACAATACCATCTACTTTGAAAACATGAGGACAGATATATCGTATCTTAGCCTCTCTTAACCTATATGTTAACCATATCTGTAGGTTAACTCCCAACATTCTGAAGTAGTATGGCCACTATTGAGAAACCCAGGATTCGTATGTGAAGACTCTTCAGGTCAGAAAAGATTGCTATATTCTATTTTTTTTATTTCATACAAAAGATAAAATCCTATACTGTTGAAAACACGCTTTCTCTGCTTTTCAGTGTGCTTCTCTTGTATTAAGAATCTGAGAGAAGTTCTTAGATCTGCAGAAACCAACGTCTATCCCAGGGGTGTCAGACTCAAGTTCATTGAGGTCCGCATCAGCATTGCGGTTGCCCTCAGGGGGCTGGGTGGGTATGGCCAGGGTGGGTGTGGCCTACTGGATGGGCGTGGCTAGAGTGCGGTATGGCCTACTGGGTGGGCATGGCCAGCTCTACATCGTTCGCACCAAGGGTGCCTATGGGGGCCTGGGCAGGAATGGGACAGATCTGAGGGTCTCTGGGCCAGGGCCAAGGCAGTGGGGGCCGTTCCCTCACTGTTTCCAGGATGGCTTCGCGGGCCACATGAAACCACTTCGTGGGCCGGATCCGGCCCCTGGGCCTTGTGTTTGACATGTCTGGTTTATCCAATCATTAATGGTTGTAAAAGTTTCATAGTTTTATATCTTTATTGCCTTTCAATGCAAATGAAAATCAGTCCCTGAATTTCCCTTTTGGAAACTAATTTCCTTTATTCCTCACCTTCAGGATAACTGCGAAACTCGAATGGCAATTTTATCCTCACTGCTTGCAACTGCACAATTAGAAGCATTACTAAGTAACAACCCAGAGACATGCACTATGCATTTCCTTCAATCAGCACTGCAGCCAATTATTCTAACTTCCCTTCAGATAATTATAAGGTACAAAAATAGGCTTGTTGTCAAAGTGATGGAATCCAACTTACAGCAGCTCTGACTTCAGAGGAAGCTGCCTTTTCCTTTCTCCCATCTCCGTCTCCAGGGCAGAAAAAGAACAACTGATTTCCTGAACACTACATTGTAGAAGGCATATTTTTTTGCGGGCACCCTAGCTCTGGAAGCTACTGGAAGCTCTCTGTATTGGAGCATAATGCTCTTGTGGCAGTAAACTATATATGAGTCTGGTCAGGGATTAAAAGGCTCCTGATTTAAAAACAGTCAAAATCTTTTCCCCACAATGTTTCTGTGTCTACTTTCCGTCCTTGTATCCATTCTGTACGGGCAATGTTCTATGCATACTCCAGAATGTCATCTTCTAGACAACATATACCAGAATTACCTGGAGCTTAAATAATGCTTCAGACTGCCCAGTAACAGACTGTTCTTAATATAGCAATAAAAATGTATTATACTACTCATCTTACACATACAGTATATGGGCTCATCTCCTAATTTGATGCTTTGTACAAATTTTGCAGTATGGGGGTTAATAAAATCTATTATTATTATTATTATTATTATTATTATTATTATTATTATTATTATTATTATTATTATTATTATTATTATTTTGAAAGGAACCTTGGAGCTCGTCTAGTCCAGTGGTGGCAAACCTTTTAGAGACCAAGTGCCCAAACCGCAACCCCAAGCCCACTTATTTATTGCAAAGTGCCAAGGACGCATCAGCATTCTGGTGCCCTCGGGGGGGGGGCAGGGAGGCACCTCTGTGTGCCGCCTCTGGCACGCAAAACCCAAGGGTGCAAAAACGGCTGCCACTGCGCTGCACGGTGCAGATACAAGGCGCTGCACCACGCAAAAACGGGGCAGGGCTGGTATCATGCAGGCACTAGCCCCATCCCATTTGCAGCATGTGCACGCTCGTGGCCCTGTGTGTGCACGCATGCATGTAAAATGCTTCCCCCTCCCTTTTCTTCCAGTCCACCAATCGACAATGGTTGTTGACCTCTGCTCTGCCACCTCTACTCGAGCTTACTAGTTGGCCGCTTCGCCTCCTTTGTGTTGGGCTCCTGCTCTGGGTGGTGGCCTGATGGACCTGCTGCTGGCAGCGGCGGTGGCGCATGTGCCAACAGAGACGGCTCTAAGTGCTGCCTTTGGCACACATGCCATAGGTTTGCCACCACTGATCTAGTCTAACCCCTGCTCAGGCAGGAAACCCTATACCATTTCAGACAAATGGCTGTCTAGTCTCTTCTTAAAAACTTCCAGTGTTGGAGCATTCACAGCTTCTGGAGGCAGGTTGTTCCACTGATTAAAAAATATTCTGATAAGGTGCTTTTTAGTTATCACACAGAAAATCTCTATTGGTGTATTTATAAGGTAAAGGTAAAGGTAAAGGTTCCCCCACACATGCGTGCTAGTCATTTCCAACTCTAGGGGCCGGTGCTCATCTCCATTTCAAAGCCGAAGAGCCAGCGCTTGTCTGAGGAAGTCTCCGTGGTCATGTGGCCGGCATGACTAGACGCCAAAGGCGCACGGAATGCTGGTACCTTCCCACCGTAGCGGTCCCTATTTTTCTACTTGCATTTTTACGTGCTTTCGAACTGCTAGGTTGGCAGAAGCTGGGACGAGTAACAGGTGCTCACTCTGTTACGCGGCACTCGGGATTCGACCCGCCAAACTGCCGACCTTCTGATCGACAAGCTACTCTTATCTTTATCTTGATTAAAAGAAAAAAGTTATTCTAAGGAATGGTTCTCAGATAAACCCATAAAATTCCTGTGCATCAAAGCCAATGCAATGTTTTCTCCAGCCACATTCACTGAGTTTAGTACGCTTTACACGCTATGGTAGCTCACAGGGTTGATACACAGGAATTGTGTAACATGTTACAATTATGGTTTAACTAATACAAACACACAGTTCACGATGTAAGTACTTATTTTGTTGGTTAGCAAGCAACAACAGTTTTTTTGCTAAGACCTGAATGGACAAATGTTTTTGTAACATTAAATGTTATACAAAATAATTATCTCATAAGAAGAACTGGAACATTACAAACTTGTGTAGTTAAGTAAGCTCTTGTAGACTTCCTGCCACAGACAAAGAGATTTTGTAATGTTGTACTAGCCTACGGCAAACGAAGTTTTTCCCACAAGAAAGACCAAATGAAAGATACAAAAGAGACATGACAAGGCAAAGCATTTCATGTCCAGTACATTAAAAAACCTAACAGGCAAAGTAGATATGAAGACCTGATTCAGTAATGGATATGAGGAGGAAAAGTGAAGAAAGAAATAGAGGGGTTAATTTTGACGGCACAAGATCAAGCCTTAAGAAATAATGCATATGAAGCCAGAATTGAGAAGACAGCAACAGATAATAAATGTCACCTCTGCAAAGAAGCTGAAGAAACAGTGGATCACCTAGTTAGCAAGAAAATTGCATAGAATGACTATAAACAACGGCATGACAAAATAGCAACGAAAGTGCTTTGGAAGATCTGCAAGAAATACCATTTCCCTGCCAGCAAGAACTGATGGGACCACAAAATAAACGAAGTTAACAGACCACTCTCTGGGTGGTTTACAATGTCAACATATTGTACCCAACAATCTGGGTCCTCATTTTACCGACCTTGGAAGGATGGAAGGCTGAGTCAACCTTGAGCCCTGTCAGGAGGTAACTCCATGCTGTGGGAAGTTTGCCTGCAATACTGCTTTCTAACCACTGCACCACCAGGACGCTTCACTTGCACCCCAGTCACCCTCTAGTCCAGGGGTCCTCAACCTTGGCAACTTTTAAGACTTGGGGACTTCAACTCCCAGAATTCAACTCCCAAAGCTGGCTGAGGAATTCTGGGAGCTGAAGTCCACAAGTCTTAAAATTGCCAAGGTTGAGAACCCCTGCTCTAGTCGGAGTACTACAACATAAGGTTGGCCTTGAAGACCCTGCAGAAACTGTAATTGGTGCAGGATGCTTTGGATTAGGTAATTATGGAAGCAACTTAGTAACACCATCACTTCTGACTGATTACCATCTACATATTATTTGTGGCATAACCTGTCTCCATCCCATACATTCTCACAGGATCCTCTCTGAGGTCATCTCACTGGATTGGACCTAGGAAGCATGCCTTTTCTGTTGTTGAACTTGGTCATTGGGAGAATCCCCACCCCCACCCAAATATTTGGATGGCCCCTGACCCTGTTAGCATTCAAGAAAGCTTTACAAACCTGTCTTTTTCCCTGGGCAAATTGGGTTAAGATGATGATACACGTAATGAGTACTGGCTGTACTGTTGCTTAATATGTCGGTTTACAATTTTTTTTGTTAATATTGCATGGTTTTTACAATTTCCATATTGTTGATGGGAGGGAATTTATTTAGTGTACGCTATCCAAATTTGTGATTATGTCAGTTGGGTGGCAGATTTAGGTAAAAGCATGAATCAGGCAAGGTAGCATCTAAACCTAACTAAATTCCCCAGTAGATTCACTAAAATAATCTGCCTTTATTACTAGCTTGCCTATTTACTGTTAGGGCTTTGCTCCAGTCATAATTAAACCTATGACATGGAAGTAGTAATTGTTGTTATTGTTATTATTAATAGCCTAAATCAATCCATTGCAACATGAAGGATTCTTCAGTGAAGGTTATGGACCATAATCTGCCATGCTGGTCCAGAGCAGATTGGTAGATATATTTGTTTTCCAACTTTCCAGTCTAGGGTTAGGGCTAGGACAGAGTGACAACCAAAGAATTGACTTCCATGATGAAGCGAGGACTACAACCTGTATCTCCCCATCTTTAATCCAGTGTCTTAGCATTACACTACGTTGTCTGTCTTATGACTAAAAGGACACAGTTGTAATTCTAGATCAGTTTCTAAATACGATTTAAGAATTTTGGCTGGGTATTATTCTTATACATGCTGCCACAAACTTGTCCTATAAACAAAGCCTGTTACTTTCACATATCAATTAAATGTTACCTAATCAAGGCTAGCCACGGCCAATTCCATACATATACTAAGGTAAGGGACGCGGTGGCTCAGTGGGTTAGGACACTGAGCTTGTTGATCAGAAGGTCGGCAGTTTGGTGTGTCGAATCCCGAGTGCCGCATAACAGAGTGAGCGCCTGTTACTCGTCCCAGCTTCTGCCAACCTAGCAGTTCGAAAGCACGTAAAAATGCAAGTAGAAAAATAGGGAGCACTACGGTGGGAAGGTAACAGTGTTCCGTGCACCTTTGGCGTTTAGTCATGCCGGCCACATGACCACAGAGACATCCTCGGACAAGTGCTGGCTCTTCGGCTTTGAAACGGAGATGAGCACCGGCCCCTAGAGTTGGAAACGACTAGCACGCATGTGCGGGGGAACCTTTACCTTTACTAAGGTGGACTCACAGTCATCTGTGGGAAGTTGAGGTGCAGTCTGTGCTTTGAATGGTGAATGACTATAAAGGCTTCTGTAGATAACCACTGGAAATCCAGTGAACTTGCAAACCAATGTTTAGAAAGGGTGGAGTTCATAAAGATAAGTAAGTTAGAAAAATGTAGAAGAGTACGAAATAAAAGCAGAGAAGTTACATTTCCCAGTTGTGGTATTGGAGATATTTGCTGACAAGCAAAAGGGTTTATTGTATATTCTACCTTGGTAATTCAATCTGAAAAGTGAAATTATTGAATTGACAGATAATTCCACTGGAAATTCCCCCAGGCTGCCTTGTAAAATGCAGTAGTGCCTGCCGACTCAGTTGCCCATATAGAGTAAATGAACACGAAAATGAAAGAGAGATCAATTTTTTTATTTAAATACAGCTCACTTATTTGCATACCCTGCCTACACAGAGTTATTCTTTTCTCTCCTTTTTTTCTTCTTCTTCCTCTTCTTCAATTTTTTTTGGGGGGGAGGCTTTGAAACAATGTTTTGACACCCGCTGACTGCCTGTCCAAACCCTTGCAGTTTACTTGTCAAGACTTCAGAAGAGGTTTGCCACAGCCTGCTTTCTAGGGCCCAGAGAAAGGGAATGTCCCAAGGTCATCCAGCTGGTTTTATGCCTAAGGTGGAACTAGAACTCACTTTCTCCTGGTTTCTGGCCTGATGCCTTAACCACAGCAAACTAGCTATTCTTTATACTTGGCATTTAATCCTGGATATTGGTTTAAATAAAAGTACATCAATCCTCAAGTGAACATTCATCACCATTACAATTATTTTCTATCACTTCTTCTTCCTATCCTTTACTAAATAAGATTAGTATTTAGGATATTACTAAATACATAGTATTTACCAAGAATTAGGAAGTAAAAGCAACTTATAAAATAGTACTTCAGCCAGAATAAGACATAATTGGAGCTTAAAACAGAAAAATAAAATAAGATAATACAGGGAAGCACCTGACAACAAACATTCAAGTGTTACTAGTGGAAATACAATAAAGATATGGGAAATGTAACTCCTACATATCTTATCTTTGAACAGCAACTGTGAAATGCAAATGTAAGCTATCTATATATGATAACTCTCTAATACTCTCTTTTTATAACATTCACTCCCAGATTCTACCATTTTCACCCCCGTATATGAAACAGCATAATTAATTTTTTCCTTATACATCAGATCATAGTATTCGTAGCAAGTACACGGAGATAGCTGCTAGGTTTACCACATCAATGAGGCCTCCAGATGCTGCATCTAGGCTGCTCATCTCAAGTAAAAACAGTCACCGTCCAGACAATAGTGATCCTGATGTAAAGATTACAATCCAGAAACAAAGAAGACATTGCACAGCCCTGCAATAAAGCTACTGAAATTGGTTCCAGAGATTTGCTGGAAGAGGGATGCTAAATGACTGATCCATTAGAAGAGAGGCAAGCAACATTTTTGGCTGAGGAGCACAGCCCCTCCGAAGAAACAGTTGGGGTCATTTTCCGTGCAAGGCTGTATCTAGTCACTGGAGGGGCAGAGAATAAGGGGTTGGAAATTTGGCTTGTTATTTGCTCTGCATTTCAAAGGTATGTTCTTTATTTAAGATTAAAATGCAACATTTCCTTTTGAATGACTTTGAATGCAAGTTGTCCCTTTTTTCTCTCATTCTTTAAGGACATGTCTAGAACCACAAAAAGCAGCTGTACCCGAACCATCTTTGATTAAATTAGATTTACCATAAAACAATCAACGGCAGTCATAAGTACAGTATTAATTTAATACTTGTTAATTCCAACGGGGCCTCCAAGGAATTTAATCTGAATGCTACCTATCTATTCTAAAAGCAAACTTGCTGTATGAAACTTATTAAATAAATAAATGGAACATAGTGCAGCACATTCTAACAAGTTTTCTGATATGGATCATGTTATTAACATTTACAACAGTTTCTTATTTTGGAACTCTTTAGATAGCAAATCAAGTGGGAGGACTGGCATCTCTTCTCTTTCACACATCCTGTTCTCTGTCTCACCAGAGAGCTGAACTCATCTCTTGCAGACTTTGAAATTAGACTGAAGATCACAAGGGACTCACCCCTACATTAAAGAATCTTAATTGATCAACTGCATTTTAATCAAATAAATCTTCTGAGAACCGTATATAACTTGCTGAGACAAGTTACTTCACATTTATGCTATTTATTAGAGCAAATGTTCACTTTATAAAAATAAAATAAAATAAAATAAAATGGTACATTGCTCTTCTCTAAACATTCCCTTTCTGAAAAGTATTTTATAAGGAGATTATATCCAGCGTTGCATTCTACTGGAAGCAACATTTCAAGAGAAGGAAGTGGTGAATGATGACTTCCACCGTATACATTGGGGAAACAGAAACCGTTGGCTTCCATTTTCTAGCTCAGATCCTCTTCATCAAAGAGTCACAAAGTAGGTTGGAATGACTTTACTTTTCCTTCTACTCAAGAGATCAAAATGAAATAAAAGAGCAAATATGGACTACTCTGAATGCAGCATGTGCTTCTCTTGAGTTAGTATCAGGGTTTGGGGAGAGATGATGCTTGCAACTCTAGTAAGTGTACAGTAATGCAGCAAAAAGAGCCACTTTGGTGCATGTTTAAAGCAAGAGACTAGAAATCAGGAGACCATGAGTTCCAGTCCCAAATCCCACAAAAATTTGGATGTGAGGTCCCCTCTCACCAAATTAAGTTGCTAATAAATTCATTAGAAAGCAACAGGCTGATAGTACAATAGGTCTGAAGGTTCAGGAAGGTTACTCTAGAGAAAAATGGGAGGTAAAGAGGCTAAACCGTCCTTCCTCTAAGACCAAAGAGACAATTCAAATGCAAGGCCAAAGACAAAAAAGTTATGTGGCATAATGCCAGAGTAAGTCTTCCAAATGCAGCTTTTAATAGTTCCTGGCAATATTTTATTCACCCGACGTTCAAGTTGGAGGTTGCACAATCTTTCCTAGGAATAAAATATAACAAGATTGAATCACCCACAGCTGTTTGATTAAAGAATCACTATTCCCTTTTTACAAGTAAGCCCTTATAATGCTTTTTCTTACTACTAAATATTTTATGAGCTTTAATCATATAATCTAGGGCAATACAGAATAAAGGCAATGCGCACATGTACCCTTTCAGAACATCACACATACATCCGCATTGTTAACAAGCACTTTTGGATTTTCTAGGACTTACTATATATGTAACCAAGGGAACTCTAGGGCCAATGAAAAGGCAAATTAACCAAATATCACAATCCACTGAAGATTCCTTGCCTCAGCAGCCCACAAATATATTTATATCACTGCATTTTTAATGTTTTCATATATCACAATGGCAAATACACCACAGCCCTTCTTTAAATATCTGCTAATATGGTTACATATAAAAACTGGCCAACAGCCATCATGACTTTTATTCAAGCCCAGTCATTTGCCATAATATATCGTTGACAGGCTAATCAGATACCAGGGCACTGTTTTCTGGGTTCTAATTACATCCTTCAAGGCTGAAATTACAGCTCACTTCTAATCTTCTTCAATAGCTTCCCACACTGAGGTCCTCTGACAATGTAGTAAAATGGGACTGAAATTAAAGCAGCAATACCACAATGATCTTAAGATACCTTAGGTTTGCTTTCCATGTGCATAGTCAGAAACTTCCTATCGGAATACTACTTACTGAAGAATTTCAAGATGGAGCAAATTTTGCAGCTATGGATAAACAGAAAATACATTCCTCTCCACAGTTTCAGCTGGAATGAATAATATGAAAGTTCTTTTTTACATGAATGCAAGACTGGAAAGTATAAGATGAAAAGGCTAATCACAGGAAACAATATCCATTTCTTCATTAGAGTATCACTTCTCTTAAAGGTAAAGGTTCCCCCGCACGTGCGTGCTAGTCATTTCTAACTCTAGGGGCCGGTGCTCATCTCTGTTTCAAAGCCGAGGCCATCTCCATGGTCATGTGGCTGGCATGACCAGACACCAAAGGCGTACGGAACGCTGTTACCTTCCACCGTAGTGGTCCCTATTTTTCTACTTGCATTTTTATGTGCTTTCGAACTACTAGGTTGGCAGAAGCTGGGACGAGTAACAGGCGCTCACTCTTTTACGCGGCACTCAGGATTTGACCCGCCAAACTGCCGACCTTCCAATCGACAAGCTCAGCGTCCTAACCCACTGAGCCACCGCCATACTTCTCTTATTCTTAGCTAAAAGGCTAAAAAGATAAAACATTTTATCTTTACAGGTTGATTAGCCATAGTTCTTTTTACCTAGAATTCCTGTTTTTCCACGTTTCTCTCAAGCCATTTTAGACTCTCATTTTCTATTCTCACTTTGTCACCTATACAAATGAAGTGAGAAACAAAAGTGTTGTCTCCAAATTTATAGTGGATAAGGGAGCTACGTATGAATCTGGTTTGTCCGTTTTGAGATGCTGAAATACTGTATCTCCAGTCCTCAGTTCACTGTTTTGTCACCACCTCAGGTGTCAGGGGATAAAGCATGAGTTTTCTTTTTAGTCTTTTGAGCTACACTGTCTCAAAAGTTTGCAGTCCTCAGTCCTCAGCTTTCCAAATAGCCTATCTCAGCTGCAGAAATGTGTATCAAGGGGAACAGAAGTGACCTTGAGATCAGTCTTGTGAAATAGAATGTGTACTAAGATCTTCCAAGGCCTGAAAATTTTGCTTTTATTGTGAGACTGAAGGATAAAACCAGAGACAAATTATTAAAACAACCTGTTCCGCATTTGTCTTAACCCCCAGTTTATCAAACATATTTGCAGGCCACCTTTTAAAGGGGCTACAAAGGATTTCCACAATATCTTAGGATAAGAGCATTTCTCATATTCTTTTAGGATAGGGGTGTCAACGTCATGTGACGTGTTGCAACGCACCATGACTTTTTTTTCCATTTCCAGCAATGGGGTGAGTGCAGTTTCACCATGATGCATCCGGCCTGCCGGCTGGCAGTTTGACACCCCTGTTTTAGGACAATTTGTTATTTTTATTATAATTAGGAAAATTATACAGGTAGCCTTTGGTTAACAATCATTTGTTTAGCAACCATTTGAAGTTATGGTCCTTCACGAAGCAGTTGTTGGCCATCCTAGACCGTTTTTCTCAGGCCACATGTGTCCTTATTTAAATCATGTAGGGCCTTCCGCTAGGGTTTGAAGCCTTTCAAAGCCTCATGAGAAGGCCTCATGCTACTTGGTCTGAAGGCTTAGTGTAGGATGGCCAAAAGGGCAGATGGGGAGAGAAAGGCAGGTAGGAGGACTTGAAATGCTCCTGTGAACATAAGCGTGGGTGGGCTGCCAAGTGTTTGAATTTTGATCTTGTGATCAAAGGGGTGCTGCAACGGTTATAACTATGGGGGGGCTATAACTGTGGGGACCAAATGTTAACTATACTCATTCAGCCACATAACTAATGTTTTCTATTGCATTTAATACAAGTTGTAAAAGTCTTCAATATCAGAGTTCTCTTTATCAAGTACCAGCTTTCTCAAATAAGAAAGCATAATTGGTTTTAAACCTTGGCACAATTCTAACTTTAGGAACAGAAGATCTAATTAGTCTTGTGCTAATTATATCAGAAAGGATCATAAAGGAAAAATCTCTGTTCATTATCTTAACAAGCAATACTCCTAACTAGGACATACAGGGTTTAATGTGAACACCAGAGCAGCAGCAGTCCCAGTAAGAAATGATTCATCAAGGTCTCTTTTTGTATTTGAGTCAATATGGGTGCCCTCGTTATTTTCAGTCCCTATAAGATTAGCAAATTAATTGCTGGGATAGGAAGGAAAAGTCTCATTCTTTAAGAATTAGAGGTGGGAAATGAAAGACCTGTTAGGAATTTAAATTCTCCTAAGTATTCTCCACCGATCCATCATATAGGACAGGTTCTACTAGATTTGACAAGTTATGCTTACTATGTTTCTCAGGTCAGGTGCTTACTCTGGATTTATGCTATGCTAGGAAAAAATATAATATAGTCTTTACCCACCCAAATGCCTAATCCTCAATCCATTTCCACAAGTAAAGCTATTTACTAAATTTACTAAATGTGCTCTGTATGAGAATGAACAGTGAGATGAACCAGATTCACACCTTCAGGTTTATTCCTCAGAATGTTTCTAAAGTTTAGACTAAGCAAGTTTTTAAACAGTATTTAATACAAAAATAGCTGTTTGTCACATATTGCTATTTGAGTAGAAATGCCTTTAGCATAAGCCAAAAAATCAAGTCTGCCATGCCTTTCTTATTTCAAAAACAGCGTATTTATTTTGCACAAATGTGCCTTCAATGGCAGTCATACTGGGCAAGGGAAATTCTATAAATGTGTACACAAAAACATGGCACTGATTTACATGCACAAGAAAGGAGTTCAGTCCAAACCATCAATTCTAACAGAAGCAGCCAAACTGGCCTGCCTGTACTCTTCTGTTAAGGCTTTGGAGCTAGGATGTTAAGTGAGCCAGCCTGTTAGCTGATTTGTTTAGTTCCAGTCTCTGGATTGGAAATGAAATTATTTTTAGACATCCTGTACATTACCTATGTTTGGAGTTGCAGATTGAAGCACTAAATTCAATGGTAATTTTTGCCAAATGATAACAAGGCTCTAAAAGAGTGGGGATCAAGTTGTAATGCCAACTCCTCCACATTTTCATACTTCTGTGCATGTATTGCTGTGTGTTATATCAGGCCTGCATAAAAACTTGATGACTCTTTAAATATAGTAAATTTACAGCCTCTGCCACCACCCCAAACTACTCACTGTCAAGCACCTCCAAGCCTTGCCTCTCTGTTCTAGTGCTTCCTCTACTCCGCTAGCTGCTGATCGGCACTCCGGGTATTTCTTTGCACTCACAAGGATTTTTAATTTTTCCACATGGCCTCTTCCCCTCAACAAATTGTGCAGGCCTGGTATATGTGATACCTAAATACATTCTTGTATCCTTCTCATTGTCTTTGCTTGACTTTTATATTGGTTTCCATCTGTATATTCTGTCTCCTAACAAGCTTGGCTTACTTTCTTAATCAATCTAGCCTGCATGTGTTCTGAGTTCACCAAATGTTTTAAGCTTCTGTAAAACGGAAAGCCACTACCTACTGTGATTTCTTCCATGATTCCAAATAAACTATATGCACTGTGTGATACAATATATGGATTAATTATACTATAGACTTTGGCTATACACATTTTCAGTATATTAAGTACTGGTTCTTATATAAATAAAAAATGACATTTCCATAACATTTGGATTAGTGCAGCTGAGCTTTCAAAAACTTCCCATCATGGACAACTAACATTATACTTGTTGATATTTGCAAAAAATCCTTTCAGAGTGCTTAAGTTCCCTTCTCTGACAAAGTTTATATATTTACTGTAACTAACAAACCACAATGTTTTGATTTTAAAAAATGTAAATGCCTACTGCTACTGGCCTAAAAGCCAAAAAAAATCAAATTTATTTATTGTGATCCAAGACCAACATAATATTTCAAACTAAAGTATTATGAATTCCCTCAAACATTAGACTCTCTCTGTATAAAGCAAAATAATTTTAATGTTAAATGCCATAAAACTCCAAAAAAACTACCAAAAGAAATATAATCCAAATGTGATTGCCAGAAAGGTGGTTATAATGTTGAAAGGTATGCAACAGCATGGTCCAAGGACACACAAAAAAGATGCAAATACCTCAGTAATATATCTGGACACTCTTATATTTCCTTGTGCTACAGTGAGAAACAGACTCACACCTAATTCAACCATTTCCAAATTAAGCACTAACAAAACATTACCTTCTAGAATTTATACCTAACCTTGTTACTGGATTATTCAGTCATCTCCAATTTATATTTTCCATGATGAGTGTAAATAATGGGAATTGTTGATCAATTCATCAGAGAGCCCTCAGGTTGGGGAACCCTATCACCTGTCTTTATAAACACATCTTAATTTAACAGTAAATTGGGTAAAGAAGATGAGTAAGTGGGGTATGGGAAAGGAGAGGCAGACCCTGAATCTCACTGAAAGCTATTAACTATTTCCTAAAATACAAAAACACTCAGCCTATATTCCTGCCAAAAGAAAAACACCATTATCTGTTGAGATCAGAAAGCAAACCTCAGTCCAATGAAACAAAAAGAATTGGAGGGGAAAGGTGAAAAAGAATGACTACAGCTGACAAATTTTTACATTCCTGAACGATACAGGATTAGGGCTGTTGTTGTTGTTGTTTTGTTTTTACACCAAAGATAAAAAAAAGTGTGTTTCTCTCAAGCTGAACCATTACCCTTTTTTTTTGATACCTATTAACTACATTCAAAAACGTAGCACAGACAAGAATCCCTATTTCACATCTACGGAAATATAGTGTCTGTGTGCGAACGCGTGTTTTGAGGTACGACGAAGTAACCAAGGCGTTGTAAACCAAGCTTCATTACCTGCCTCAGATTGGAAACACCCGCCCATCGCAGTAATTGATACCCCCACGACTCAAAGACAGTACGTTTTGGACAAAACACTGAGCCACCAACTAGCCAAACCCTTTTATTCCACCACCTCAACATAGGGTCTTTTTTTGTGATTTGGCGTGTGGCGAACCAGGCGTTCGTGCGGCATGACCCTCCTACCCCCATTACTCTCGCAGACGCGCACGCTTTCAAAAGCGCGGGTCGCGCCTCTCGCTCACCTGCGCCCAAAGATCTTGAGCCCAAACCTCTTTTTGCTGTGCCTTCGTCCCAGCGGGGAGACCTTCTCCGACTCCGGGCACACGGACGTCTCCGAACTAGCGGTGGACGGCGAACTGGAGCCAGGGGGGGGAGAGGAGGAGGAGGAGGAGGAGGCGGCGGCGGCCCCCCCGCCATTCGAGCCCTTCTCGTTGACCTCGTGCAGCTCCATAAGCCCCGCTGGTCGCGCTTCTCTCCCCTCACCTGCTCGGGAGAGGACCAGGCATAGCCGCGGGACGAGCAGCCGGCGGGATTAAGCGCCAAAGACGGCGTCAATCTTTCGCTCGAGCGCAGGGATCATTGCTCTTGTAGAGACGGGCGGAAGAAGGGAAAGGGCTGCCCTGGCGCCTTCTGCCAGGGGGCTTCTCCAGGACGCCTCCCCTCAAAGCAGCCGCAGCGACCAGAGCGCCAAAGGCTACCAGCGTGTCCCTGAAGTGGGCGGTTGCGTGCTCGGCTCCGACTACCATGCCCCAGCGCGCCTCGTCGAGAAATTAGAGCCGCGCAGGAAGTATCAATACAAAGCAAGGTGAAGCGCCTAAGGACCCCGCATAGCTGCCCGGGAAGCTGCCTCCTTGTTGCTCTAAGAGGGGGGGAAAAGGCGGGCTAGTGGCTCCATCTGCCGCTCGCTCCAACGCCTTGCAAGACTCGGGCCCGGCCGCCTTCGTGTAACCGTCGTGTAACCGTCGGCCAGATAAAGAAGAGCCACAGAAGAAGAGCCGGAGCAGTAGACGCAGGGGTCTTCAAACCTGGCCCTTTTATGACTTGTGGACTTCAACTCCCAGAATTCCTCAGCCAGCCAAGCTGGCTGAGGAATTCTGGGAGTTGAAGTCCACAAGTCATAAAAGGGCCAGGTTTGAAGACCCCTGCAGTAGAGCGTTAGCTACAATTTTCCAGACTTACACTTGAGACGGCAGGGGTCTTCAAACTTGGCCCCTTTATGACTTGTGGACTTCAACTCCCAGAATTCCTCAGTCAGCGTGCCTGGCTGAGGAATTCTGGGAGTTGAAGTCCACAAGTCATAAAGGGGCCAAGTTTGAAGACCCCTGCTTGAGAGGCTTAGGAGAGAATTGGCATCAAGAGTTGGAAGAGTTGCCAGGCAAACGTAACCTTGACTGACCAGGTGGCCAACTGCTCTCCCGCATCTATTGCTTTGTGGTGTGCCACTCTGATAGGCAAGGAGATAGCATGCTTCTACTGCTGCCCTTTAAAGTGTGGAGGAACATTCATCAATTGTTGCACAGCAAGGGGATGGGGATATTGATGACTTCAGGTTATCTGGCTTCCATAAACTTGGCTTGTCTGTCTTTCCACCCAAGGTCAAACAAGATAAAATGCAGTGAAATGGGAAGATACCATAGCAAGAATTAGTCCAGAGAAAAGCAGGGCTGACTGCCATAATTTTGCAACTAGAGCAGGAGAACAGGCACCCACTAGCTTCTTGAAATAAGAAATAGTCTGGAAGCACCTTTTCAAAATAATATTATTACTGTAAAAGGCATAAGCTTCATCAAATGCATTGGAGTGACTAGACTGATGTAGGATTTAAAGGAATGGAGGAAAATGGGGGAACCCTAAAATTGTTAGCCTGAAAAGGTGGCTATCAGAGTCCTCCTAATTTTTGTTCATCATATATTAACATGATTTTGTTCTGTAGTCACTAGCTGCTGAGTAACCATTCTGAAGTGTAAGTGATAAACCAAGAAATGCCAGTTAATCATCCCTCTTGATTTTCCAGATACTGCAGTGAGAAAAAAAATGGGGCTGTTAACATCCTGTAGCATAAATGTATTTTAAAATATTGTTAACATGGATCAGCATAAACATAAGACACCATTCTTCCTCGAATGAAAGAACAGAGACCTGCTTGTCTCTCTTTGCCCTTATTGGAACAGAGAGAAGCTGGTATCAATAAGAGAGACAGCCAGAGGAGGCACAGATATGAAAGGAACTCAGAAAATAAAGTGCTAATGGAAAGTGCAAGCAGAAAGAAATAATTGCAATAGAAGATGGTTGATAACCACAAAGGAAGGGAGCGCCCATATTTCTAAACACACCTTGGATCTTACCTACATGTAACACGTACAAGTATAATAGGTAGCAAATGAAATAAGTTTTACATATCCTGAGTCTTGGTGTTAGAATAAGGGCATTGGGAAATACTTTTACATTAATATAGTTTATAACTTATGATTGAGAAGATAAGACCAACATGGTGGAGTAAGGAGGAAAAATTGGTATTGTTAAAATGGATTGTGCCATTGTTAGATGAGCACACAGCCTATATTACAGGAAAGGAAACTCTATTGAGCATTTTGAGTGCCTGAAGACTAGTGCTGTCAGACCAGCCTCTAATCTGGTCACTCCAACAGGGTACATTAAATGGATTATCATATAGTGGGAGTGGATGCCTAGCTGTTGAATATTTTTTTCCTAATTATATTGTATATTCTGGTTTCTACATTTCCCACCAAGTAGAATGCTGAAGATGGTCTGCTATAGTAGAGAATCAGTGCCTGCAGAGAATAAATAAAAGGAAACTAAAAGGAATTCTGTGTAACCACACAGCTTTTCAAAAACATCTAGCTATTACGTAAATGTAGACGCATTCTCAGCATATCAAGCAATATCACTTGAAATTACAACACCCTTTCAAAGAAGTTATTTTAAGATTCCGCAGCCAGAATCAGACGTGTTTCATTTTAAAGTAGAACATTTCGTAATTCTTAACACTACTATGCAAGATGTCATTGACATACTCTAAATTTCAGAATGAACATATAGATTCTAGACCAGACATGTCAAACACAAGGCCCGGGGGCCGGATCCGGCCCGCGAAGTGGTTTCATGCGGCCCGCAAAGCCATCCTGGAAACAGTGAGGGAACGGCCCCCACTGCCTTGGCCCTGGCCCAGGGGCCCTCAGATTTGTCCCATTCCTGCCCAGGCCCCCATAGGAACCCTTGATGCAAATGATGTAGAGCTGGCCACGCCCACCCAGTAGGCCATACACAGTCTAGCCATGCCCACCCAGTAGTCCACGCCCACCCTGGCCATACCCACCTGGCCCCCTGAGGGCAACCGCAGTGCTGATGCGGCCCTCAATGAAATTGAGTTTGACACCCCTGTTCTAGACAGTAATCCTTGTTAGGGATTTTGCTTATCATCATACTTTCATTCTAGATATTTTACTTTTCCAAAATAGATTAAACAAAATGTCACACTGTAATCCTGATTTCTCAACAAGAATACTGTCTTAATGATCAGCTAGGGTATCAGGGATTTTCTTTTTTCTTTTTTTTTAAATAACACCTGAACTGGATAGTAGTACCTTGGAAATAGATGTAACTGCAGTAATGGGTCACAGATACTACATTTAAGCTTTTAACACATCTTCCAAATCTCTGCACAATCCTACAGAATATGTTTAAAACTCACCAGATTGTTTTGAGTACTTCTCCCCTTAGTTATTTTGATTTATTTTGGTTTATTTTACTATTATTTCTGCAAACCTTAAGAATCATGATCTAACTGTGCTGGTATTTCCCTCTGATTTTTTGTTTGTTTGTTTAGATTTTTATTCCATCTTTGTTTTTATATAAAGATACTCCTCAACTTATTATCACAATTGAGCACAACATTTCTGTTGCTAAGTGAGACATTTGTTAAGTGAATTTTACCCCATTTTATGACCTTTCTTGCTACAGTTAAGTTAGTAACACGGTTGTTAAGTGAATCTGGATTCCCCATTGAGTACTTGTCAGAAGGTTGCAAAAGGGGATCACATGACTCTTGCACACTGCAACCATCATAAATATGAGTCAGTTGCCCAGCATTTGAATTTTGATCATGTGACTATGGGGATGCGGCAATGGTCATGTGAAAAATGGTTATAAGTCACTTATTTCAATGGCTTTGTAACTTCTAACAGTCACTAAATGAACTGTTATAAGTTGAGGACTGCCTGTACAATTCAAGGTGGCAAACCTACCTAATGCTCCTTTCTCCTCCTATTTTTCTGACAACCACCACCTTGTGAGGTGAGTTAGACTAAGAGAGAGTGGCTGTCCCAAATCACCTAGCTGGTGTTTCATGCCTAAGGTGGGACTAGAATTCAGTCTCCTGGTTTCTTAACCAGTACCTTAACCACTACACCAAAATTTTAGAGGTCTCACTTTTAGATCCATTTTTGCAGGGCCATACCAGTTGATTTTAATACTTGAAGAATGTTTCAATTTCTTTAATCAATAGGTCAGTCGAAAGAACAATACAGTGGAACTGAGGGCTAATTTCCCTATTTCTGCAGTATAGCTCCTCCTGATAATATTCAGAAAGGAATACATGTTGTTTATAATGTTCCTTTGTTATCATTTTTGGCTTTGTTATTACATTTTAGAATACAGTTCTTTTGGCCATCCACTCCAGTAAGGACTAATGAGTGTTCATTACACATAGTCTGCCAAGGCATTTCTCTGTTTAGATACAAATCTTCCATCTCAATTGATAATTATTCATCTCAACACTTCCAGTGTATTTACTTGAAAGATTTGGTCAGACCAATGTGTTCAAGGTAATCCTGATGGTCATACAATAAAAATACAATATTGTCTAATGTCGTTCTGTAGGCATGCATCACTCATAACTGCTTCTAGATTGTTGACTGCATGCAAGATGTGTTATAAGTGAATTATTAGCAAAATGCCCACCATAAATAGTATAGAGAATATTAAATAGTATGAAGCAATGGTCTGACTTGATATAAGACAGATCTTTACATCTCTAAAGCTGATAATCAGCAGGAACATCTTTGGTACACAGTTCATTCTCTGGGCTATGATTAGTACTTAGATCAAGGGTCTTCAAACTTGGCGCTTTTATGACTTGTGGAATTCAACTCCCAGAATTCCTCAGCCAGCCTGACTTAGATGATAGACAATCAGGGAATTCCATGTCTAGATTTAGGCTAGAATGGGATTAAGATAATAGAATTGCACTTCTGTTCTATTGACAAAAATACCCCCAGTATGAATATAACCAGGAGTCATTTTGAGGGCATCTTTACATTTTATTATAGGACTCATATCTTTTCAAATTACGATCCACAAAGAATGAATGGATATTACTTTCCAAAAGGCACTTGTCTCGATGTGATAAACTGGTAGGAACACATTTCTACAGCGCACTCTCCTGAAAAATGCCCACGTTGGGAAATCTGTGTAAGAGTACAGATACCACATCTGTGATACTTTGCCTCAGTGGACTAAAAAATGAAGAATCTTGCTGTTCTATGCAAACTATCATTGGCTATCAAACCCAACCAGCAGTTATAAATAACAAGATGTATAGTATTGAAAGTTTCTGCCATCTAGTGGGGAAAGTATAAGTTTACTACAGTAAGAAAAATGCTGCATATGGTATTATATTTTAAAACTCTATCTATAGTATAGATATAGCTGATGTTGTGAAAAGATGTGGTTGATTTAGGAGAATAGAACATATGTGTCTCAACAGACTACTGTAGAAAGATTCATGGCTTGTACCAGCTTCAGATTATGATAAAAAACCCTCTAATTACTGACTTCAAGTATACAGGTAATCCTCAACTTAACACCATGATTGAGCCTGGCAATTACTGTTGTAAGTTGTGATAAATGTAAAGTGGACTTGTAAACAGACTGGACTTGTTTTTAGAACCTTTTTTGCAGCAGTCATTAAGTGAACATGGCAGCTGTAAAGCAAATGCCATGGTTATTAAGCAAATGCCATGATCTTTAAGTGAGCACCATAGTCATTAAGCAAACTGGTTGTTCACTATGAGCTGCTTTTTTCTGAAAACCAGAAGTAAATGCTGGTTTCTGGCAAAAACATTGTAAATTACAGTCACCTGACCATTAAACACTGCAAATGGCCGTAAATGTGGGCTGGTTGCTAACCGCTTAAAATTTGGTCACATGACAGGGCAGCAGTCGGAACTTTGGAACTGGATTGTAAGTACTAGGGGGGGAATTTTTGTAATTTCAAATGCTTCCTAAGCTACTAGAGGTACTGTACAATCTATACTCTGACTCTAAAATGAGAACATTACAAAATCTTGTCAAACCCTTAGGTACTCCAAAGAAAAATACTCCAAACTTACTTACCCAGGACAAAACATTGCAGATAGGAAGAAAGGAGAGTAAAGTACAAAATCCTTCTGTGTCTCCTTCATACGTCTTTCCATTTGGGAATACAGTGGTTGGGTTCAACACATTGTGCTAATCATACTAACTAGGATCACACAACTTGCTAAGTCAGAACCAAGCAAACCATGTATAGGTGGTACCTTGCTCAACAGTAGCAACTGTGAGAGGGATCTCAGAGTCCTAGTGGACAATCACTTAAATATGAGCCAGCAGTGTGCTGCAGCTGCCAAAAAAGCCAACACAATTCTAGGCTGCATTAACAGAGGGATAGAATCAAGATCACGTGAAGTATTAATACTACTTTACAATGCCTTGCTAAGGCCACACTTGGAATACTGCATCCAGTTTTTGTCACCACGATGTAAAAAAGATGTTGAGAGACTAGAAAAGAGTACAGAGAAGAGCAACAAAGATGATTACAGGACTGAAGGGTAAAATATATAAGGAACGGTTGCTGGAATTGGGTATGTCCAGTTTAATGAAGAGAAGGGTGAGGGGTGACATGACAGCAGTGATCCAATATCTCAGGGGCTGCCACAAAGAAGAGGGAGTCAAGCTATTCTCCAAAGCACCTGAAGGCAAGACAAGAAGCAACGGATGGAAACTAGTCAAGGAGAGAAGCAACCTAGAACTAAGGAGAAACTTCCTGACAGTTAGAACAATTAACCAGTGGAACAACCTGCCTCCAGAAGTGGTGAATGCTCCAACACTGGAAGTTTTTAAGAAGAGACTGGACAGCCATTTGTCCGAAATGTTATAGGGTTTCCTGCCTGAGCAGAGGGTTGGACTAGATCAGGGGTAGGCAACCTCGGCTCTTTTATGACTCATGGACTGGCTCAGGAATTCTGGGAGTTGAAGTCCATGAGTCATAAAAGAGCCGAGGTTGCCTACCCCTGGACTAGATGACCTCCAAGGTACCTTCCAACTTGTATTATTATTATTATTATTATTATTATTATTATTATTATTATTATTATTATTATTATTATTATTATTATTATTAAATGTTGGGCTCATTGGCCATAAGTCTGAGCACTACGGTACCTGTATAAAATATCATTAAAAATATGTTTTTCAGCAATCTAGCGATGAGCTGGATTTTGCAGCCCTCTTCAAGAACAGCTTGTCCCACAAGGCAAGGGTATTTCCCATTCTTACAGCCTTCTGAAAGCTCAAAACACCTGTTTCAGAAAATCTTCTATAGATTTCCTAGTGCCAGAAATGATACGGGTTTTTTATAATTAACTGAAATTATCAACTAATTACATACCATACTACATTTGTTTTATTGCATATTATTGTTACTCTTGCATTAGTTATAGCTTTTATTCACCACTTAGAGCAGGCATGTCAAACTCGCAACATCACGTGATGTCGCACGACGTATCAGAACTTTTTCCCATTGCCGAAAATGGGATGGGCGCGGTTTCTCCGGCAGTTTGACACCCCTGACTTAGAGTCAGTTGACTTCAAGTGGTCTAGAAACTCATTCATTCAATAAGTATCTTGAGAATTAAATTCGAAGGCAGGCACATAAGGGAGACACCTGAAGGAGGAAGAAAAAAGGTACACTAGAGTAGTTGGACAAAATAGCAGTAAGAAACTTATGTAGACCACTGAGAATAGATAAGCTAAAAGGACTTATTGGCCCTTGCAGAAATTAAATCAAATACTCCTAGATGTGTCTTCTTAATCTCCTTAAAAAAGAGCAATAAAGAGGAAGTTCCAGAAGACAAAAGCCTTCCTTCATTTTCATCTATCTAATGCCAGAATGAGGAAATGCGTCTCCTGAGGACAAATTTGAATATGCTGTTTTATAACCGTAGTTCACCTCTTAAGGCTCTTGGCCTACAATTTACTAAGATACTTAATATCCTCGAAAAATGCAACATCAAACTGTAAAAATCCAATCAAATTAGAATTAGGGCTGAGTTAATGCCTTGTATATTACTTTGCAGTTTACCCAACAGCGGAATTATCTGTTTAAATATTTATATAGATTGTTAAAATATGGAGTGAAATTGAATGAAAACTACAGCCTGATATTACTGAAAAAACTGCTTTGCTTTCTCCTATTAAACTGCCATTTTAATCCTAAAATATTTCATTAGGCTTAACCAAATGACTTATTCTTATTATATTTGTACTTGCCCAGATTGTCTGGGAGGGTCCTCAAAGCCCTCCACTAATTCATAACTACTTTTGAAAATAACTATTGTTTTTGAAAAAATGTGCCATTTGCATGGACACTCAAGACTTCATATTTAGACATCTTCAGTGGATCATGGGATGTGTGTAAGTGAGAAAAACTACAGTACAGCGTGTTAGCAAATGAAACATGTTAAGAGAGTAATGAGAGAGACTACTGTATTTGTGGTTGGCTATTGAAAAACTCGTATTTTTGAAGGGGAGGCCTGTTTTATTTTTTAACTTTTTAAAATTGGACTCCAGCACTGTGTCTTGGTCCGTGGTTTTCAAAAATGGAAAACTACATGCACATCATGTTGTCACCCTATTCAACATCCCCACTATCTGCACTCTCCAAAAGAGGTTGACTTCACCTAGGAAACTCAACACCTGGTTCCTTGGAAATGACAGCAGTTTTTGCAAAGCTGTATTTTTTTTCAAAAATACAGCTTTGAGCACTGGGCTCCTTTCCCTTCCAGCCTTTATTACCACACAGAGGAAGGAAAGTTGCTTTGTGAGGAGGAAGAAGGCTTGTATCCGTAATCCATTCTCTACGGACACCGTGCATAAGGATGCTCTTTTGTAGCTTCAGCCTGGAATGGGGTCCTGAAGAAGGATAACACTCCAGCCTTTCCTGCCTCCCTTCCCTCAGAGAGTTTCTCTCTCTTCTCCCAAACACACCACATCCCACTAGGCTTCCATGTGTTAAAAGCCCTTCCTGTCTCCAGAGGAACAGATTGCCTGCTTGCCAGCCTGGCCACCCACTCTTATGTGTCCCGGCTGAACAGGCCTAACTTCCTACACGCAGCCGGCGAAGGGCCCCAAAGGGAGGAAGGGAAGGGAAGGGGGGGAAATATGGCAAGGCAAAAGGCCGCCTTTCCCTCCACAATAGCAGGATGTAAACAACAGCTCTCCCGTGCGAGAGACCAGGGCGTCAGCCCAGACGGCGAAAGGAAACCAGCCGAGGCCATCCCCGCCTAAAAGTACCTCGCAGCGGCGTTTTTCCCTGGGGGGCTCCGCGGAACATCCCAAGACCGATGCCACCACATCTGCCCTCCGGGGAACAGGCCCTCTTCAGAAGGATGAGGTCCCCCCGGCGTGCCTCTTCTTCCTGCCCCCGCGGATGGGCTCCGGAGTCATTTGCGGCCGAGCGGAGGAGCCTCGCCAGCTCCCTGCCATCGGTCCTGCAGCTCGGGGAAGCGGCTTTGTTCCCGCTCTCTCCCCGCCCGGTTCCTCTTTTTATGCGCTTCCTGAAAGGTAGCAGCAGCTAGAACAGCGTTTCCCAACCTTAGGAACTTGAAGATGCGTGGACTTCAACTCCCAGAATTCCCCAGCCAGCTATGCTGGCTGGGGAATTCTGGGAGTTGAAGTCCACGCATCTTCAAGTTCCTAAGGTTGGGAAACGCTGAGCTAGAAGCCCAAGACGGCCGCGGCACCACGCCGTGGAAAACATAGAGGCGCGCGCGCGCACCCCACACCATTACAAGCCTCGAGACTATCGGGAGAGAAGCCTCTTGCTCAAGCCCGGGCGAGTGAGAACAAGTTCCCGCCTTACGAGGCTCCGGGATGAGGGAGGGACGGTAAAGCTTCGTCCGGCGGAGGCAGCGGGGCAGCCGGGCCCCTCGCCTCAGCGGGAGGAAGGGCCAATTGCGAGAGGGGCTTGGTCCTGCGATGGCGCCACATTACACCTAAGCGCCGTCTTCCCCCAACAAGGCGCCCTCCAGGCATGGCCAGCCCACAGTTGGCGTGGCTGGTCTCGATGCTGTTCCCGGAGCTCAAGGCGGCATAGATCATCCTTTTTCATTTTCTCCCCAGTCCTTGACCCAACGACTTAAAACAGTGTCCAATTGGGAATGTTAAATCAGTTTAAATCTATACGTTAAATTACAGACTTCGTTGCAATAGTTTCTAAAGGAACAGAGCTGTCTAGCAATTGCAGTGAAAGGTTCCCACTCTCTCTCAGTGCATCTGAGAGACTAACATGCCCAAATGTTTGTTTTGTGAGCAGCAATCGTTTTGTAAATTATTTTATTTATTTTTATTTTTATTCCATTTATATTTATTTATTTATTTATTTTATTTTAATCCCATTTATATCCCGCCCTTCTCCGAAGACTCAGAGCGGCTTACAAGCTTAGCAGTAGCCTTCATTCTATGTATATGCCTGCTTATTAGGGCTTTCACACACACACACCAAGTGGTATTATTACAAAGTCAGCTTAATTGCCCCCAACAATCTGGGTCCTCATTTTACCTACCTCAGAAGGATGGAAGGCTGAGTCAACCTTGAGCCTAGTGGGATGCGAACCTGCACTAATGGCTATACCAGGGGTCAGCAACCTGAAACAGTGAAAGAGCCACTCGGAACCAGTTCCCTCACAAAAGGAAAAACTGGGAGCCGCAAAAAATGTGTGCGCATGCGCGTACATGCGCGCATGCGCAGAACAGGGTTTGACGGAAGAGTGGAGCCAAGGCGAGATATGCACCTACTCTGCATATTTGAATTGATTGGTTGAACTTCTTTAGTCCCACTTTTTTTTTTTTTGGACTGCACATGGGAGACGACTGGGAGCCACAGGGGATGGCTGAAACAGCCGCATGGGGCTCCAGAGCCGCAGGTTGCAGACCTGTGAGCTATACTGTTAATACTGTGGCTGTCATCAGTCACTTTTGTCATTTCACAGCCCCACCCAGATTCCGCATTACGTTTTGTGCATCTCAGCAAAAGAAATTTTCCCATAAATGTCTTAAGTTTTAATAGTAGTATCACAAGACTAATTAATGGTGTTTGCTGTCCTAAATTCTACTAATTTTATAAATAAAGAAAATGAATTGGAGAGATGACCAACTCAAATTCATTCAATAATTGTGGCTGTCTCCACATCTTCCAATATCAACATCAGCCAAAAAACAATAGCCCAAACCAACCCACTCAAATGCTATTATTCTCTGAGCTATTGTATATTTTCTATTTTCAGAAGAAGTAACCAACCCACTCAAAATGCTATTATTCCCTCAGAGCTACTGTATATTTTCTAACTTCAGAAAAAGAAGTGGAAGAGCTAAAGGAGAAAGACATATTTAGCACTGTATTTTTAAATTAATACATAACTTTGGGGAAGAGACAGCTGGATGGTGATATGGCAGAAGCTGAAAAGGCATTCACTCTTTATTCACATGGCGCTAAAGCAATTTTGAATTTTGAGGAAACCATCACAGTAATACAACATCTATGCTGGGGCACTGTTATTTCTGGAAAATGGCCAAAAAAATGTCAATGGTTGCAAACTGCAGCATTTAGAATTCAACTAGGAACTAGTTCTTCTTATCACATCAGTTTCGCAACATAGTAGTTTGGTTAGCTCACAGTTTCATTCTGAATTAAGTATTGCTTGCTCTTTTTTTCTTCTTCAAATGCTTTATTCCTCCCACCTAATTTTTTATTAGGGACGTGGTGGCTCAGTGGGTTAGGACGCTGAGCTTGTCGATCAGAAGGTCGGCAGTTTGGCGGGTTGAATCCCGAGTGCCACGTAGCAGAGTGAGCGCCTGTTACTCGTCCCAGCTTCTGCCAACCTAGCAGTTCGAAAGCACGTAAAAATGCAAGTAGAAAAATAGGGACCACTACGGTGGGAAGGTAACAGCGTTCCGTGCGCCTTTGGCGTCTAGTCATGCCGGCCACATGAACACGGAGACGTCCTCGGACAAACGCTGGCTCTTCGGCTTTGAAACGGAGATGAGCACCGGCCCCTAGAGTCGGAAACGACTAGCACGCATGTGCGGGGGAACCTTTACCTTTACCTTATCTTTCACACACAACATGTTGTACATTATAACTTATTCCATAATGGTCAAGTATAATTACATATGAGTTAAATTGATTGAACCTTTAATTTATTATTGTTAGGGACCTACCTGGATATTTGAAAGGTTGCATTCACTCATTTAAATTGATTAAATAAATAAATAAATAATTTGTTGACTGTTTGTACCTTTCATTTTTCAGTGCTCAGATGGGCTCTTGTTATATGTCTTAACAACAGTTATTCAGAGTAACACCAGGTTATGGAATTTTTGTCTCCAAACAATTCCTTATTTAGATGAAGTAATTTATTTCTATGTTTTTCTGTTTGTCACAATTGCTACCCATTGGTTTGGTTTCTGGTTATGGTTTTATGTATGTTTTATTGATTTTTATTGCCTTTGTAATATGCCGCTCTTTGAGAGTTCCCTACTGGACTCACAGATGCGAAATATACATTAAAGTGAAGCTTAAAAATATCTTCCGGCTTTATCTTGCAAACTTCACATAATGAAGATAAATTAAAGTGACAGAGGTAGTAGGTTGTAGTAGGTTGTGACCCCTGTAAATTTCCTACAGAAGAAAAATAGCACATGCTAGAATCATGTTATATGCCAAAAATTCCATGAGGAATTGAAAAGTATACAGCAAAGAGATCAGGAAAAGCACAAGGAGAAGTAATGGGAGGAAAGACTACACTGGCTGCTTCCAGATAACATAATCTGAATGTCAAACCACAGAATTTTATAACCTGCATGTTCTTTGAATGGCAATGGGAAAATAATAACAGCTATTTTCATGCCCAGAAAACGTTCAGGCCTTTTACAGCCCTTCTTCAGCTTTCATCAGCAACTGTCATTTATAATAACTGCTGATAGTCAGGCAATCTTTTGAGAAGTTGATACTTATTTTTATCTCTGGAATCCCTAGACGTAGGATTCACATATGTAAAACTCGAAAACACTATTGTTTTTTCTATGTTCCTGGATATTATAGACAAAAGACCCTTGTCAAAATTTCCTGTCAAATGAATCCCCATATCCCCGCAAAAATAAATCCAAGCTCTCTAGGTTTCTGGTAGGCACAAATTAGGATACTGTATAAACTGTATAAAGTTTAAAATCAAAAAGGTTTTTTCTGATCTTTTCACCATAATGTACAGCCATCATGTCAACAAAATCCCAAATACATAAGAATGAAGACAAATGAATGAAGAATGAATGAATAAGAAAGAAGTTGCAAGTCATGATGATCGTTAAATGAGGTGCCCATGTGATCAGCTCACTTAACAAACCCCATTTCCCCAATATCATTAAGCAACCATGTGGGTCATTAAACAGAGAAGGGGGATCTTGGAGTAGGGGAGGATCTGACAGGCCTAGTGGAGGAACAGATCCACACTGCACCAGTTCCCCTACTCTCACATGACCAGACATCCTCTAGAGATCCAAAAGTCATGTTGGGGAAGGAGAGCACACCATTCTGCCCTTCAGCTTCCCTATACAGTGGAGGCTGTGTGGCTCTGTTCCAGAAGCAGACGCCATTTTGGAAGAGGCTGCTTCTGCAATGAAGCTGTAAAGTTTCTGTTCTGTAGGAAGGCTGTGCAGCAAAGCACCTGCTTCCAGAAGGCTATCTATAGTACTGAAAAGGTAAGTGACCAATTGGTAACTGGGGATGGGGAGAAAGGGGTAGGATTCTTGGGGGTAGGAAGCAGGCCAGGGCTTACAGGGTGCTGCAGCAGACAAAACTTAGGGTAAGAGTTCTAAGTTCATTCAGTGCTATCACAGTTTCAAACCATTGCTGAACAAACAGTCATGGGCTACCTTTACACACTTGCATCAGACACATAGGAGCCTACAAGCAGCTGTGGCTTCAACCTTGGCTCTCCGAAGTGCTGGCACTGGCGCTACTGGTGCTCTGGCTCTGGCTTTGGCTAGGATGGGGGATCAGGGCAGCAGCCACAGTCTCTTTTGGATTCTCCTTGCTTCTCTGGATTTTAATGCTACGCAAGCAACATAGGATGGACATTTGGCTGGGATGCTTTTATTGCTTTTGGTGTATCCTGAGTGAAACCTCTTGTGGCCTGTTTTTTTTCTTTTAATCCACTTTCTCAGTTAATTTCTTTCTTATATCAGGACTTCTGTGCCCAAGTCTGTGCCACGTGTGAATGCAGTTTGAATGTTTCTCCTCTTTGGCAGTTATTAACCACCTGATTAAGTTCAGCTGATGCAGTTTATCTTAATTTTAGCCTTTGCAAGTATGATATCTCCTTTTATCATGACCCAATTGTCTCCTTTAAGGTCACTACATTGTCAGACCTTCGGTTTTGCGTCGCAGTGAGACGGGTGCAGGGACACAGGGCTCTGCCTCCCGTGTCTGATTTCACCCTGCTGGGGATCCGAAAAGGACCTAAAGTTGCCCCAGAGAGGCGATGAAGAAGGAGAGGACCCTTGTTGATTGAGGTGAGGCAGCAGTTGAACTGCTGGATCCAAGGAATCCCTCTAAACCAGGGGTGTCAAACTGCTGGCCCGTGGGCCAGTTTCATCATACTGAAGCTGTGCCCACCTCATTACCGGCAATGCAAAAAGAGTCATGAAGTGTCGCGACATGTCACGTCACGTGGTGAGTTTGACACCTGTGCTCTAAACCAACAGGCGAAAGACTGCCTTTAAGCAAGCAGAGAGTGGGAAGCTGCTGACAGCCAGAAAAAAAAAAAGCACAACCAAGCAGAAAAGCATCGAATCTGGAACTGGGTGACACTACCCCTCCTGCTCTATAACTTGTAAAAACCTTCTTTTAAAAAGATATCCCAAAAGCAAAGCAAGAAGGTGGGGGGGATTTTTCTTTCTGATACCCCTCCCTCTAGAAGTAGCAGCAGCTCAAAATGTTTGGGAGAAAAGAAGACAGTACAAAACTAACTTGGAAAAAACCTAAAGTTTTAAGACTATAAAAGAACTTCGAAAACTTTATTATTTTCTTTTTTTCTTTTTATGGAAACCATATATATAAGTGGACTTCAACTCCCAGGATCCCCCCCCCATGTGTTTCAAAGGGAAGGCCAGGAACTGGGTATATTTAGTCCAGGCAGTATATATATATATTTGTTTTCTGAGGTTTTCACGGGTGTTTGTATGTAGATCTTTGGTCATTCGGGTTTTTCCCCACGTAGAATTGGAGGTATCAGGGCAACATTTCGACGAAATCTCATCCGTCATCCTCAGGCTGGTGGCTTCAGCTTCGTTCTTCTGGGGGAAGTGTGTGGTAGTGGCTGTTTGTTCTTCTTTTTTAAACTGCCAGAGGGGGTGTGTTCTGTGGGTGGAGGTCTGCTCTGATTGGGTGGGGGGTTAGCTGTGTTCTGATTGGGTGGGGTGTGTTTTGAATGGGAGCTGTGTTCTGATTGGGTGGGGGGTGTTTTGAGTGTATGGGCTGGTCTCAGCTGCCAGCCTTAGACCTGAACTGGTGAGTTGTGCTGCTTTTGTTCAGCTTCGTGTTTGTGGTGGTGCCATGTTTTTATAGTGGGTGTCAGTTTGCTTATTGTGTGGTTTGGAGGGGTTTAAAGTGGCTGATGTTGGAGCTGTAGTTAGGTTTCTGTTTTGTGGTTGTGTGTCATTATCGTTGTGGGTTCGGATTTGCTTTTTGAATGGTTGTGTGGTGGTGATGTCATGTGATGTTATCATGAGTTTGGGTCTGGTATCATTCTTGGTGGTTGGGACTCGTCTGTCAATCAAGGCGGGTTTCCAAATGGCTGGTAGGCGAGAGGTATCATCTCGTTTGTTCATGCTGTGGGGGTGTTTTTCTATCTCGATGGCTTCTCTGATTATTCTGTTAAAATGTTCAATTTTGGTGATAGTTCTGGTTTTTTTAAAATCAATTTCATGTCCCGTGGCTTTAAAGTGTTGGAACAGGGATGAAGTTTGTTCTCCCTTTCTGAGTGAGTTCCTGTGCTCTTCAATGCATGCACTTATTCTTCTGTTGGTCTGTCCGATGTATGTGGTGGGGCAGGTGGTGCATGGGATTTCGTATACTCCTTGGTTTTCTAACCCAATTATGTCTTTGGGGTTTCTTAGGATGGTGGATATTTTTCTGTCTGTGTAGAATGCTGTTTTGATGTTGTGTTTTTGGAGGATCTTGCTGATTCTGTCTGTACACACACACACATATATACACACATATATATACCTATACCTATATACCTATACCTATACCTATATAACTATACCTATATACCTATACCTATATATATATACATATATACATATATTCTTATGTAAATTACTAACAAAGAATTAAGGGAGACTGAAATGCATTCAAACTTATTAGTTTTCATCAGTCAGCCATACCCTTCTGAGATTCGAACCTGGGCTGATTTCACATTAGGCAGTTGTTTTTACCTCTTGAGCCACAGGATCTCTCTCGCTTTGTTAGCTTCTGCAAGGGAAGATATGTGTCAAGAGGTAAAAACAAGATATGGAAGATATGGCTAAAACAGTTTTTATTGCTGAAAAATCAAGCTTTCATTGGCCAACTGCCAACGTCATCAGGATAGAGATGCTGGGGTGGGGAGATTCCGTTTATACTGTTGGTGTCTGCACTCTGCTCATGGAGCATGCTCAGATCTGTTTGTTGAGGTCTGCCGTATTTCTTTGAGTTGTCGCGCATCCATTTTTGGGATGTATTTGTCTCTGGGTATCTGTTGTTAAAAGTGAATTGGGGTGCATGAACACAAGCTTGCTATTAGAAGACAAGAACAACGTTCATAGGTGTGGACACACATGGCTACACACAACCATGCCTTTAATCTAGCATATACTAAATAGAGATTTTAAGAAATAAGTCCTGGTTGAAGATAGACCTTTCATGACATCTAGTGGTGGAATAAAGGAACAGCTCCAAGATTTTGTTTTTATCCAACCTGGAAGAAATGACCTTGGCTTGAAGCCCAGACAGGGATAGCATATTAGACTCTTTGATATGTCTGAGCTTCCTAACCTTGCAGATTGCAGCTGGAAAAGGGAGGCAAAAACTCTTTGGGCTCTTTTTGTCTCTATGATGGATTATAACTATAAACTACTTTAAAGGTGTCCGGCTTTTTTGGATTATAAATACCATTGGTGCTGCAGTGTTAAGAATTACTTAAAGAGGAAATTGGATTTCTGTATTTTTCTTGGAAGAGGCCTTGTGGATTACCAACTTGGAATAGCAAGATCTTGAGGAGTACAAACTTGGGCTGGGGTTTTTTGTGGGGTTTATTTTTGGATTTTTGGATAATTGGTGTTGAAAGACAAAGCTAAAACTGGATTATAGTGGATTATAAATTCTTTTTCCCTGATACTGCATCCCTTTTTTGGGGGGGAGGGAGTGAACTGGAGAAGAGACCCCTACTTTCAAAAACTAGAGACAATGGAAATCTGACTTGTGGCAACTCCATTTGGGGGAGTCCTTATGGATTACTAACCCTACATTCAGAACTTTGTGGATTACAAATTTGGGCAGAGTAAAAACTGTGGACCTTTGGATAATCTCTTGAAACAGGGACTGAAGGATAGAAGCAGACTAGAAGGTTTTCCTTTTTCCAGCTTCCCCTGTATGGGGAAGTCCATTGGATTATAAGAGACTACAGACAAAGAATGACCTATTGAAGGCAAATTTAAAGGATACATGGGAATATTGGTTGTAAGATTGGAGGGTTTATACAAAATAGAAAATAGGGGTATATACTAGAATTGAGAAAGCTTGTGAGAGTGGGAATAAAAAATGAGTGTTTCAAATTTAGCTAAAGTGAGCAAAAAACCATCCTCAGCTCCATTTTCCACTACCCCCAGCCCTGTCTATCAGATCAATTGACGTAATGCTACAGCAAGAAAAAAACAATACCTTTCAGAAGGATATGCAAATCACATTACAATGCATTCACGATGCAATTTCATCACTTAAAGAAGACATAAAGAGAAACCATGTAATGAGGTATTACTAAAAGCCAAATTATCAAATACATGAATAGATGTCAATATTATGCTAATACCCAAAGAAGACACAGACCTGACCCTGATAAAGAACTATAGATCAATATCTCTACTATATGAAAATTATAAAATCGTTTCTTCAATAATAGCAGAAAAACTAAAGAAATTCTTGATTGAATTTATACATTCAGACCAAAATGGATTTTTACCAAAGAGACAAATAAATAACAATTTAAGAATAATTCTAGACACATTGGAATATTACGAAAAGCACCCAGGGAAACAAATGGCTTTGATTTTTTTTGGATGCACAGAAAGCCTTTGACAATGTCAACTGGCAATTTATGATTTTACAACTAAACCATATGGATTTTGGAGAAAATTTTATGAATATAATTCAAACAATTTATCATAGACAAATGGCAAAATAATTGTGAATGGAGATTGCACAGAGAGTTTCAGTATTAAAAAAGGCACAAGATAAGGATGTCCATTATTCCCACTATTTATCTTAAACTTGGAAGTGTTGAACAGGAATGTTAGACAGGATCCAGAAATTAAAGGAATGGAGATAAAAGATGAAAAGTAGAAACTACAAGCATTCACAGATGACCTTGTATTTATATCGGAGGATCCGTTAGAGACAAGTCCTAAATTATTAGCAAAGATTGAAGAATTTGGAGAAATAGCAGGACTGAAAATTAATAGAGCGAAGACTAAAGTTATAGTTAAAAATGTCACAGATAAACAAAAAAACCCAACTATCAGTAAAAACAGACCTTCAAATACTTAAGAAAGTTAATACTTGGGGATATACTTAACAGCAAGATGTGCAACAATAAAAGAAGATAATTATGTAAAATTATTAAAACAAATAAAACTAGATTTGGGGAAATTGAAAAATCTACAACTATCAATCCTGGGAAAAATATTGACAGTGAAAAAGAACATTTTACCAAAACTAATTTTTTTATTTCAAACAATACCGATAAAACTTGACAAAAAAAATTCAATGAATTAAATACATCTACATTGAAATTTATCTGGCAAGAGAAAAAAGCTAGAATCAGACTAAAAATGTTACAAGAAGCAAAAGAAAATGGAGGCTTTGGCCTACCGGACTGGGTCTTGTACTATCAAGCAGCCTCACTAACATGGTTAAAAGAATGGATAACTCTTAGAAATAAAAGACTAAAAGGGCATGACCTACAACTTGGATGGCATGCTTTCCTATGGTATGGGAAAAATAAAATTCACAAATACTTTCAACACCACTACGTAAGAAATGCACTGTTTTTGACATGGGAAAAGGTAAAATCAAGAAGTTACATGAAAATACCAGGGTGGATTTCAACAATGGAGGTGTTTGACACCCAAACTTAATCAATTATGAGAAATGTGTGACTTATAAAGATATTTGGAATACTGATGGGAAACTACAAACTAAACAAGAATTGGAAGAACAAGGCATTGACCTATCATGGTAGCCACACCTGCAAATGCAAATTCGATATGAGAAATGTTATGTACTGGGCTTGTGGTGTTACACCACGTGCATTGCTGGAGCAGCTAACGGCTCCCCAGTAACCTAGACTAGCCATCTCTGGTCCTGTAATTGGCTAGCCCCAGGCAGCAAGAGTGGGTTCAAACCTATTGGCTGCTGCCTAGGGGCTAGACTATATATTGTGGCTGGTTGCAGCCCAAGCTTCAGTACAGTTCTAGCAAGAATAAAGAATGAGTTAACTTGTACTCAGCCTTCCTGCACCAAAGAGCCCACGACTTAACAAGAAAGATGCAAAACTATATGGTTTTTACAAAGACCAGACAACGTTAGACCACATACTATTGTCATCAGAAGACAAACTGATTAAGAAACTGTACAGCTTTCTGTTAAATTTAAAGATGGAAAATGAAGAAGTTAAAGAAACAGTGATAACTTGGGGGAAAACTTGAGCACAATGTAGAGCTAGAAAAATGGCAAAACATATGGGAAAGAAACTACAAAATAATGAGGGCAGCTACTTATAAAGAAAATGTATATAAAATGTTCTATAGATGGCACTTACCACCTGTAAGATTAGCAAAAATGTTTAAAAATGTGTCCAGCAATTGTTGGAAATGCAGACAAAATCCAGTCACGTATTATCGTCTTTGGTGGACATGCCCTAAAACAGGGGTCTTCAAACCTGGCTGAGGAATTCTGGGAGTTGAAGTCCACAAGTCATAAAAGGGCCACGTTTGAAGACCCCAGTCCTAAAGCAAAAAACTAATGGTCAAAAATACATAGGTGGCTAGAAAAGATTATAGGAGCACATGTAGACTATAAACCGGAATTATTTCTTTTAGGCATAATTTCAGAAAATTATTATAAAAATGTGTATACTTAATATTACATATATTAACGGCGGTGAGAATTATATTTGCTCAATACTGGAAAATGGAAAAATACCATGTGAAGAAGACATAATAAAGAAAAGCTTGGACTGTGCAGAAATGGATAGGCTCACATTGAAAATGAAGGGGGAGCAAGATTCAGAATACTTTCAAACTTGGGAAATTTTTTATAAATGATTAGAAAAATGGAATAAAGGGTAGGAATGGAAATTGTATTACTGTTAATGTTAAACACATAAACCGAGGCAATGTGTTGCTTATTAAATACTAAAGACTGTTACTATTAATAAAATATACATAAAAAGGTCACTACACTGCCTTGTTTTGTGAGCTTCTTCACTTACAAAATATTAGTTTCAAGAGCAGGGACACAGTACATTTTTCACAAGTAATCTTTCTGGTGATCTTCTGAGAAATGGGACAGTAAAGAAAACCATCTCCTATTCCTTCTGGTTCTATTATTTGCCCCCTGGCTGGGGTGATTTTTTGTGTTTTACTCTGGTCAAGGTGAATATTGGGTACTGGGCCCATAACTGTTAGAAATTCTGTTTTATTCTATAGAAATGGTAGCAGAGGATTATTATATAGCAATTGACAGCAGAGGATAGTTACGTAGCCAGACAGATCAAATAAAAAGTACAGTCACCATAGGCCTTGCTACTTAACAGTTTCAACTGTAACAGGAAACTCTTCTCAGAACATAAAGAACCATAGATTATAACCATAGAGGCAAACTAAACATTGCCATCTACTGGTTGAATAATTTTATAGTCATTGCAATACAAAATACATTCCAACATGTATTCCAAAAATAATAATAATAAGGGAATACATATACTCCAGACTAAGCTTCAGATCATTCTAGGGAACCTAAAAAATGTGTCCTCTATATGATGTGACAGCTTTGCTTCTAGTCCAATGCTTTATTTGTAAAACATCAAGAGAAGTAATAGTGGACTGAAGATGACTCCATAAGAGTGGAGGTGAGGACTGCAGTAGAATGAGGAGCTGGTGAATGGATCAGCACCTTGGAATTCCTTTCTGACGTAAGGCGAGGACCATGATTATCCATAAGTGCTCCATACAAAAGCTCTCCACTAGGATACTTTAAAAAGCTGGATTTTAGAGTGCTTTCAGAGCCTTTATGGGTTCAGGTTCACATGCTCCTTTCTTAATCTCTTCTGGAAATTGCTTGTTAATGGCTTGTTGGATATTTTTGGATATTAAGAAAGGCAAGTTTTGTTACAGCAGGAGGGTTTCCTTCTATCCTTGACAAAAGAAGTTTCATGGAAGTTTAAGAACTTGAAAAAATATTTTAAAAAATAAACAGTAAAACAGTAACTACAACATTGGTTTTCAAAAGTTATAAATGGATTCAGGAATCAGACAAGCTATTATAATTAAAGGAAAAGAGACCCATTAATACAGAATGGAATAAAAACATCTTAGTCTGGAAGAATAAAAAGATACCGTATTTGGAAACAATGTGCTCAGTATTACTCTTAAGATTATCTGCTATTATAAAAATGGATTTAGAGGAGGTTATAGAAGAGGAACAGATTTTTACTGAACAAAACAGAGAGGCTGATTTGAATATGGATCTAAAAATGTATTTAAAGTTACAAGGATGATATGGAAAAAGATGTTACACTGGATTTACAAATGAAAGTGACTGATCTCTAAAGAGGACACACAAATAATACATTAGAAGTGTCACTTGAATAACTTTCTTATTTTGGGTTTACAGAAGAGATGTGCTAAACTTATGAAGGTCTTTCTGAGAAGGGATAAAGGGAATAATCTTTTGAGGTACTATTTAAAGGGATTAAAGATCAAAATTCTTAAAAGTAAATGTATTACAAAGTTTATTGATTTGATCAAGACTAAAATATATATGTTGTTTCTGGTATCTTTTAATGGCCTTTTATTTGACTAGGAGTGAGGCCTTAAAGGTTTATTTATAAATAAGAGATAGCATTTGAGAAGAGATTTTTTGCTGTATTTTTAGACAAAGTGATAAGTTACTATGTTAAAAATAAAATAAAAGGAATAAAAATTTATTTATTTGATTAAGATTAAAATATATGTTATTTCTGGTAACTCTTAATGGACTTTTGCTGATTAGAACTGAATGATGAGGCTTTACAATGTGTTTATTGATAAGAGATAAGATATGTGAAGAAGAGATCTTTTGTTGAAAAATCAGAGAAGGAAATAAATTACTGAAGTTGTTTGTACTTGTCTTGATGGAAGGGGAAATCACACATCTCTGTGTGTGTGTGTGTGTGCACACACGCGCATGTGTATTCATTACTATTTTTCTCCATGTCAATTTTACCAAAAGGCAAAGAGAACAATAACAAACTGAAAGTGTCAGTTGTGCATTGAATAAGTCATTTTGGGCTATCCTGAACCATTCGCACAAAGCTATATAGATGTGTTCTGCTAATGCGTCAGCTTTAGAATTTCATTTGGGCATAAGTTGATTTTAACTATGAAGGAATATGTTATGGTCTCACTCTTTGAAAGTATTAAACTGCATTTTTATAAGTGAATTGAAGGGCAGGATTTCCATTTCTAACTATAACAACCAATAGTTAAAGACTATAGCACTGTGAAATGTTTTCAAGTACCCCATGTTATTCCAGCAATTACTGATATGGAAACTGCAACTCCAGGTTTTCCTTAGAGAATAGGAAATGGCTCAACTTTGATGCAGCCTGGAAGAACTTTATAAAACCCTAGTAAGACTACACCTGGAATACTGCAACCAATTTTGGTCACCAAACTACAAAAAAGAAGTTGAGATTTTGGAAAAAGTTCAGAGAAGAGCAACTAAAATGATCAAAGGCCTGGAGACTAAAACATACGAAGAACGGCTACAGGACTTGGGTTTGGCTAATCTAAACAAAAGAAGAAACAGCGGTGACATGACAGCAGTGTTCCAGTATTTGACGGGCTGCCACAAAGAAGAGGGTGTCAAATTATTCTCCAAAGCACCAGAGGGCAGGACAAGAAACAATGGCTGGAAATTGACCAAAGACAGAAGCATCCTGGAATTAAGGAGAAACTTCCTAAGAATGAGGACAATTAACCAGTGGAACAGCTTGCCTTCAGAAATTGTGGGTGCTCCATCACTGGAGGTTTTTAAGAAGAGACTAGACAGTCACTTGTCTGATATAGTATAGGTTCTCCGGCTTGAGCAGGGGGCTGGACTAGAGGACCTCTAAGATCCCTTCCTATTCTATTCTATTCTATTCTATTCTATTCTATTCTATTCTATTCTATTCTATTCTATTCTATTCTATTCTATTCTATTCTATTCTGTTCTGTTCTAAAACTGACATGTTCCATTTTTGACATTAAACAATAATAAAATTATTGTTTATCTCTATTCTGCTTCAGTTTTTTTTAAAAGATTGGATATTCTTTGAACTTGGAGACTTGAATATGGATCATTTCAACACAGTACTAAAGTAAGAATTTTAGCAATTATTTTTGGGAGATGCATGCTGTGGGACACTTTGGACATTTCAGTTTTTTGTGTAGCCATTATAGACAGTGATCATCCCTGAGAAAATAAATTCTTTTCTAATCCAGCCCTCTCTCAAGCCATCTTTCAAACAACCTCATTTAGGCTTCATGCAGTTACCTTATTACAGGTTATGTAATGTGACAGTACATATAACAGAATACAAGTCAGCTAGTCCAGACAACCAAGCCAGCAGCCACATGTTTCAGAATGTCTCATATGATTTCACTCAGGCAATCTGTAGATTTTTGTACCAATCCTCCCTGATCAAGACAGCACCAAGTTACAGCCAGTGGTTAAAATGTAATAACCAGATTGTTCCTTTGCTCAATTATACACCTTCAAATGCTGCATGGAAGAAGCAGTGCCCACCAGCTGGGAGGAGAAAGCACAGCCATATGCAGGATAAGAGAGCATACTACTAAGCAAAGGGCAACTAGCTGAATGAAGAGGTGGAATTGGCAGGAAGAGAGCAGAACAGAGATGCGCACCATGTGTTGGTTCCTGCATGTGTTCAGTCTCTTCAAAAAGTCTCATCCAGCCAAAGGAAGAAGGAAGCATTAGCAAGTGAAAACCATCTGTCAGAGTAGAAGACGAAAAACATGGGGGCGACTACCTCAAGTCATTCAGCAAACAAAACTGTCTGCAAGTGGGCTTAGAAAAGCTTCCTGGCAGAACTGCGTTGGCCCTGCCATGAGGAAGGGTGAGGGAGTTATCTCACACAACAGATGAAGGCAAGTGTAGATGGGGCAGCAGAAGCCGCCACCTGGCCTTTCAACTCTCTTGAAGGCCAGAACTACGTGTTCCATGTGGGCTGCTCTGCATCTGGCTTAACTAGCCTGGCTCTCTCAGTTTTCAAGTAAGAGAACAGCGCCTGGTGCTTTGTGTCAGTCAGTATGAAATACTGGGGTGGTTCTCCTACATATACTATACACTTGGGGTGGGCAATAGTTTGGAACAATGTGCTAAAAGGTGCTTCAGGTGTGCAGGATCATGAATCTAGTACAGTCTGAAACTTATTAAAGCAGCTACTATGCAATCCCAGGAAAAGATGCATTTTGTTTAAGGAATTGTAGATAAGCACTATATATGTGACCCCCACACTCTACAAAATTGGTTTGATTTCAGATTGTTGCATTGTAACACACCATATTCTACAGTACTTTCCTCCACTCGACATCAGTCACTTGTGCAGAGCAAGAGTTGGCCTTACTCATCGAGAGTAAGTGCTAGTGAAGTAAAACTAACAAGACTGGTAATGCTGTACATATTTCTATTGTATGTCAAGCTCTTCATGATCTACACAAAACCTGTAAAGAATATTTGCAGCTCAAGATTGAAATAAGGGGTCCTTGGTGCACTCTGAGTTTGGTCATTCTCTTGCAGATGTTTCATTACGCAAACTAGGTACGTAGATTTTGGCGTATAAGACTACTTTTCAACCCATGAAAATCTTCTCAAAAGTCAGGGGTCGTCTTATACGCCGGTGCTGAAAATTTAGGGACAGGGCTGGCTGGAAAACCTGGAGCGGATCTTCCATTTAGTCTGCGCAGGGAAAGCGGGACCAATTGGAGTAGAAGCTGCAGTCTGTGATTTTTTACAGGCTGGGGTCTGGGCGTCTTTCCTTCTAAAGTTGAAGAGCAGCTATAGGCAGGTGGGGAATGCAAGAGCAATTTGAAAGGCAGGTGGGGAATGCCGTAGCCAGAGCAGCTGCTTAGCTCTAAGGACACATTTGACTCAGGAACTGGGCGGGCTGGCTGGAAAACCTGGAGCGGATCTCCCATTTGGTCTTTTTTTTTAATCCCATTTATATCCCACCCTTTTCCGAAGACTCAGGGTGGCTTACAATTTAAAGCACAAATCAATGTGCTTAGCAATAGCCTTCATTCTATGTATATGCCTGCTTATTAGAGCTTTCACACACACACCCCACAAGCAGCATTATTACAAAGTCAGCTTATTGCTCCCAACAATCTGAGTACTCATTTTACCTACCTCGGAAGGATGGAAGGCTGACAACCTTGAGCCTGGTGGGGTGAGAACCTGCACTAATTGCAGGCAGCTGGTGTTACATAAGGCTCTGCGCAGGGAAAGCTTTAGAGTGAATTAGGAAAAGTGAAAAAGTGAATTAGGAAAATAGGAAACGGTTGCTGGAATTGGGTATGTGTAGTTTAACGAAGAGAAGGGTGAGGGGTGACATGATAGCAGTGATCCAATATCTCAGGGGCTGCCACAAAGAAGAGGGAGCCAAGCTATTCTCCAAAGCACCTGAAAGCAGGACAAGAAGCAATGGATGGAAACTAGTCAAGGAGAGAAGCAACCTAGAACTAAGGAGAAACTTCCTGACAGTTAGAACAATTAACCAGTGGAACAACCTGCCTCCAGAAGTGGTGAATGCTCCAACACTGGAAGTTTTTAAGAAGAGACTGGACAGCCATTTGTCTGAAATGGTATAGGGTTTCCTGCCTTAGCAGGGGGTTGGACTAGATGACCTCCAAGGTCCCTTCCAACTTATTATTATTATTATTATTATTATTATTATTATTATTATTATTATTATTATTATTATTATTAAGTTTAATCCACTTGCACTGTGTTATGTTTACATGTTTGATGACAAACAGCCTTATGTTTATAAGTGACAGTTTTCCTACTAAGTACCTGCATGTCATAAGCATTTGAATTAAAATTACCATATTAAAATCAAATCTGATGTTTTTTAATTTTTATTTGGTGTGCGTTGGAAGAGGGGTAGTCTTATATGGCGAGTATAGCCCAAACCCTATAATTTAACAGGAAATGTAAGGGGGTCGTCTTATACGCCCAGTCGTCTTATACGCCGGAAAATACGGTAACATTATCAGTACACAGTTGATGTTACCTAATTGGATAATGAAATGTCTGCAAGAAAACAACCAAGCTCAGAGAGCACCCTCTACACAAAACCTGTTAAGAGTGGGCAGAAAAGGCACTGTCCTGGAAACCAAGGCTACTACATTCCTTCTCAAAAGTTCCAGAACTTTCCCCACTTCTCTTTGAGTCTGAGGTAGTATATACTTTCCCTAAGTTGCCAAATTCCCTTGCTCCAGGTCCTGTTGGAACTATGGTAAGCTGAACTACTTTTAGCAAAGCTCAGGCGCTGGGAATACCTCCATATTTGCAGCAATGTCCACCTAATACTATGGCACTTTGATTTTCCTTGGATCATACTTACTTTTCACCTCCCCCAAAGGTAAATCTCATTGTTTGGAAAACACCAGTGAGTACCAGCTGGGGATGGGAATGCTCCCCTCCCTTAAATTGGAAACGTTATAGTTAAACAGTATTTGGTTCATTTGTCTGCTGTTTTATCTTCTCTTCACAGGTATGTACAGCAAAACCAATCTCTACTACTTGATGTGAATATTCATTCCATTGAGCCTGGTGATCAAATATACTTTAAATCCTGGAAAAATGACCCCCCTACAACCTAAGTAGAACTGCTCCTGCCAGCTGTTGCTCACTACCCACAACATATTGAAACTTGATGGGACCAAGCCATGGATCTATATCAAGATGAAGAAAGTTACTATTCCAGAAGAATTCCACCCACCAGAGGTGTCACCCAGGACTGGACTATTCCATAGAAACCATGATGTTTTTATTTAAACAAAAAAAAGAGTAAAATATAAAGGTTCTACGGAAAGCCTTTGGATAAAGTTGGCAATATTAACAACCATAGGGACTTCAGTGTGGACTTTAAATTTAGGAGCCTGGAGGGAAAAAGTTACTTCAGAACTGCTGACGAAATGGTTAAGAGTGCCTAACAATGCTGATTTAGGATATGTGTACATTTTCCACCAAAATCTGGAAAGGGGATGGTGTTAGAAGATATATTCCTTGATAAGGAATGGGAAAATATTCACTTAACAATTAGGAATTGCTCATGCTTACCCTATACAGGATTACCAAAGAACTATGCCCAAAATGCCACTTGCATAGAAAAGCCGCCCTGGGGCAACTATTAGAATCAAATTGTTTTACCGTAGCTCTGGGGAGTTGTTGGGTAACTAAAGCAAGATTATGCTTTTTTTTTTACCCCAAAAGTGGTATAGCAACCGAAAAGTCCACCTATGTTGGAGTTTATCCAAGGAGTTCCTTAACAGGTAACATCACCCTAAAAGAGATATGGCATTGTTCATTATAAGGGTTGTACAACTCCTACTATCTCTGCTGTGAAATGTTTCTTGCCCCATGGGGAATAAAGTGTACTAAACTAACTTATACAGCACAAATCATGTTTTTACAGTATGAATTAGCCCATCAAGCAGTCCAAATTGACATCATTTCAAAAGCCAGAGCCCCTTTTCTGGGACTTGGATATCCAGAACTGTGGTTGTTGGGTAGGTGACAAGCCTTAAAAATTCTACCTCATGGCAAATGCACTTGGGGTTTTGTGGTACCAAGTATCAGACTGATACCTGATATTAATACCTCCAGGAAGTGTAGGGATTGAAGATGGGTCTCAGCAGAAACAGCCCCAAGAAACCCCAGAAAGAAAGTGCAGATGCCTTTTGGAAAAGCACCTTAGGGACAACCATGACCTGGAATCTGGATGATTGAGAATCTCCATAGACACTTAGCCCCGATAAACTCATCTCATGGTATCCAAATAGAAAAACCATTGGCTGAGGACTAACACCCTCTATGGGTGTCATGTTAAATTACAGAAACATTTTAGCATTAGGAAACAGGACTGAAAGCATGTTCAAAGGAACCATCACAGCACTAATGAATCTAAATGAGGAACAGGCACAAATTTATCAGATGGTACTTCCGAACAGGCAAGTTTTAGACACTCTTTTCGCTGCCAAGAGGTGGGGGGGGAGAATATGTGCCATTCTGCATACTCACTATTGCACATATATTAATAACTCTCAGGCTGACATCAACAGAACCATATATGAAATGGAGGAGTTGATGAAAAATAGCTCAGTATCTGCGGCATCTGGCTTGTCAGATGTTTACTGGGCTTTTGGAATATCACCACATGCTCTGCTGGAGAACCAACGATTCTCCAGCATCTCAGACAGGACGGCGCCAGTCCTGCTATTGGTCAACTTTGGGCGGCAAGTATAGCTTCAATCCAATTCAAGGTTCAAGGTGTTAGTGATGACTTACAAAGCCCTTCATGGCATGGGTCCGGATTACCTACGGCAACACCTGCAGCCGGCGTCAACTTCCCTCCGTCCAGTGCGCTCCCACAGAGAGGGCCTCCTCAGGGTGCCTCCGATCAAAGAATGCCGACTGGTGGCCCCCAGGGGGAGAGCGTTCTCTGTGGGCGCGCCAGACCTATGGAACCGCTTACCGGTCGAGCTCCGGATGGCCCCCGACCTTCACTCCTTCCAGCGCGATCTCAAAACCTTCTTTTTTGAACAAGCTGGCCTGGTCTGACAGGATGGGGTTGGGTTTTTTATAATTAGTTTTAATTTTTAATATGTATCAATTACTACGGGCATAGTTGTTTAATCACTTTTTAATTTTTGTATCCTGTTTTTTATTATGTATTGCCCTGTTCACCGCCCTGAGTCCTTCGGGAAAAGGGCGGTATACAAATTAAATTATTAAATTAAATTAAATTAAATTGGTTAATACCATAGGGCCTGGCTATATATATTGAGGCAGGGTGAATCCAATCTCTCAGTACAGTTTCTGCTTAAATAAACTATGTGTTCGTCTGTACTCCTCTGCGTGTTCTCGTTCCTGCTCATCAGAGCCCACAACATAATATTTACCTTTGGAACTGACTGACATCTTGGCTCCCTAGCTTTGACTGGCTAAAATCCTTATTTTCCTTTCTAGTTCTCATTGTATGCCTTAGGATAGTTAGCTGCTGCTGCTGCTGTATTCAATGTTTACCTTTGATAGCCATTATCTTGAAGTCCTGTCTGCTTCAGAAGACAGATGCTAAAGTAATGGTACTGAACTCTTTCACTACTAAACATGATCCAAACTACCTTCTGGCCTTACAACAATCATCACCTGAGGCATATGACTCCATGGAGTCTCAGAGGGGAATGGGGTATTATGAGATAGTCTATTCATCTACTTATAAGTCAGGATATTTCCTCAGGTTCGATATAGCCAGCTTGCCAGAAAGAGAGGGAGGGGAGAACACACCAATCTCAGGGAAACAAATTGTAGATTAGAGTTATAAAAGGTGATTTTTTTTTCTTTTTATGACCCTGTGATCCTTGTATCAGGGTGGAGTCAAGGTAGACTGAATAGAGCTGAGCGTTTATTGGCTGGATGCCCTGCCTGACACCTACCTGGAGTTTACAGCAGATATTTTCTCTTTGTGCCCTGATAGAGAAACATCTGTCCGCTGCCTAGGATTGAACTCTCAACCTTCCAAATGGGGGCCGAGCATCTTCACCTCTAGGCCACAACTTCCTCAAAGTTATAAAAGGTGATAAGTAGTAAAAATAAATGAAAATAAAAATTGTAAAGAAATTGTTAAACCAACAGGACATGGAACCTGGGAAAACTGTCAGGATAATGGGACAATTTCCATGGATAGAAGTAAACAGAAAACAAGCTAATTGCAGACCCTTATCAACTCCTATGGTGGGGGTGGAAAGGCAGTAAGATACCTAATGATTTATGACTGTATATTCCTTTAAGGGAACTTGTTCTGTACTGTATAAAAGGAACTCAGATTGAAGAGGGCAACATGCTTGATTTGGAATCTATTCTCAAGTATCAATTATTCTGTACAGAATAAAGCTTCGCAAAGATGTTTATGTTTAGTGTAACTCAATTGGGCACACCAGGCTAAAAACCTCCAGCATTCCTGGGATAGCACTAGGAAGCCTGATTAAAATGATTTAAAGGGCTGATAGATTCAGAGAAAAGGATGAGCTAGAAAAACTATTAATCAACCCATACCTATAAAACATCTACCCTGCTCTGCTTGGCTACCCATGTGGGACCCAGAGAATGTGCTTTTGTAGCTCATCTCTCAGTCCATAAATAAAATGGCATAAGTTTCACGGTGGTCATAATGGGACTCAGGAAGGACACTAGCAGCAGAGGTTGGTCACAGCAGATGCATCACATCCCGGTCATACCTATACAAAAAATATGCTGAACCAATCAATAACATAAAAATACAGATACATATAACAGCATCAACGCAGCCTCAGAACCAATAAGGACAACAATAAAAAGTCTCTCCATCCTATCTCTTTGTCATGGGTAGGTTATTTTTAGTATACCATCCTCAGAGAATTTTAAAATCTGTAAGCCATTTAATATGAAAGAAAGCACATTGTGACAGCAAAATAATATCCAAAATGAGAAAGGAAATAGAACTACATTGTGGCTTGTAAATATAGTTTCTTCCAATTTAATAGAGTTGGCAGAGTTTTTTGAATCTGGAGTAAAAGTTTTATTTTGATTTGGTTTTGGAGTGTGAAAGACTTTTTTGCCCAGTTTTTAGAAATTTTATCTGGCTAAACCTGTGGTCTTTCTTGTAAATTAGGGCAGAGTTTTCCCATTCTCAAAAAAAGAAGAAATGCACTGGCAAAAAAAAAGTGATCGAAAGAAAGCATATATTTTGATATACAAAATATACATATGTTAATTTATAGTTAGCTGAAATATAGAAATAATTATAGTTCATATTAGATTTTAATGCAGTTTTCCAGATAGTAGCTGCTATAATGGATAATTTCAAGTCCTCCATATTTTCTTCATGTAATTCTTTGTTTTTAAACAGAAGAGGCATTGGGTGTCCTTTCAAAGGAATAGTGGATGTCTTCAAATAGGAGGGATAGCCATGTTAATGTGCTTTGTGATTTTAAAAAGAGCTATGTCACAATGTAAATTCAGGTAGGATTGGTTAACCAGTCTAAAAGTATCTCACAACAAGGCAGATCACAAATGTGTGACTAGTACCTCTCCTCCCGCCTCCACGTGCTTACACGTGACAAGGTCAGGATGCGGGGTCTCCATAATCACAGCTTCCTCTGTACTTCAGGGGGTTCTTCACAGCAAATTATTGCCAGATAAATTGAATGTGTAAGATTAGATCTGTGTTTCTCAACCTTGGCAACTTTAAGCTGTGTGAATTTCAACTTCCAGAATTCCCCAGCCAGCATGTCCACACACCTTAAAGCAGTCAAAGTTGAAACACATTGGATTAGAATATAAGTCGCATCTCATTTCATTGCATAATATTTCATTCTATTCCTTAATAAATGTCTTCATTATTTTGCTTCTTCTATGTCATCAAGGTTGCAGTCCTAAGGAAGGAAGAAATTTCACTGAACTCAAGAAAATGTATTCAGGATCTTACTGTAACAGAGATGCATAGCTAACAGATGCTAAAATGAAGTAGCAAGCTGTCTGCACTGGAAAAACACAAGCTCTGGAGTATAACTGAATCCTAAACATTTCCATAAGTCTAGAAAAGGAACTGGATTCAGTAAGGATGGATTCCAGATGGTTCAGGGACGGCTGGTTGCCAGTTTGAGAGAAACTGAGGCAGCGTTGGTGGTAGAGTTGCTGAAGTCCAAAGGACACAAATGGGATTCTGTTGCAATGCAGGTCTGGGGGAGCTAAGGAGCTGCTCTGTTTACACAAGTGAACTTTCTAGTTTGTAAATAAGATTAATATAGGGATGTGTTGAGAAAAGTGAGTATTGTCTTTATGATCTTTCAGGAAGGAGACAAAAACTCCCATTAATTCCTAAGAGCCGGAGTGTGGGAGATAGTTTTACAAATCACATAATTAAAGACCAGCCCACTGTAGGAAATACAGAGACAAAGCAGTGCTTGCAGCAGATAGCTGTTCAATCTTTGCTTGAAAACTTCTAGCAAGGGAGAACTCACTGTACCTCTAAGAAGTTGGTTCTCTTATTCTGGTCTACGGTTGTAACGTAAATTTGATTCGCCGATTGATCGATTCAACGATTGAGCTGCTCTTGCCATCTATATGTGTAGCCTCTTGAGGATGTAATCCTGTCTTCCAGAACTGTAGCAAATAAGTTAATGCCCTCTTTTATATGATGAATTTGGAGGTATATTAAGTGCTGACAACAAAGTGAGAAGAGAAAAAAATATTCTGTTTCCTGACCTGTTGCTAAATTTAACAACAACAACAACATGATATCTAGAAGGATGCTTCCAATCACACAGTTCCACTTTATATTGTCCATTCTGCCCATAGGGCACTAAAGTTTATGAAGAGTGATTGCTCCTGGCTGTGATTATTCAGTGATCTGGAAAAGACGCCATACATTGGCTCACAATGGATTCTTCTGTTTATTTCTACTTCATATTCTTCAGAGCTAAGGGCCAAACCACGTTTTACATATAGTGATTTTTCCCTGTTGTTTTTTTTAAAATGAAAGCAGCCTTTGGAGACTATAAATTTAACACTTTTTCTTCCAGGCTATTAAACTTCTTTTCTATGCACAGAGAGATTTTGAGGGGACTAAAATGCAGGAAATATCATATCTCATCACCATTATTTCACCTTGTGAATGGTATGTATGTGTGTGTTTAACTCAAAAGTGAGTTTCAAGCAACTGGTGTTCAGGAACATTTTCAGAGTTAGTTTTGAAAGATGTATAGAGTAATGAACTAGAAAGCATTGGTTCAAAGGAAAGGGAGATGGAAGAAAAGAAGAAAGGCAAGGCAAGGTGGAAGGAAGGAAGGAAGGAAGGAAGGAAAGAAAAAGAAAAGAAATAAGATAGGTAATAAAGAGAAAAGGAAAGGAAGATGGATAGGAAAAGGAAATCAACTCAGGGAAAGAAATGGAGAATGAAATTATGAGTATAAATGCCAAGGGACAAGGAATAGAAAGTAAAAAGAAGTTTGTTTCTAAAAAAAGAAAACTTGTGTTAAAAAAAGAAGAAAACTGCAGAGAAATTAAAGAGGGATGAAAAATGAGTTGGAAAAGAATTACATTAGGCACAGTAAGAGTCGGCCTAAGCAGTTGATTTTGCATGTCACAGAATAAATAATTGAGTGTGAATTACTGCTATTATCATTGAGATATTCTCTTATACGGTAACAAAAAGTAATTTCATTAGCCTGGAACACTCCATATCTTGACTGATGGGAAAGAAGGCTTACCTTAGACAGCAAAATGTCTTCAATGACCAACCCTAAATATGATAGAACTTAATAAAAGATGAAGGAAAGGGTCTTAGCTCTACATCTTGGAGATGTAGATACAACGTACTTATGACGAAAGGGAGAGAAATCTGCTTCCGTTCATTTGGGAGGTTTGTGAGTTCAGTTTTCATATTGCCAGGGGAGGTTTGGTGGTTTAATTTGATCATGTAACTTATTTACACAGAACATGTCTTTTTAGAAGATTATTCCTTTATTTCAGTTTTTAGCTGCCAAGTCCTTATAAGACAGCTTTCACTGTATGAACATAAAATTACAAAAAAATAACAAATCAGCAAAAAGCATAAAAATGATATAAGAGGCAGGGCAAACATAGCCGTAAAATTTACTAAAGAATAATAACATAATAAAGTGGGAGCAGAACAGCAAGTATCCTACTCCAACAATCTCATAAAACAGACAAAATAACACAAGTTAACAGCACAGTCCTATGATTTCTATTAAAATGTAAAATCATATTAATTCACCTGGTCTTTAGGTGTAGAAGTGCAGCCTGTTTTGAGGTTATGCATTTTGACTCTGATACTGTTTTCCCAACATTTTATCCATGACTTAGCATTTCAAAATTCTTGGACCAACGTGATAGCCACTAGATACGTTGAACTAGTACTTCATATAATTCTCAGTTCAAGGTCCTGCTGGCTAGAAATTTTAGGAATTCTAAACCGAGACAGCAGGAAAGTTTGCAGTTGCAAAAGACAATTATATGACATTATCTTGTTGTCTTTCCTGGATACCATTTCCCACCATTATATGGAGAAAATCCACCAAATGAATTTTAAAAAGGGAAAACAAGGGGATATCTCAGTTAAATCTGTTTTTGCTCTCTATCTAATTTTAGATCAATCTTTAGGCTGGCATGATAAAAAGTAAGAGTCTGAATCTCAGTTCAACTTTCTTTAGTTTTATGAAGTCCATCCATTGCGACCCCTACTCTATCCTTCTAATTTTGTAATGTACCGATAAATGACAATCTTGTAATATGTAAGAAAAAAGGGCCTTGAGAAAGCTTTGCTTCAAAGAATGGCATATATTTTTAGAAATGTAATATAAAGAAACAGAATTGGATTGCCTTAGTCCAGATTATTTTTCTAACTATCTTCCACAAACCCCAAAAAGAATTATTTCTGGAATCAGGTACATAAACATGAAACCTGCTTCATTCCAAACACAGCAGTTTCTGCAAAGGTTATTGCCAATAAACCTTGTAAATCCACTCTTACTAAGAGCTTTGGCTCTGGAAGCACTAAATATAACTGTGCATTCAACCCACACTCCACCCGCCTCAGACACCTCCACACACCACAGTCTGTCTATTTCTGGAAGAAATATTTAATTCCACCAACTTTATATATCAAAGGTGTTCTTTTTAAAGCCTTTATGTAAAAAGCTTATGCCATCCACCCCTTTTGCTAGCTGCTGATGCAGAACAGGAACAAATGAAGGTGGAACAGACAGAGGCTCAGCAAGTATTGTTCTTTCTTCTAGATAAGGCTCGTCTTAAATTGTTCTCCCTCAGTTGTGGCATTTGACAGGAAACCCATACACACAGTGGAGGTGTAGGGTGGAGTGCAGAGTGATGGGGTGGCAGGGGCAGCAGAGGGCATAGTGGCCAGAAGGGCAGAGATGGAGGAGATAATAATAATAATAATTATAATAATAATTATAACAACAACAACAATAATAATAATAATAATAATAATAGTAATAATAATAGTAGTAGTAGTAGTAGTAGTAGTAGTAGTAGTTGGAAGGGACCTTGGAGGTCATCTAGTCCAACCCCCTGCTCAGGCAGGAAACCCTATACCATTTCGGACAAATAGCTGTCCAGTCTCTTCTTAAAAACTTCCAGTGTTGGAGCATTCACATGTGACAGGAGTTGAGTTGTAAATGTGGGTGGGATGCCAAGTGCCCACATATTGATGCCATGCAAGAGCTGTAAATTCAGGTCCTTCCAACTTTTATGAAGAACAACCTAACTAAAAAGTTATCTGGTCCAATCCTTGCTTAATTATAAAGTGAGGGGCCTTGCAGTTGCTCACTAAGATGTATCAACTGTACTGCAAAAAGAGCCATTGTTGTAGTAGTGTAATAATTGAATCTTTGTGTTACATTTCTGTTTAAATTATTTCTTAATTAATTAATTCTAAATTTAGTATCTAAGTATTATTTCTAAATTTAGTATCGAAGCCAATACATTAATGTATGTTTGTAAAATGTGTGTATATGTGAGCCTTGTGAGGTAGTCCAGACAGAAAGCCTGCCCAGATGATCTAATTCTACTTTATTGTATAAGGTTGCATTGTCAGAATTTTGGAAGTGTGATGTGTATGTGTGCATACATACACACATACATACAGTAAATGTTCAGATGATGAGTAAATAACTATTGATCAGGGAGGACTGAGGGCATCCTAATAAGTCAAGAATCCGATGATTGTTGTATTCAGGGTTGGAACCACAAAAATGTACTTCTTATAACATGCTTAACTAGGTTCAGGTGGTGGTTGTTTCTGAATAATAAGAGTTGTTGAACTTGGAAGTTTATTGATCCTTACTCTTCCTGTGCTCAACATTAAGTCTAGAGGGGCTAGATGAAAAATGGTGCTGGATTTTCACTCCCTTTAGCCATATGAGAAGGAGGGTAAAATGTGAACAGAAATTAGTCTGAATTCACCAAAGTCCCTCTCACCCCATCCCACCCCACCCCCAGTTTGTCGATGATATAGTAGCCAAATGTCCTATGAATGTTTTCTGGACTGGATTGGAATAATAATAATAATAATAATAATAATAATAATAATAATAATAATAATAATAAGGAGGAGGAGGAGGAGGAGGAGGAGGAGGATAAGGAGGAGGAGGAGGAGGAGGAGGAGGAGGAGGAGGAGGATAAGGATAAGGATAAGGATAAGGATAAGGATAAGGATAAGGATAAGGATAAGGATAAGGATAAGGATAAGGATAAGGATAAGGATAAGGATAAGGATAAGGATAAGGATAAGGAAGTGATAGCCTGCCTGGAATGGCTGGGAAGACTGTAAATATGGTCCCCTACTATGCAGAGCCACCTCTGGGTCTACTCAGTGGGGAAGAGAGTGATTGGATTGTATCTTGGATGCAGGGCTTTGGAGACTGTGTAGGGCTTTGGAGAGTGAAATAACTTGTCGTTATGAACTCAGATGAAGTTCATAGAGCATATAGTAATATGTCCCTATTCTGCATATATTTTCTATGGAACCTGATTTTTCTGATAGCTGCACACAGGAGTACACTAAAAGTGTAGATCACAGACAGTTGTTCAACATCTTGTCTCTCTTTCATTTTCCGCATCTGATTGTAGGTCAAATATTGACAAAGATGCTAAGCTTTCCTAAATTATGGTTTGAAAGGCTATTGTTTCTCCTGTGTTAACGTACAGATTTGATTAATAACAGATACTCCACCGTAGACCAACACACATTGTATTCTTAGGGTATTAGAAACGGGCCTTAGCATCTCCAAATATTGTACGTTTTTTTGCATCATGGAAAGAAATGTTTGCATCTATTCTTAATTGCTTAAGAAACAAAGTTTGAACATTTTGTCCTGACTGACAGTTCAGTGAGTCACTCTCAACAGCTATCACTGCATTAATTATAACTAGGAATGGTTATAAAGGCATGGAGGATATCAGCGTGTTAGATGTTTTCTGGGTTACAAGCAGACACAAGATCACAGCAAACCAAGTATGTGCAGAGGAATATGGTGTGTGCAGAAGATTATTAAAAGGATCTTTGGCCAGAGAGGAAAAAGAAGAGGAAGCCAATATTCCGCTATACAAATAAGAGTCTGGACCTGATCCTATAGTTTGCAATTGTACTGCACCTCTCTTCTAGAGGACTTTGAATAATAAACACCAGCTGATGAATTCAGAATATGTAGCCTGTGTATCTAAAGTGACAATGCTACAAAAAAATAAAAATAAACCTACTCTCTTTTTTTTGTTAAGCCTTGATAATCTATTGTTCTGCATAATAGTCAGGCTAGAATGCCTTTACACAGCTTCAGAGCCTCCGTTAGCCATTTTCTTATGGGCAGGATTTTATGGCATTTTATCTCTCCCTTGTTTTAAAGTATTCCCCCCTCTATACAACTGCATATTCCAGAATGTTGTTTCAGGCTGCTTAATGGGGTTAATGACCGGGAAATCTGTCCCAGATTTCTATGGAAGATCACAGCTCCCTTGTTCTTTTACCGCTTTAACCTGAGCATCTTAAGCCAGCACTTAGGATAACAATTCTTTTAGGAGCCCCAATATAGACATGGGGAACCCGGCTGAAGCTGCTTAACCTCCTTTGCACAACATACATGATTCTGAGTGTAACGTGCCTTAAATGTATTTATTGATAGAATATATATCTTAGCCGGGCAGCAACATTCAGAGTAAAGTAATCAGCATTTAAACAATCTAAGCGATTAAAAACCATTTCCCCAAATTGAAACAGGGCAGCACCTAATTAAAATGCCAAGTTAATAAAAAGCCCAGCTGAATGAATATATGGCTTTTGTTCAATATCCTGAAAAATCAGAAGGCGGTTCTCAAGAATGCCTGATCAAACGCCTCAGTTACTTTAGCATTCATCCTACCTGTGAGTAAAAAGCTCAGGCTGGTCTCCGGTATGAGTGCAGCTCTGCAGAAAATTAGATCAGAGTTCAAAATACATACGTATTTGCTAAATGAACGGAATAAGGGAAATCTGCCCTGTAGAAGATTCCAATGTCAGCATAGCAAGCTTATTGTGTAAGGATGTGTAAAATGTACAACCAGAACAGCTTTTTCAGAACAGAGAATTGTTCTCTCTGTATAAATCTCCCCAGCAGAATTGGAAGTTATTAATAGATAAATGGCTACATGATAATAACCACAGAGAGTTGGTAGCGCAATACAAGTTTTTTTAAAAAAGATCACACTGGAAGTAGATTTAAGTTGTTTAAATGTAAGTATGTGTGTATATCTTTTACTCACAGTAAAGCAAAGAAGCTTGGCGATCTTTTTTAGTTTTCCTGATGAGGAATACAGCGACACTCAAAAAGTGTTCACCTTTTCACCTGCAGAAACTCAGGATGCAGCTTTGTAAGTCACATGAGCGGATTACTTTCTATCAGGAGAAATGAGGCTGTTTCATTTCTCCAGACTTCCCATCACACTTTGGGCTCTTCTCACTTGATCCCTCCAATTTACTATGTTGGTATAAAATGTGCAAGCGGGTTTTCTACACAGTATGTGCTTCCTTCTCCTTCATACAATCCAAGGGCACAGTACTGTCAACGTTTTGCATAAAACCTGTAAATGCATAAAAGGGTCACTATCCTGGGCCAAGAAATAAAGTGCTTTGCTAGAGGTGAGACAAACATGAGTGCATGGCAATCAGTGGGTCAGACCCAAATTAGTGCCAGCGGCCCTATCTCCCAAGAGACAAAAGCTCTGCATTCAGCTGTATGTAAATCCAGACTGGACATGAATGGCTGCAGGTGGTTTTTGCTTGTTCAGTCTCTCCTCCCCACCTCACTGAGGTTTTCTATTTACTAACTCCAGAAGTTTCAATACCCATTTTTATGACTTAAAAAAAGAGATGCTTGACACAAAACTAAGGAACACAGATAGTATGGCTGGAGGCTATTATCTCGATGTAGCCAACCGGTAGAATTTATTAGGTACTCTTAAATCTAGTGTATTCATCGACCTCTGTCATGATATAGAAAGTTCTCATTTAATATGTGTGTGTGTGTGTGTGTGTGTGTGTGTGTATGTGTGTTGGGGGGGATGTTTGCAAGATTAAATGACAACAGAGCTGTATGAGGTCAGCGGGACTTATTTCAGGAAAAGCCCAAGAGCATCAAAGATGTAAACTCTTCAAAGGAAGGAAGGAAGGAAGGAAGGAAGGAAGGAAGGAAGGAAGGAAGGAAGGAAGGAAGGAAGGAAGGAAGGAAGGAAGGGGAAGGGAAGGGAAGGGAAAGGAAAGGAAAGGGGGCCTGTTTTACTTTCAAGACCAACCCTGATCCCTGGGCAGGAGCTTACCTGTAGGAGACCTGCTTCCTGATAGCTAAATGCAGGAATTGGTCGTCCATCCCCGAGGACGGACCAGCTTCCGCTTCAGAGAGTTTCAAGGTGGGGCCCAGACTGGACGGCAGGGATTTCCCAGCTCCCAGGACCCTCCATTCGTCTCTGGCAAACCTGCGCAGGGGGGTTTTCACCTCTCCGGCTGCCCCTGCCGCGCCCTCAGCAACATCCCAGCCGCTCCGTCGACGGGGCGCTTCAGCCATTCTCTCCGGGCGGCTCTTCTTTGCGCTCGGTTTCTCCCTCCCGCCGCCGGCTCTCTCGCGGGGGGGCTCCGGTTGATCTCGGGCGCTTTGGGGCAGGTGGATCGGAAGGGAAGCCAACAGCCCGACGTCTGGCAGCCTTTCCCGGGGGAGAAAGCTCAGGACCGCGTCTTCGGCTCCCCTCTTTCGGGAATTTCCCGGCTCCCGGGACGGCGGAGGTGAAACCCACAAACTTAGCGTCAGAGGGAAGGAGCTCCCAGCGCCGTCTCTGGAAGGAGGAACGCGGAGGAGTCCTGCGGGGAAGGAAAGCTGAAGTTGAGTCCGAGAGGGAGCTGGGATGGACGGCGCGGAGAAGAAGAAACCCGAGGAAGAGCAGCAAGCTCGCCGGCCGGAAAAAAGGCAGAAAAGCTGCTACGTCTCTTCTGCCGGCGGTGGGGCGAGAGGCGAGTGCAGGTGGCTTGGCCGCTCCCAAGTCCCAACGCTCGGCTCCCGAGTCCGGAGCCTCCAGGTAGCCCCAACAGAAGAGCCAAAGCGGAGCAAGCGGAGCGCCGGCGCACGGATCCTGCAGCTCCGGAGACCGACCAGAAGAGGCGGGGGGGGGGAGAAAGAAAGAGGCGGGGGGGGGGGGAAAGAGAAAGAGGTTGGGGGGGGCGTCGCTGTGTTCACGCTGCCCAAGATTGCAGTGTCACCTCAGAGACACGCGGAAACGGGTTCTTAACCCTTGCCAGGCCAGCAGTAGATAGAAGGGAAGGCTGGAAGGAAGAAGGTTTGGGGGCTCAAGAGATAAGCCCTCCCGATCCAGGACGGGTCGGCCACCCCCCACCAGTGGCGTAGCGTGGGGGGTGCAGGGGGGGCCGGTCGCACCTGGTGCAACATCTGGGGGGGGCGCATTAGATGCATTTTACTTTAATTACATCAGTATTTTCATAACAAACAATACATGTGCTTAGGGGGTAAGGGTTTCTTTAACTAATCTAGTGGAAGAGACTCCAGTGCTAAAATCCACGGGTTAGGGGGCTCAAATTACTTGCCTTGCCCCGGGTGCTGACAACCCACGCTACGCCACTGCCCCCCACCTTCACCCCCCCCAAAAAGAAATCGGAATAGCGCAGGCAACACTTTTTGCCGGTTGCCCTCTATGGAGGCGAAAGTCGGACTGGGAAGCAGCGAAAGCGTACAGAATAACAGCGTGGGAAGGGGCCTTGAAGGTCATCTAGTCCGACCCTCCGCCTGAAGCGGGAGACGCTATGCCGTTTCTGACATACCGTATCTTTCAAAAATCCACCATACCTTTCCAAAACCTCGGAGCACCGGGGAACTGCCTGAGGATTGAAAAGAGGTGATTTGGCTCCCATCTTTAAAAAATTAAAAAAAAGGGATGGGGGGAACCAGATCCAGGATACTACAGACCAATCAGCCTAACATCAATATCCGGGAAGATACTGGAAAAGATAATCGGAAAAACAGAGCTGTGAACATCTAGAAACAAATAAAGCAGGACAGAAAGAGGATTGAGGCTTTTGAATGCTGATGTTGAAGACCTCTGAAAATATCACCCACAGCCAAGGAAACAAAACTGATGGATCTATGTAGTCCCTAAAGACCTGATGGCCCATCAACCAGCCAGGCAGCCATGAAATCCAGTTGCCCAGCAACATGGTGCGAAAGACAGCTGCTGAGTGTACTGGATCTAGGAAGAGGAACTGCTTTAAGGACCAGGTTGCTGGCTGAGAGTGGATGGCCATTCTGTTTTCATAATTGCTACAAAACGGAGATCCACAAAGCCTTGTCCTGCTCTTCTCCCAGGGATTTACCAGCAGACATTTCATTTCTGCCACTGTCACATCTTTGACCGATGTGATATCTTTCACATTAATCTCCCACTGTAGGGAGACTAAAGTGAAGAAGACAAGACTGACAGGTAGATCAGATCAGGAAACCAACTCCATAGGAAGATTAGAGCTATACTTTATTATGACAGGCTGTAGTAACGAAATCTTGCAAGCCTGATTGTCTTTGCCTCCCCTCCCACCAAGTATGAATCGGGGAGGAGCGTGCTTGGTCTCCTCTGAAGGCTATCTTGTTTCTTAGACTTAAAGAACGTTTCAGCCCTCTTTGCTTAGTTCCTCAAGGGCCTCTTCCAGACTCTCTCCAAATACTATAATTTTTTTTAATTTAATTTAATTTGTATACCACTCTTCTCCCGAAGGACTCAGGGCGGTGAACAGGGCAATAAATACCAAAATACAAAAATTAAAAACAGATTAAACCATAGTGCCCAAATACAATAAATAAATTACTTAAAAGCAATAATTAAAACCCAAACCCATCAGACCAGGCCGGCTTGTTCAAACAAATAGGTTTTTAGATCACATCGGAAGGAGCGAAGGTTGGGAGCCATCTGGAGCTCAACCGGGTAAACGGTTCCACTTCTTCGTCTGGAATAATATGAAGCCTGTTTGGAGAAGGACACTCAAAGAATTTTTTTTTAAAAATTAAGAATCCCAAGATTCATTCATTCAAAAGAAGAAATAGACTTTGGTAGGATATTGTTCATAATGAAATTTCAAATAGCACACTGCATTAGGGCTATTGGTGAAAAGGAAAGCTGGGCTTTGCAGGGCTTCTTCTTCTGCAAAACAAATGGCCTTCCTTCCTCCCTCCCTCCCTCCCTCCCTCCCTCCCTAATTTTTCTTGATCATCTTGCTCTGAAATCCAATTTTTCCTTAACTCCATGAACAATTCGGTATTGCTTGCTAAATGTGATTCTCTCCAGAGCTAATAGCCCAATAGCTCTTACTGAGCTTGCAGTGCGTAATATAGTTGAGCAACTGTCGGTACTTTTTGTCATGAAGATGGTGCCCATGGAATCACTGATAATCACCCATAATTAAAATAAAAAAGCCACACACCACCACCACCATACACAAACACGCTTCTGTGTAATTTCAGTTGTAATGTGTTCTTGCCTCTTCCACCTCCTTGTCCGTGTACTTTCATTTTCTAACACCAAGGAGCAAATGTTCATTTATTTTGCTTGATTATTTAAGGGAGCAAACAGATTTTGTTTTTTTTTAAAAAAAATAAGTCGCCACAATTTAATGTGTCCGGTAAGAAAGCTATTTACTTCCATTCTTTTTACAAAGCTGCAATTACTGTTATAGGACAGGGATTAGCTTAAGTGTAATTGCTCAAAAATGTTTCATATAAACCCTCTGATTTTGGATCAAAGGAATTATGGAGTACTGTATAATTTATTTTAAACCCAGTAGAGGTTTGGTGCCTATACTTCTCTGTCATTGCTCTTGTTTCCTTTCTCATGGACTCTTTCCACACTGGTGAGATGAAATCTTCCCCACCCATTTTTGAATTCACAGAAAATAGTGCCCACATGACATTGCCAAATCCTACCAATCAACTACTGCCTTTGTTCCCAGTTACTGTCATCATCTCACTTCCTTCAAATAAATAGTGACCAGACCTAGCAGATTTATACACCTTGAGGCAGCCTTAGACAGTCAGAAGAAAGAGGAAATAGTTACCTAATGATATCTGTCTTGCCATCCACATTAACTCTTTGGCTCAGGTAAAATATTTTCCAGAAGGGAGGCAGAGTCTTTACTGTCAACATAACCAATGTGATCGTGATGCATTTTTAGCACAAATTCTTATTTATGCAACCCAGGTTTTTTTTAACATCTTAAATTACATTATGGAAATAACCAAACTATTCTGAGTGATATTTATCTGAATCCAGCAAGTAATTAAATTCACATTTTGGGCTGAACTGAGCCATGTTGAACAAACTACATTTGCCGGGATTCACATGCTACACTAAGCTCTAAATTATAATTTACAGAGCACAGTGACTGGAGGTGCTCAGCATTGCCTGGTTAATACTTGGGTGGAAAAAAAATAGCAGGAAATGCATTCATAGCAGATTTAAAGGCCAGACTGGAAAATTTAAAGAAAAACCCCGGAAGAAGATAATGGCAAAATCATGATTACAAATGATCTCTGCCACAGTATGATTATCCCTTCTCTGCATTTGGGGGAGTGGGGCTCTTGGCAATCCCGCATTTATGATACATGCTGCAGTTTGTTGGGTATCACTTAATTAGAATTGCATAGAGCACTTGACCACTAAGCTCTCCTATTACTTACTAGTACTGTGACTTTTGTTTTTATATATATAAGGGACGCGGTGGCTCAATGGGTTAGGACACTGAGCTTGTCGATCGGAAGGTCGGCAGTTTGGCGGGTCGAATCCCGAGTGCTGCGTAACAGAGTGAGCGCCTGTTACTCATCCCAGCTTCTGCCAACCTAGTAGTTCGAAAGCACATAAAAATGCAAGTAGAAAAATAGGGACCACTACGGTGGGAAGGTAATAGTGTTCCGTGCGCCTTTGGCGTCTAGTCATGCCGGCCACATGACCACGGAAGCGCTGGCTCTTCGGCTTTGAAACGGAGGTGAGCACCGGCCCCTAGAGTCGGAAACGACGAGCACGCATGTGCGGGGGAACCTTTACCTTTACATATATATATATATATATATATATATATATATATATATATATATATATATATATATATATATATATATATATATATATATATATATATATGTTTTCTGAGGTTTTCGCGGGTGCCTGTATGTGGATCCTTGGTTTTTCGGGTTTTTCCCCGCGTAGAACTAAAGGTGTGGGCGCAACGTTTCGACGGAGTCCCATCCGTCATCATCAGGCTTTAGCTTCCTTCTTCTGGGAGAAGCATGTGGCTGTTAGTTCCTCTTTTTTAAACTGCCAGAGGGGGTGTGTTCTGTGGAGGTGTGCTCTGATTGGGTAGGGGACCAAGTGTGTTCTGATTGGGTGGGAGTGTGTTTTGAATGGTGGGTGTGTTCTGATTGGGTGGGGGGTGTTCTGAGTGGATGGGCTGGTCTCAGCTGCCAGCTCCAGAACTGAGCTGGTGAGTTGTGCTGCTTTTGTTCGGCTTCGTGTTTGTGGTGGTGCCATGTTTTTATAGTGGGTGTCAGTTTGCTTATTGTGTGGTTTGGAGGGGTTTAAAGTGGCTGATGTTGCAGCTGTAGTTAGGTTTCTGTTTTGTGGTTGTGTGTCTTTATCGTTGTGGGTTCGGATTTGCTTTTTGAATGGTTGTGTGGTGGTGATGTCATGTGATGTTATCATGAGTTTGGGTCTGGTATCATTCTTGGTGGTTGGGCCTCGTCTGTCAATCAAGGCGGGTTTCCAAATGGCTGGTAGACGAGAGGTATCATCTCGTGTATTCATGCTGTGGGGGCGTTTTTCTATCTCAATGGCTTCTCTGATTATTCTGTTGTTAAAATGTTCAATTTTGGCGATAGTTTTGGTTTTTTTAAAATCAATTTCATGTCCCGTGGCTTCAAAGTGTTGGACCAGGGATGAAGTTTGTTCTCCCTTTCTGAGTGAGTTTTTGTGCTCTTCAATGCGTGCACTTATTCTTCTGTTGGTCTGTCCGATGTATGTGGTGGGGCAGGTGGTGCATGGGATTTCGTATACTCCTTGGTTTTCTAACCCAATTATGTCCTTGGTGTTTCTTAGGATGGTGGATATTTTTCTGTCTGTGTAGAATGCTGTTTTGATGTTGTGTTTTTGGAGGACCTTGCTGATTCTGTCTGTGGTCCCTTTTAAGTATGGGAGGAGGGCTTTGCCATTTTCTTGTTCTCTGTCTTGGGTTTTTGTGGGTGTCTCTCTTCGGATTAAGTTGGTAATCGTGTTTCTTTGGAATCCATTGGCTGTTAGTACATTAGTGAGAGTGTGTAGTTCGGTTTTTAGGTGTTGTTCGTCAGCTAGGTGTTTTGTTCTGGAGATGAGTGTCTTGGCTACGGAGTTAATCTGTGCTGGGTGGTGGTGTGAGAGTATATATACATACATACATACATACATACATACATACATACATACATATATATATATATATATATATATATATATATATATATCCGTCTTGTAAGTTTATACCCTGTATTCAGCTCTGGGAAGTCGGGGAGGGGAGGGGAGGGTTGGGGGGAAGGGGGGGAATTTAAAAAATGTACTGTAAAACTTTTCAATTAAAAAAAATCCGTCTTGTGATAGTTCATTGCTTTTTCTGATTTTCTGGTTTTGCCCATCATTCACCTGATATCTCTAAACACCCCCCCTTCAATCTTCCCTCTCTCCTGTCTTATCTTGACTTGTCATTCAGCCAAACTCCAAGCTTTCAATTTCTCCCATGACTCAGCCCCACCAACCCCCAGACAACATTAATAGACTGCCATAACTGGTTTGCAAAAAACCATGTGACACCTAGATGGTAGCAAAGTGATACTGAAAATTCTATTGGTTTGTTCACTTGCCTTGTTTTTATGCTCCTCCAGTCAGAGTTGACCCCGAGCAGTTTATGTATCCAATACAGCACAGTAAACAGATTAAAAACAAAATACTTTAGAAAAATGTAATCTAATGCAATAGGTCCAGTTAACAACTGGTCCCATTCAATGAAGAACCAAAAATAATGTCTCAGATCCCAAAGCATGCGCCCAAAAAGCTAGTTGCTGTTCAAGAATTCAGGAAACATGGGCTGATCTAAGATCTGGGAGAATTTATTCATTTATTTGTATCCTGCCTTTATTATTTTTACAAATCACTCAATGTAGCAAATATATCCAACACACCTTCCTCCTCTTTCTCCAGAACAAAAAGCCTGTGAGATGGGTTTGGTTGAGAGTGTGTGACTGGCCCAAGGTCACCCAACTGGCTTTCATGGCAAAAGGAGGCCTTGAACTCATGGTCTTCTGCTGTCTATCTTGGTGCCTTAACCACTAGACCAAGGGTAGGCAACCTCGGCTCTTTTATGACTCATGGACTTCAACTCCCAGAATTCCTGAGTCAGCATAGCTGACTCAAGAACTCTGGGAGTTGAAGTCCATGAGTCATAAAAGAGCCGAGGTTGCCTACCCCTGCACTAGACCAAACTGACTATTCTGGAGGAGGCCATATTAAGAAGATCCTGCTCCATGGCCATGCAAACAACAAGGTAGCCTCTAGCAGGGAACCTTCTTTTCCAGATATTAATGGATTGGGAAAAACTCCTGGGAGAAGATGGACCCAAAGATATTCAGGTCCTGAGTTATGAAGGGTTTACAACCAATACCTTGATGTGCATCCAGATGTACACTAGTAACCAGTGCAGCACAACTGCTCTTGAAGCAGTGATGGTTAAATGAATAAACTGGACCCATAACTGCCTGAGCTGTTGGGATCTTAATTTCTTGCTAGTGGCTGTCCATTTATTTGCAGCTTCAATGCCCACATGCTGTTCAATGTATGAAACATGCATTCATCGAGTTGTATTGTGTAAGCCCAGTTGCAAGGGAATACTATGTATTCCGATTCAGTTTGAATTCTGATTTTTTCCCCCCCATGATCTGTTTTCCAGATCTTGTCACCCACCAGCCTAGGAAGGAATCTAAGCCTCTGTATACCTAAATTATTTAGCAGCAGCTTGATGGATGATGTCCCTTTGTGTCCAAAAACTACATCAACTTTCACCAAAGTAGAAAGATACAAAGATAGACAATGGTTGGATCCACATATTATACTAAGCCAGGGGAGCCATTTTGGCGGGTGGTTTCACATTTTGATTTTGTTCCTTTTTTTCCTCCTAAGGCTTAACGCATTTTTATTACAGGCTCATTAGAACTCCCCTAGAACATATTCAACAAAGCAAAGAGTGATTCCTTCTCCCATCTGTCCATTCCTCCTTGTGCTTTAGAGTTGGAAAAGGGTGGTGACTAGGCAACCTCACTACACTTTTGCCAGGTTTGCTTAAACAAGTTTTAGGAATCACAATCAGTTGTAACAGTCTAAACTGTAACCTAGGACTGTTGAAACATAACAGCTGAAAATCACTCAGCATACTAAACTAAGGCTTCTAAATCAGGGGTGTCAAACTCAATTTCATTGAGGGCCGCATCAGCATTGCAGTTGCCCTCAAGGGGCCGGGTGGGTATGGCCAGGGTGGGCGTGGCTAGAGTGCTTATGGCCTACTGGGTGGGCATGGCCAGCTCTACATCGTTCGCATCAAGGGTGCCTATGGGGGCCTGGGTAGGATTGGGACAGATCTGAGGGTCTCTGGCAGAAGGAGGGTCTCTGGGCTAGGACCAAGGCAGTGGGGGCCGTTCCCTCACTGTTTCCAGGATGGCTTCGCGGGCCACATGAAACCACTTCGCGGGCCGGATCCGGTCCCCGGGCCTTGTGTTTGACATGTCTGTTCTAAATACAGGCTGCAAAAAAAATGGGATGAGGACTAGATCATAGCGAAGACTTACACTGCTGCCATCTTGTGGTTGTCTGGATTTTTGCAGCTCAGATCTGGTAGTCACGGTTAAGCCAGAACCAGCTGGATCATATTGTGACTTAGCATGGTATGGAAACACAGCCAATGTCATTAGGCATTTATTTCAGAAGTTGTTAATCAGGAATTCTACATTTCAAATGCAAATTCATTATAAAAATTGAGTTTTTAGCCAGTAGATTTTAATCTGTTGCTTTGCAACCAGTGGGGTTGCAAATGTCTTCTGTAGTTACATTGACTGATTTTTTTTACTTAATCTGCTGCTCAGTGGAAAAGCTGCAAACGGAGTTCTGAAGCTGTAGGGTAAGCTATTTCCCCTGGGGTGGAAACCCCCATCCTTATTCTATTGTCTCTCCAGGGTTTCCCCTCTTGCCTGAAACCAAATCACTGCATTGCTTTGTCAGCATTTGTCTTGTTTCTGTCTGCTCTGAGGCAGGGCTTGAGTGCTTCCCCAAGAAAATATTTTCCTTTCCATGAAAAGCACACAGCTCAGGGGGAGATGGCGAATTAGGTTGAGGCACCAGCTGGCTGCCATTTTTGTGCTTCTCCCAATGGTCCTCTAGAGTCTAGAAGGAGAATTCTTGGGCACAAAAAGTGGGGCAGTGGAGCAAAAAAGCCTGCAAAAGGATACAGGAGCAATTTGGGCAAGGCACAGCCAATGGGATTCTTCATAGACTTCTCCCAGAAGTCCATGAGTCATAAAAGAGCCGAGGTTGCCTACCCCTGGACTAAACTGTAGTGGTTAGAAAAGGGAAAGCGTGGTCTTCGACCCTTTCTCAGCCATGAAATGTAAGGGTGACCTTGAGATGTTCACTATGACTCATTTTAGCTGGGAGATGGAGATGAATAATCTTGCATGTTATTTTTAAGTTCCTGATGGAAAGATTGCATTAAATGTCATGCCACAAATAGCCTCCATTATTATAATCTGCTGACAATAGTCAATAGAGGTCTGCAAAATTAATCAAGGAAGAATTGCTGGGTGGTGAAACCTACTGTCTAAAAACTTTTATCTTTTGTTTGGAGATGGAGAGGGGCAGCTTAAAAAGCCAGTATCCTTATTATGTTTGCTGTTGCCCAGAAGGGCAGTCTCATTTGGTAAACATCTGCCACAATGAGAAATCCAGTAAAAACTCCTATATTCTGGAAAACAGTTATTCCATTTCTACCAGGATGGACTTCTCTGCTATTGATGGCACAGTTCCCCTTGGCTGAGAGAGCCATCCATTGCTCAGAAATTTATTTCCAGGAAAAAGATTCCTGTCTAAACTAATATGTCTAGGGGGATATACGTATCTGAAAGTCACCATATCTTCCCAATGAGGAGCTGAACAATCTATCAAGGAAGGCAATTGGATTTATGGAATCATTTGCCGGTTGAGCTCCGGATGGCGCCCGACCTTCGCTCCTTCCGACGCGATCTGAAGACTTATTTGTTTGAACAAGCCGGCCTGGCCTGATGGGGGATGGGTTTAGGTTTTATTGCTATTTTAAATGTATTTTAATCTACTGTTGTAATTTGGGCATCTTGTTTAATTCTTTTTTAGTTTTTGTATTCCTGTACTTTTATATGTTTGCCCTGTTCACCGCCCTGAGTCCTTCGGGAGAAGGGCAGTATACAAATAAAATTATTATTATTATTATTATTAATTTGTCATGCATAGCTTGTTCCCTATAAACTTCATTATGATGATTTTGTCTGGTGCCATCTCTCTCCAAATGGCCCTCTGCCTACCAGGTCACACCTTGTGATATGTTACAGGAGCAGCAGGTCAAGAAAAACAACAACAACCCAGAGCTACTATCCTTCTTCTGCGCGTTTCACTGGTTTGAATTAACTGCTTGTTTATTAGATTTCAATTCTACCTTTCTAGAGGAGTTCAAGGTAGATAAACAGTATTTCCTCAAATTTTCTCCTCATATAACATTCCCATAAGTTTGAGCTAAAACATAAAGACTGGCCCTAAGCAACCGAAGGAGCTTGATGCTGGATTCCCTTAATACTAATGTAGTACCCCCTGAGATACTAGTTTGGTGTAGTTGTTAAGGCAATAGGCTAGAAACTAGGATATCACGAATTCTAGTCCCATTTTAGATTCAAAGCCAGCTGAGTGATTTTGGCCCAATCATTCTCTCTCAGCCTTAGGAAGCAAGCAATGGCAAACCATTTCTCAAATCTTGTCAAGAAAACTGCAAGAATTTGTGCATAAGGTTGCCAAGAATCCTTCTAATACTTTAGCCAATATACCATATATCAACCTTTTCTTCACAGACTCCCTTTAAAAGCCTTTTGTGGCCACGGACCATGGCCACGGAGCACCAAGACTTAACTCAAGATTTAAATCATAACATTTCTTCAAGCCTTCGTGGAGCCCCTTTGACATCACGCCTCCCCAGAGTTCCGCGGACCACAGATTGAGAACCACTGCCATATACAGTAGTTGCAGAAGTATCCTATTTAAAGGATACCTTTTTCATTAATTCAAATGAAGATTGTCTGCTGCAAAATACTGCTAAGCTTGTAAGCCGCCCTGAGTCTTCGGAGAAGGGCGGGATATAAATGGAATTAAAATAAATAAATAAATTAAAAAAATAAAAATAGCTTAGGAATCAAATTAGGAAAATTAGGGTGTGCACATCCTTTTTCTCCCCATGAAAACAATTCAATTGTTTTCGTATCATCCTCAATCCATGTCTAAGCCTTTTAAAATCCGTCTTTAACTATTCCGGGTTAAATAGGAGTCTGCATTTTAAACATATACCAAACAGTGGTACTTCTGCTGTGGTTATAATCCAACAGGCTTACCGGTAATCAACCATTAGGGTGGTTTCCAAGGTGAACCCTCAGATGGCATCTCCTGGCCATTTTAAGCTGGCACAGTTACTCTCCCTCCGTCCTTCTCTCCAAACCCTGGGCTTTGTCTTTTCCAGTCATTCTGCTTTAGGTCAGAGTCTAAAGTCTGGTTCTTTCCAGTTGGATTCTGTCTGATTCCAGGTGGCCAAGCTGATTCCTGACTCAGAGAAGAGCTACTGCTGCTGATGATGATCAGAGGGGGGCTATCCAGGGGAGCAAGAGAAAGAAAGAACTAGGTCTCTTGCTTATGCTGTTCTTCCCCATACCTCTCAAGTGTTGATTCCAGGCTGCTTTTGAACATGGCTCTAACTCTTTTATAATATAGCATTAAACCTGTGTCAGAAAGGAGTATAATAATCAGCTGTGCTCTAGCCTAAATGCTTTTCCACAGATGCATTTAAAGAGAGCTTGACACTTACCTAACCCCGGCAAACCATTGTTGTTGCTTCTGGTTTAAGTGTTTGTTAAACCTTGCTTACCTCCCCAGAGCCCAGCCCTTGCCATCATAACCAAGGAGAGCAGTTGATGAATAGTTTCCCCAAAGCTGATGGTGGAACAAAACAAAGCCGAGAGAACCCACCAGCCCTTGCCTTTAATGTGCCCTTGGCATCATAAAGGCAGAACCACTCACTCACATTATGCCTGAGATGCATGTTTTTTTCTGCTAGCACGAGAACTGGGTAATAGGATATTAAGGCAACTCAGAGAATGAGCTGTAGATGAACAGCAAATACTTTAATCTTTGCCTAAAAGCTGTCTTTGGAAGTTCTGTCTTTTATTTCTTTCGATAATTTTAATAAATTTTTGGTCCTTATTCTAATCTAAATGAAAGTGAACAAATTTTCACTTCTTATGTATCTTCTTGTTTTAAGAGATTACAACAAGAAATATACTTATTTCAGTTATAAGTATATGTAGATTCAGTTACAACGACCATGAAGCTGAAAGCTTAGCTCCTTATTTCCTTCTGTTACAGTTAGGAGTATGCTAACACCCACATTTAAGTTGCTGTTCTTTTGATTTTATCTGCTGATAGCATCGAACAGGATAAGGTGGTCTATAAATTTCACAAATACATATATTTAATTCAATTTGCTTGTTGTCTTGTTTAAAAATGGACATTTAAATATTTGAGATTGAACAAAGTTCAACAAATAAGAGTCAAACTGCTGTTGAAGAAAAGTTGATGTTTCTTTCTTTTCAGAACTTAATAAAATCAGAATACAATTAAACATACTCAGACGTGTTCTGAAAACAATCCCCTACAGCATAAAGCTGCCTAAGATTGTTTGCCTAGTAGTTGATTTATCTATCAGTCAAGACAACCAATAATTCAACCTTATCCATATTGGCTTACAAGTAAGTCTTAATAAATTAAGCGGGAATTTGCCCATGGCAAACTTGAAATCAGATTTCAGTCTGAATCTTGCAGCTGTAGCTTTGTTTCTAGTTCTCATTTTAGCACTAATTTTTTTGGCTTAAGTTTCACTTTCTTAATGTCTGCTTGTCAGGCTGCTGTTCATAAGCCCAGGAGGAGAGCCAATTAAAAAGAAAAAATGACAGTGGCAGTGCTGTCTGCCTCCTTTGAGGCTGAGCAATTTGCAACTGCTCTCAACCTAGTAGGAGGTTTTAAGAAGATTTGGACAAGAGGACCGATCAATACGGGACATGAGAAGAGCATTCCAGAAACTCCAGTCATCCCCTAAGCTAATTTTATTTCATTACCTTTTAAATAAATCCATTCTATAAGTGAATCTTTAAGAAATTACTGTTAGGCAAAACTATTCAACAGAAGAAAATAGACACATACAATATTAACAAAATAATACACATTCAGAATTAATAATTGTAACAGGAAAAATGAATTATGGACACTTATGTTATAAACAACTTCAAAACAAAATTAACTGTATTGGCTGAAAGTCATATTCTTTGCCCTTTTGTTTTAAAAAGAATCTAATTAAATATTTATCAAAAACAAATCAGCATCCCACTGCTGCAAATCAGATGCAAATTTTTCCTTCTAAGTTTGTTGGATAATTCGATTGCTTGATAGCCCCAAATGCCACAATTCTTGATGTCTTATTACTTAATTTGCAGCCAAGAGGAACATGCACATCTTATCAGTGTGATTGATGTAGTTATATTAATCCTGTTGAGGTTTAGCCAAAATGTGACAATAGGACAAAAACAAATCATATGAATTAATGTTATAGCTTCTGAGGTGCATCTCCAGGAGTGAGATAGATGCAACATATTAAAACATTTTTGTCTGATATATATGCAACAATTTTTTTGTACTGAGCTCATTTTATATCATAGCTACTAATGGTAAATTGTGTAAAGCAAGTAGCTATAGATTTGTCACGTGAGAACTTTCAAATTATTCTAGTCACACAAGTAATTAACAGATTCCATCAATTTACCATTAAAAAAATTCTGCAAACCGTTTAGAAACAGTCTTCTCATAATTAAATTAATCCAAAATCATCATGTAAGAGGTCTAGATTATATCTGCTGCAAAGCAAGCTGAGATGTTATTTTTAACTTGAGATGGTTATCTCACAATGTAAATATTTCATGAATAAAGAGATCCAAATTTATATCTCTGATTCAAAGCTCTGATTTATCCATGCTGGAGGTGGAAAGCTCTATGGGAGCTCAGGATAATCTCATTTTTTTCTCAGGAAGAGAACCTGTCTGTGAAGTCTAAGAGTTTCTCTGGGCTAATCCATAACATCATTTCATTAATGTCTTTTATCCTGTGACATTTCCTCTGACCCATGCACAACACACCCAAGAGCTAATTAGCAAAGCAACCAACAGAGAGCAAGGCATGATTCCAGTCACCTGGAGGTGACATTTTCTTTCCTTGATGTTCTTGCTGCAGTTGATAAAGGCCGCAGTGTTGATCTTAGAACAAGAGCTTTTGGAGTGGTACAAAAGACCTTACCAGATAATCTCCCTTCATTCAGGTCAGAGAAACAAATGTTTCAGGTGGAAACTGAGGATACCTGGGAATAGGGAAATTCCATCACTCAGCAATGGGCTGGGTTGCTAGCCATCCTTGGCAAGTCAGTATGAGATTGTTTAACAAAGGAGTTGGCCATTTGCAGGGTCCCTTCAAAACCTGGACTTGAAGTTAGCAAATGAAGTGAAATACACCCTAGACTTACAAACATTCATTTAGCAACCTTTCACAGTTATGACAGTGCTGAAAAAAGTTCCTTCCAATTGGTCCTCACACTTAAAACTATCATAGCATCTCCTCAGTTATGTGATCAAAATTTGGACACTTGGCTTGTGATGGACGCAATGGCCCAAGGTTATGTGATTGCCATTTGCAATCTCCCCACTGACTTTTGAGAAAGTCAATGGAGGAAGCTGGATTCACTTAGCAACCATGTGATTCACCTAACAACAGTGGCCAAACAGGTGGTAAAACTGAGCACACCTCACTTAACAAGGTCTCACTTAGCAACAGAAGTTTCAGTCTCAATTGTGGTCATAGGTCAAGGACTCTCTGTACAGTATGGATGGATGACCATGTGGGAATTACACAGAAACTGTTGAGGCTTAAAGTAGCATGTATTAGATCAACCTTCCTTGACTTGGATGTGTTATGACTATAATTTTCAGATTTCCCAGCTAGGGATGGAAGTTGTGACTTGGGTATTTGGTGATTTTTATGCGTAACAGAGTGAGCGCCTGTTATTTGTCCCAGCTTCTGCCCACCTAGCAGTTCGAAAGCACGTAAAACTGCAAGTAGAAAAATAGGGACCACTACGGTGGGAAGGTAACAGCGTTCCATGCACCTTTGGCGTCTAGTCATGCCAGCCACATGACCACGGAGACGTCCTTGGATAAGCACTGGCTCTTCGGCTTTGAAACAGAGATGAGCACTGGCCCCTAGAGTCGGAAACGACTAGCACACATGTGTGGGGGAACCTTTACCTTACCTTTTACCTATGCTGAAAATTGCAGCAATACCTTGTGCATTAAGAAAAATGACGCAGCTGGATTGGCACTTATTAAACAAACCATAAATAAAATGAACTTGCTGCAATTTCCTAAACAGGTTAAAGTTGTTTTATTTCAATGTCCTTTTAGATTCAGTCGAGTGATTGGAGGTGCCAATCTCAGGTTTTATTTGGGTCTCACCTTAGATTTTATGGTTAATATTTTTAAAGTTTAATGCTTTTCTCAATTTAGCTATTTATTATAGATTGTTTTTGTTTTTGTTTTGATATTGTATGTCACTGAGAATCCTTTGGGATCGGGATGAATTCTAAGTACTGCCAAACATAAATTTATATACACAAACCAATGAGCAAAATACAGGTTCCACATTAATAAGCATGTCTGGTTTCTTAGTATATTTTGGGAGTGACTGTTGATTACAGAATCAAAATATTACTAGCTTTAGCCAGTGAAATAACAGCAAACAAGAGAGGACTATCTTGAACTTCAAGGGCATGGATCAGCTTGAAAGTTTAATGTTGCCATTCATGATTTGGATTGGAGATGCCATTTCAGTGCTCTTGAAATGTCAAGTTCACTTCTCTCCAATCCGCCCTCTAACTTCTAGATCTAAACTGAGTGGAAGTAAAAAACACAGTTAAACTGCCTGGCAACCAGGACCCCATCACCATTTCAACTGGCATGTAAGTGGGAGGGAAATTGTTCCAGTGCTCCATCACAGTCACATTGCTTTTTAAAGAGGAAAATGAGTTAAAAATTAGAGGATTAGTCAAAAAAGATCAGAAATGGAATTGTTAGGAGGATTAGTTCTCTTCAACTGCAACAAAGATTTATTATACACTAGGGTTATGAATGTATTCTGAGTTAAAGGTTAAGGAAAGCAATTGCTTGAAGAGTGGAAAATTTACTTATTTGATTTCCCATTTGCTTTTTTAAAAAAGTTAGAAGAATAAAATACATGAATTGGGGTGGCGAGTTTGCTGGGTGACAGGAACCCAGTGATATCACAAATTATGTAGCCTGGCTCTGGCCAAAATGTTTAAAAACTAACAGAAACATCAAAAGGGGCTAATTCATCCTTTAAGCACCTCTTTTTCTTCTAATCTATCCTTCATTCTGCTGGTTGGGCACCAACATACGCCCTTTTCTTCTCTGTTCCTCTTTTATTTATTGTACTATTCCAAAACATTAAATATGTACACCTGTTCCAAGCACACACCCCTCAAAGATTAAACACACATTTAAGAAAGTTTAATGAGGTAGAATGGTGGTGCCAAATAATCTTAGTTCTCCCACCCACCTTTAAGCTCAAACACAATCTATTGCTAAGTTTTGAAATGGAAGCTAAATTGCACAATGAATTCATCAGAGGTAAAGTGGGTTGGCTGTGCCCACCATGGGCAATAACATTTGAACTGTATTCAACACCTAAGAGCTGTGAGGTAAGGGATATGATTATCTGTTTCCAGCTTTCAGCATTCTGCAGCATATAAGAAGTCAGACAGAACAGGATTGTCAAGCACCATTCCAAAAAACTTAGGAAGCTAAGAATAAAAATGTCTTAATGCAACAAAAGAACAGTGCAAAATGAAGGCGACAAGCCGAGTTATTGTGGAGCTAAGTAAGCACACAGAAAATTACTGCAGCTATATGATGTTCATTACCAAAAAATTTTTTAAAAATTGCCAACTGATCAAAAGAAAATCACCTGGCCTGCTTCTATGTCTTTAAGAGCAATATAATTTCTTTCTAGGGTAGGATGTGAAAATTTATCTGTGCTGATCCCTGAAAATTAAAGATACTGGAGCCAAATTCTTTTCAGTCAGTTGGTAATTCCTCTGCAGGAACCTAGCTGGAGTTGGAGGAGGAGCAGCAAAAAAAGTAAAGTATGATTTTGTGTGTTTTCATTTATTTATTTATTTATTTATTAATGGGATTTATATCCCGCCCTATCTCCCGAGGGACTCAGGGCGGCTAACAACAAAACATATAATAAGTACAGAAATTAAGATAAAAATAAAATTAAAATCATCTGTGCAATAAATTAAAATTAAAAATAAATTAAAAATTGTAAATATAATTAAAATGCCTGTCAGTCCAGGTCAGCCAGGTGGAAAAGGAGTGTTTTGAGGCCGCGGCGAAAGGACTGGAGATTTTGGGCCATCCGAAGTTCAGGGGGGAGCTGATTCCATAGGACTGGCGCTCCCACAGAGAAGGCCCTCCCCCTGGGGGTCGCCAGCCGACATTGCCTAGATGACGGTACCCTGAGGAGGCCTTCTCTGTTTTCATCCTGCAACCTTTATATTTCTCAGGAACGAGGAAGACAAAGTGGTGTCATGACCAAAGAAGTTAAGTGTTGAGAGGGAAGTGAAATAAAACTGCCCTTCCATCTGCTCCCATAAGACAATGTAAACACAAATCTTTGGCAGGATGAGAAGCCCTGCTCAGAATGTGAAACTCCCAGCTGACAGGGCAGTCACCAGACAACCTTTGAGTCCTGCCCTCGTGACAGCTGAAATCCTAATTGGGGAAATAATCACCAGATCATTCACAGGTGTGGGAGTTTGGCTTTGAAGGAGAAGCTGGCAAAAAGATCTTCCAAATTTTCACATGACTGCTGAAAATTGTTCCCCCCCCCCCCAAAGCCAGGTAATGTTTGCCCCGTGGCTTCTCCACAAGAAACCATATCCGCAAAATAGGATGGGTTTTCTTTTTACCACACTAAATATTGCAAGTATGAGGCACGTACTTCATATCTAGTAGGCGGTGCTAGAAACGTAATGATCGGTGGTCATGTATTTATGGGCAGCAGCTGATGCTAGGCTGTTGTGACTTTTCTTAGCCAGTTTTTGATTTGTGAATCGGGTATAAGCTAATTTTGTTCCTCTCTAGTATATTAGATGAAGGTTGAAAACCCCAAAACAGTTCTGTTCAGGAAACTAAGATTTAAGGCCCCTTCCTGCTATTTTCTCCTTGATCCTTTTTTTTTAAAAAATTGTGATCTACTTTTCACCTTTTTATCCATGGAATACTCATGGGGATGAACAATAAAGTAACATATAAACATTTAAACTCCCATATAAGGTTCATGTTAAAACAGATAGTTCTTTAGCTATTCTGACATAAAGTCCTTCCACATGCTCCAGTTTAAAGCCATAAATTATGTTCAATAAACAATTGGCAATAAGCGTAGTCCTTTCAACCTGGATACAACATGTTCCTGGTATCAAGCTTTGTTTGTTTTCTGGTGAACTTCATAAATCAACCTGATCCACAAACCAGCTTTTATTCTTCCTCTAGTAAATTTTGAGATGCCTGTAGAAACAATCCAACTTTGCCTATTGTGGAACTTTCCCTTAGCAGCACCTATAAATAAATGTGAGAATATTGCCTCTCCAAAACTCATTGTCTAGGTTTGTGTGACATAAATTGGCCAATCACAATTTGCACTGTGAAAATACAGCTTATGTAAATAATGTTCAGTGTGTCACATAAGCTTGAAGAATTGAGCTCATTAAACCACAGTTACTGTAGGCACATCATTCAACCACCGATACTATATGCAGCAGCACATGGAAACTGTAATGGCTAAAAAAAACCCCCCAACTCTGGATGAGGGTTTTTAAAAAAAAACCCTCTGGATGAGGGTTTTTTAAAAAAACCAAAACACATAGCACTTGAATAGTGAATTGGAGTGTTTGCATGTGAATTCTAGGAATGAGAACTGTTTGGATCTAACATTTGGGTGCAGGTAATAAGGGAATTGTAATGTGGCCTAGTGTTGACATTTCTCTCTATGTTACCTGAGATACTGGAGACTTTAACCAATGTAAATTTAAATTAATATGAGAGTGGTTAAGGTACCTGGCTAGAACTTGGAAAACCATAAGTTCTAATACCGCCTTAGCCATGAAAGCCAGCTGGGTGATCACCTCATAGGGTTGTTGTTGTGGGGACAATGAAAAGGAGGAGTATTATATATGTTCACTGTCTTGAGTTATTTATAAAAATAATAAAGGGATATAAAATAAATTTCTAGCAAGCAACTTAGCTAAACATATAAGACACAACTAAATAACAAATGGAGGACAATTATACTTTAAAACTACAGGTACTATGTAATGGAATAGATTGTAAATGGAACAGATTGCCTTCAGAAGTTGTGGGAGCTTCATTACTGGAAGCTTTCAAGAAGAGACTGGACTGGTGTAGAAATGGTGTAGGGTCTCCTGCTTGGGTGTGGGGGCGGGACTAGATGACTTACAAGGTCTATTCTATTCTATTTTGTTCTGTTCTGTTCTGCTCTGCTCTGCTTTGCTCTACTCTAAATATGAAAGTCTATGTTTAATTTTGGAATACCATTGGTGAAGTTTACAGTTTACACTAAACCATGGTTTTCTGAAGCACATTCCTGTTCATCCATTACACTAAAAATAAATTTGTTTACAAACAATAAGGATTGAATTCACTGCAAACTTATCTATTGCCTGGCAGTTTGTGACCATAACCTGTGTTGGTATGGGTTTATAAGGGATATATTAACCGGTTGACACAGTGATTTGGTTCATCTGATAAATCATACTATAGTTTGGTTTTGTATTAGTATACAGTGGTACCTTAGTACTTGTCATTAATTGGTTCTGGGAGGTGTGACGAGTACCAAAACCAATAACTGCCAAACAAATTTTTCCCAGAAGAAATAACGTATTAGTCACAAGGCAACTGACACTGACATGATCTAGCTTGCACATCAAATACCAAACAAACGACAAGTATTGGGCCTAAATGTATATATAAATTAAATTTATATATAAAGTACAGTGGCCTTTATCAATTCTTTGTTCTTGACAAAAACCTTCCCCAAAACTGTATATATTGCACTGAAATATGAATTAACATATGTCCAGCACATATGACCAGTACACCCTGTTTTCTGCAAGGTAAACTATGAATGTAACATCCCACAAAGATTGTACCTGCAGAGGTCTCAATGGTACAGAGCTAATAGAGGAAAGGGGCTCATCAGAAGGACAAATCCTCCTTAGCAGTATTTAAATGCTGTAGTGCCACCTGATTTATACCTATTGTAGTAACTCTTCTGCTGAAAGCTCATGGTAATCAAACATTTATGAAGCCAAATTAAAAATGCAGAACAGCTCTTATCAAAATGATTAGGGGGCTGGAAGCTAAAATGTATGAAAAGCGGTTGGCTATGTCTAGTCTATTGGTATGTCTAGTCTAATGAAAAGGACTAGGAGGGACATGATAGCACTGTTCCAATATTTGAGGGGCTCCTACAAAGACAAGGAGGTCAAACTACTTTCCAAAGCACCAATAAGCAAGACAAAAAACAATGGTTGGAAACTAACCAAGGAGAGAAGCAATCTAGAACTAAGGAGAAATTTCCTAATGGTGAGAACAATTAACCAATGGAATAACTTCCCTTCAGAAGTTGTGGATGCTCCATCACTGAAGGCTTTCAAAAAGAGACTGAAATGTTATTCTATTCTATTCTATTCTATTCTATTCTATTCTATTCTATTCTATTCTATTCTATTCTATTCTATTCTATTCTATTCTATTCTATTCTATTCTATTCCTATTCCTATTCTTATTCCTATTCTTACTCCTATTCCATTCTATATATGGAACTATATTGTTTCAAAAATGAAAGTGTCCCCAGTTTCCATGGCATGACCAAAGTTGATCTAAAGACATAAGAAAAAGTTACATTGTCCATGGGAAGCCAGCATGCTAAATTCTCTCCCCAGTTTACACTTGCTTTTTGAGATGTGAAAAACATTTTCTATTTTAAGAGAGCAAAAATTCAAAATATTTCTGCTGGAGACTGAGCGCCAATGTAGCCCAGCATCTTGGATTAGATCTGGAATTCTGTGGGGTTTCAAATGAAAGTTTCTAATTAATTGTGGTTCTTAATTCTGTGTGTTTTCATATCCCCGCAGACAAAGGGCTCTGACATGTATGACTATGTGCAGTTCTGTGAATATTGTTCATGTTAAAATTTATAAAGAGGAAGAGTGCCATTTAAAAAAAGAGTATTCATTATCATTACCAAAGCTTCCTTTTTCATTTGACCTTGAAATGGAAGAAATTAAAAATATGAACACCAGGTTATCATGCAACTTGTGAAAACAATCTTCATATGTACTCTGATTGCAAGGATTTGCTCACATTTTATGATGGAAAAAGCTGGCAGCATCCTCGAGGCTGTGATATTTTTAGATTAGTGGGTGTTTGGTGCTGAAAGATTATTTGAATATTTTGAAGCAGAATCTGCAAGTCTTTATTTGCAGGCCGAGCTTCTTAATTCAATATTCCTAAGATTGCTGTGGTGTTGTACCTTCAGAGAACAGCTCAAAAGATTTTGTAGTCTACTTTTCCACACTGAACTTTATAGAGCTCTTAGACACATTTGATTTCTTGAGAGATAATCTGTTATTAGTTATACGCCCACTTCTTCCTCCCAGGTCATGCTGCTATCACCAATGGGAAGCCAGTATTAATTGGAATTGCTGGGACAATGGGGTGAAATCCTTTTTATGGGCCTTGATAGAGCAGTTCCCAGAGGCAGTACCTGTTGACGACCCCTTTACCTCTTGTGACTTTTTCTAGACATAAAAAAATGTTTTTTTTAAAGCAAGCTACTCTGAAGTTTATACATTTTATTATCTGTAGCTCAGAGTTGAATTGTGGAGTATTGTATAGTCCCCAAAAGAACAAAACAGAATCAAAACAAGATTTTGCCTTCTTCCATTGCAAAGCAGAGCTAGTGCCAAAACGTTTTCTGTTGTTGTTGCTTTCCCAGTGACTAGAAAACATATTTTCGTTTGTTTTAGAAAGCAAATATCCTTTGAACATAAGACTGAAATTAAGTCCCCTGCAATATGACTTCTTCCATCCATTATATACAATATTATAGCTTATTATTACCAGGCTGTGGCTGCAGGACTGGAAAAACAGATTGAAGTGAGGAGCTGCTGTCATAATTTCTCAGTAATGCAAATTCTGTACAAGCCCCCAGAGAAGCCCTTTTAGCTCGGGTAGAAGACCTCTGCTCACTATGGGAGGGCATAGCTGTCACCATTCAGAGATAGATAGTGGGGCTACACAAACATTTACTAAACTAATAACCTCTCAGTTAAATAATGAACAATCTGAAAAACAGAGCTGATGCTGCATCTTTTTTTAATTTTGCTGCTTGAAAGCGATTGCAGAGCCAAGAGAAGAAGGAAAGAGTGATATATTAGAAACAAACAGGGCAAACATCAGTTGCCAGACTGAATGGAAACAGTATGTTGCAAAGAGAGGAAATCCACAGATGCAAAGCCCGCAATAACTCTTAATAAAATACAATACAGAAAATAGGACTTAAGGATCTCCAAAATACATTATCTTAAGAGTTGGCAATAATACAAAATAAAATTCATTATGTACAAACAATTTCTGCTTTTGGTCTCTGTACAACAATATGAATTTGAGGCACATGTGGACAATTCACAGAAGTTATGACTAATGGCAAGGATGTCAAAGATACACACTTTCTGAGAAGTGGTTCTTTATGCTGGTTTCAGATTTTTGAAGAAGTGGATACCTAGAAAGTTGTGGTGTTTGTCCTAGTGGACTTTAATGAAGAATTGCTGGGGAAAATTTCTGTATGTTGACTATTGAAATGGAAATCATTGTTGAACTATGCTGATCTATCTGTCCCAAATACATATATATGTATACTGTGGGGGGTGGGAGACATTGAGATGCCCACTATCTTTGGTTGAGGAGAAACATTTGTAGACATGGTCAAACAAAATTTCTTAGTCAATATAGAGACTGGTCCAGATGGCAATCTCATTTTTTAAAGGGAACAGTGTAAGATAAAGAAGGAACTCATTAAAATGGGCTGCTATTGGACTATTTGAAAGAAAAGCCAAAATTTTAAAAAAACATTTAACAAATATTAAAGATCGCAATGAATTTTTGAAAAGCTCCTTATTCTTATTCTTCAGACTGTGGTTCCAAACATCAGATAAAAAGACTGATTTTATTGATTATGATTTCTGTTCATGAGAAACACTTTTCAGAAGACTTTTTTTTTCTTATCTGGACATAAATGTGATATGTTCATGTGGTAATGTCATATTTGATCAGCAAAAGAGTATCTTTTTGAAATATCCTCTTAATTGGATATTTAATTGTAAAGTACACAACTATGTAAAAAACTGAACTAATCAGTAGCTAAACAGGAATGTTTCTGCTGACATAGAAACAAAAATGATTTGGGAACGATGCAATTGTGTGACAGACTTCAGTCCAGGCAAAAGCATAACCAGTGGCTATGGGAATCACAAGTGAGAATACATTAGAGGGTTGAGGTGCTATCCCTGATTATGGAAAATGTTGTGAAGCCTGACAGAAAGATCAGTATTGATACCGGGGCCTAAGTATGAGTGAATAAGTGACTCAAGGCCAGCTTGGAGATGTCTAGGTAGGGCATCTCCTTCCACAGTGCAAGCCTGTTCATTTTACTCAGAAATAATTCCCACCAGGTTGTATTTATGAGTCTGTTAGTTTAGACCTGTAATGCAACCCCCCCCCAAATCTTGCAATCTTAGCCATGCTTACTTAGAATTAAGAATGATGCTTACTTCTAAGTAAGCATGCAGAAGATTGCAATGCCAGTCATATCACTAGAAAAGGATCCTGCATCCAGATGGAAGAGGCCCGGAGAATTTGCAGCTGCTACAAATATTCAGCTGTGTCACTGGAGGTTCCATCTCTGCAGAAAAATAAAACCAAAACATTAGCCATTTATTTTGTCAACTCTAATTCCCTCTTCACATCAGTCAAAGACCTTTGAGTGGATTTTCCCTCAGCCTTGGTTGGATTCTTTGGCAGATTCTTTCAGTTCCTCAAAATACCTTGATCTCTTCCTTATTTTCCATTGTCCTAGTCTCACATGTAGTGTCAGATATAATATTTGCTACAGTCTGTCACAAATTGAATAGCAAAGGTTGTCTTTCAGTGCTATAACTGAACATATGTGTCTGCAAGGAGCCCCTAGCTCAATTCTTGGCAATGGTTAAAAAAGGGATAATTAGCAGGTGGCAGGAATAATAGAGGCTAGAGTTGGCTAGTAATTCCAGAGATTCTTTGGAGAAGGCCAATCTAATCAATCCGAAATATATTTAAATCATACACAACATGTGTCTATTCTGATTTTTAACATATTTTTGATAGACATTGAAAATTGTTCTCTGTTAATTGAGGTTTCCATACTCTATAGAGCTTCCTAGCCTGAGATTTTGGGGTGAATCAGATAATTTACAGTTGTAGAAAAAGAACAAAGAAATCATTCATTCTAGTTTGAGATTTTGTGGTACAGAGCTTGCCATAATGCATGTACTCAAAGTACCACGCAACTCCTTAATTGTTTCCGCTGTGGCAGATCAATAGTGCTACCCTGCTGGAAATTGAGAATGAGAAAGTCCAGCCTGTTCTTTATCTTTAATAGTAGACTGATTGGCAGAAGAAATGAGGAATGAAGGTTTTGATAAAAACAAGCATGATTAGCTGCTGGGGTTTGCAATCACTGCAATCACACATGGGGATTGGTTAAAATAGGGATTGGTTAAAAATGAGACAAATGTATTTGAGGCCTAGATAGGGATTAAAGTCTTGATACAAACAATCCCAACATTGCTTACCTCTCATGGAAACCTTCCTTGGAAGGAGTAAGAGCTGAGCTGGTCTGGTTCTGATTTGGACCTGTAAGATGGGTTTTGTTCAGATACTTGACTGTTTCACGAGCCACAGCCAGGGCACTGTGCACATCCGCTTGTGGCTGTTTCTCTTCTTCCCCGTTTTTTTCAGCTTCCCACTCTTCAGGATGCTCCACAGAAATGAAGGAGCTGTAGGTCTCCTCTAAGGAGCCCCTGTGCTCATCATAGAACAGCAGGCTCCGTGATTGGACTGCAGAAAAGAAGAGCTTCATTAAGCAGCAAAAACATGTTGCCCATTTATTTGCTATGTCTTTATACCAATAAATGTCACTCTTGTAATTTCTGCCTGTCATGAAACTTTATAAGAGTCAAGCTGCCAAATAATTGCCTAAGATCTAATCCAGTTTGGCTTATTTCCATTTTCTACTATATTAACATAAGGCTGTTCTATGAGATCCCTTCATGGATTACTGCCGCCTTCATGGATTACTACCCCTTCATGGATTACTGCCTTGTTGTGGTGAAGGGGCTTGCATAATTCAATGAAGCTATGAGCTATGCCGTGCAGGGCCACCCAAGACGGACAGGTCATAGCAGAGAGTTCTGACAAAACGTGATCCACTGGAGAAGGAAATGGCAACCCACTCCAGTATCTTTGCCATGAAAACCCTATGGACAGTACCAAAAGGCAAAACGATATGACGCTGGAAGATGAGCCCCTCAGGTCGGAAGGCGTCCAATATGCTACTGGGGAAGAGCAGAGGGCTAGTACTAGTAGCATCAGAAAGAACGAAGTGACTGGGCCAAAGCCGAAAGGACGCTCAGCTGTGGATGTGTCTGGTGGTGAAAGGAAAGTCCGATGCTGTAAAGATTTTTTCTCCATAGGAACCTGGAATGTAAGATCTATGAATCAAGGAAAGCTGGACGTGGTCAAACAAGAGATGACAAGACTGAACATTGACATCTTAGGAATCAGCGAACTAAAATGGACAGGAATGGGTGAATTTAATTCAGATGACCATCAGGTATACTACTGAGGCCAAGAATCCCTCAGAAGAAATGGAGTAGCCTTCATAGTCAATAAAAGAGTAAGAAAAGCAATACTGGGATACAATCCCCAAAATGACAGAATAATGTCAATTTGAATCCAAGGCAAACCATTCAATATCACAGTAGTCCAAGTCTATGCCCCAACCACTGGTGCTGAAGAGGATGAAATTGACTGGTTCTATGAAGCCCTACAGCATCTTATAGAACTAACACCAAAAAACGATGTCCTTATCATCATGGGGGATTAGAATGCTAAAGTAGGAAGCCAAAAGATAACCGGAATAACAGGCAAGTTTGGCCTTGGAGTACAAAATGAAGCAGGGCACAGGCTGACAGAATTTTGTCAAGAGAATACGATGGTCATCGCAAACACTCTTTTTCAACAACCCAAGAGACGGCTTTATACATGGACATCACCAGATGGTCAACACAGAAATCAGATTGACTATCTGCTCTGCAGCCAAAGATGGAGAAGCACTATACAGTCAGTAAAAACAAGACCAGGAGCTGACTGTGGCTCAGACCATGAGCTTCTCATTGCAAAGTTTAGGCTTAAACTGAAGAAAGTAGGGAAAAGCACTAGGCCACTCAGATATGAACTAAATCATATCCCTGATAAATACACAGTAGAAGTGACGAATAGATTTAAGGAATTAGATCTATAGACAGAGTGCCTGAAGAACTATGGACGGAGGTTTGCAACACTGTAGCAACTAAAGCCATCCCAAAGAAAAAGAAATGCAAGAAAGCAAAATGGCTGTCTGAAAAAGCTTTGCAAATAGCTGAGGAAAGGAGAGAAGCGAAAGGCAAGGGAGAAAAAGAAAGATATGCCCAACTGAATGCAGAATTCCAGAGAATACCTAGAAGAGATAAGAATGCCTTCTTAAATGAACAGTGCAAAGAAATAGAAGAAAACAATAGAATAGGGAGGACCAGATATCTTTTCAAGAAAATTAGAGAGATGAAGGGAACGTTTCATGCAAAAAAGGGCATGACCAAAATGGCAGGGACCTAACAGAGGCAGAAGAGATTAAGAAGAGGTGGGAAAATTACACAGAAGAACTATACAAGAACGAACTTACCGGTAACTTCCCTGATAACCACGATGAGGTGGTCACTGACCTCAAGCCAGACATCCTAGAATGTGAAGTGAAGTGGGCCTTAGGAAAGCTGAGCAACAACAAAGCTAGTGGAGGTGACAGCATTCCAGCTGAGCTATTCAAAATCTTAAAAGACGATGCAGTAAACGTGCTACACTCAATTTGCCAGCAAATTTGGAAAACTCAACAGTGGCCACAGGATTGGAAAAGATCAGTTTACATTCCAATTCCAAAGAAAGGCAGTACCAAAGAATGTTCAAACTATCGCACCATTGCACTCATTTCACATGCTAGTAAAGTTATGCTTAAAATCTTACAAGCTAGACTCCAGCAGTATGTGGATTGAGAACTACCAGAAGTACAGGCAGGATTTTGAAAAGGCAGAGGAACTAGAGATCAAATTGCCAACATACACTGGATCATGGAGAAAACTAGGGAGTTCCAGAAAAACATCTACTTCTGCTTCATTGACTATGCTAAAGCATTTCATTGTGTGGATCACAACAAACTGTGGCAAATTCTTAAAGAGATGGGAGTAACAGACAGTCTTATTGGTCTCTTGAGAAACCTATATGCGGGTCAAGAAGCAACAGTGAGAACTGGACACGGAACCACTGATTGGTTCAAAATTGGGAAAGGAGTCCGGCAAGGCTGTATACTATCGCCCTGCCTATTTAACATATATGCAGAGCACATCATGAGAAAGGCAGGGCTAGATGAATCAAAAGTTGGAATTAAGATTGCTGGTAGAAATATCAACAACCTAAGATATGCAGATGATACCACTCTAATGGCAGAAAGTGAAGAGGAACTAAAGAGCCTCTTGTTGCGGGTGAAGAATGAGAGTGCAAAAGTTGGGTTGAAACTTAACATAAAGAAAACCAAGATCATGGCATCCAGCCCTCTCAATTCCTGGCAAATAGATGGGGAAGAAATGGAGGTAGTGACAGATTTTATTTTCCTGGGCTCCAAGATCACTGCAGATGGGGACTGCAGCCAAGAAATTAAAAGACACTTGTTCCTTGGGAGGAAAGCCGTGGCAAATCTAGACAGCACACTAAAAGGCAGAGATATCACCCTGTCAACAAAAGTGCGTATAGTCAAGGCTATGGTCTTCCCAGTTGCAATGTATGGCTGTGAAAGTTGGACCTAAGAAAGACTGAGTGCCAAATAATTGAGACCTTTGAACTATGGTGCTGGAGGAGACTCCTGGGAGTTCCTTGGACTGCAAGGCGATCAAACCAGTCAGTCCTAGAGGAGATCAACCCTGACGGCTCTTTAGAAGGCCAGATACTGAAGTTGAAACTTAATTTTTTTAACAACAAAAATACTTTGGCCACCTAATGAGAAGGCTCTTCTCACTGGAGAAGAGCCTAATGCTGGGAAAGACTGAGAGCAAGAGAAGAAGGGGACGACAGAGAATGAGGTGGCTGGATTGAGTCACTGAAGCAGTAGGCGTGAGCTTAAATGGACTCCAGAAGATGGTAGAGGATAGGAAGGCCTGGAGGAATGTTGTCCACATGGTCGCAATGGGTCGGACACGACTTCGCAACTAACAACAACAACAACAACAATGAGGTCTCATCATTTGGCTTTAAAAAGCAAACCGCAAAAAGCAAGTCTCTTCCCCAAACCCCTTATTCAGGTGCAAAGTTTAATTCTGACCGTTAGTCTTCAAAAGGCATAACTGATAGCACAATTTGTAATAAAATGCTTTTTCTTTTTCTTTTTTACAACCCTTTAATCCCTTAATTCAGGATAGAGTTGGGGTGACAAAATGCAACTGAGCATTTACTGGCCGGATATCCTTCCTGATGCCTACATGGAGTTCACAGCAGGTATTTTCTCTTTACGTCCTGACAGAGAAACACCTGCCACTACCTAGCATTGAACTCTCAACTTCCGAGTGGAAGGTGAGCATCTTCACCACTAGGCCACCCTACTGCTTTATAATAAAATGCTTTATAATTATTTTTTAAAAATACAGATGATTTAATACAGTTTTCAGACAACTGATGGACTCAATGCCAGTAGAAGTGATGCCAGTGTACAGTGAAAATATATATGTATTAATTGCAGGTTTTACATTATATAATACTTACGTAAACAACATCCATGTTTTCAGATTATAGTCATAATCTGCAGTACTATATACACAAGGCTATTTGCTTGGTACTGTAAGGAGAATATCTATACCAACATCAGAGGTTTCTAGCATCTGATAAAAGTTATGCCTATACTATGGAAGAGCTATTTATTTAGCTCAGCAATACAATCAACTTTAACAAGAGTGCATAAGACAGACAGGGCTGGCTCTGCTGCTTCCATTTCTGAGATTGATATATAAGATTAGAATGAGGGGTTTTATTTTCCTTTACTCAGTGGTGGGATTCAGCCGGTTCGCACCAGTTCAGCAGAACCAGTAGCTAATTTTTTGTTGCCCGGACCCAAAATGGACTTCTGGAAGTGGCATCCTTACAGAGAACCGGTTGTTCACATATTTGAAGCCCACCATTGCCTTTACTTAAACATGAGTTTTTATAGGATATAAATGTATAAATGAAATGGTCATGTACACTGTTAGTTCATTTTGGTTAATCATTAGTATTACGGTGAACCAGATTCTTGGAAGAAAGTTAAAGTTTGAAGATGTTAATATTTTATTTTATTATACCACCCAAATACGGAATTTGCCAATCAAGGACAATGAGCTCTGGACATAGCATGCCTCTGCCTCAGATTGATAAATTTTATGATAAAGTCCAATCTGACATTGACAGCACAGAAATGTGCTGCTTATGGTTAGAAACTAGAATACCAAAACTGGAAATATTGAAGAAAGTTTAATTGGACTGTATGGTCCCAGAAAATGAATGAAGTAAGACTTTCCAATTTCTGTCAATCCAGTAATAGGACATATATGGATATACATAGAAATCACTGGACAGAATACATATGTAGAAATCAATGTACAAGGAGGTGGAAGAGTTGGGTTATAACAGCAGATACGTAGCCAGGGGCTGACTGCGTAAGAGATCACAAACTGCTCATGTTCGAGTTCCATGTCAACCTAAAGTAAAGTAAGAAAGCTAAACTAAAAGAAGCAAGCCAACCATTGTCCATGATAATGATCTTTTAAGGAAAACATCAGGAATTGCTTTGGAATCCTGAAACTCATTGATAGGGAACCAGAGAAAAACTGTGGAATTAGATCAATGTAATTGTTAAGGATGAAAAAGAAACTGCTGCAGCAGTTAGAACAGAGAAAATGCCAAGAAAACAAGCCAAAGGCAAGAAAGACAATAATCTCAGGAAGGTCCTTAGTTCTAACCAAACTGTGCCAGCAAACCTAGAATACAAACCAGTGTCTAGCACACAGGTCTGCAACCCACGGCTCCGGAGCCACATGCGGCTCCTTCAGCCGCCTCCTGCGGCTCCCAGTCCTCTGCCATGTGCAGTCCAAAAAAAAAAGTGGGACTAAAAAAGTTCAACCAATCAATTCAAATATGCAGGGTAGGTGCATATCTCGCTTTGGCTCCACTCTTCAGTCAAACCCTGTTCTGCACATGTGCGCATGTACACGCATGCGCACACAGTTTTTTGCGGTTCCCAGTTTTTCCTTTTGTGAGGGAACCGGTTCCGAGTGGCTCTTTCACTGTTTCAGGTTGCTGACCCCTGGTCTAGCAGATGGGAAGAGGTCTGTCTAAAAACCAATACTAAAGAAAAGAGGCTTCATAGAGTGTGAAAACAATCATAAATATCTTATGATGACATGCTAGCAAAATAATGCTTAAGATCATTCAGTGCAGATAAGAATTGTACATGGGAATGGAATTGCCAGAAATTCAAGCGGGCTTTAGAAGAGGCCAGGGAGCAAAAGGCATTATTGCTGATGCAGATTGAATAACTGAGACACAAAAACATTAAGAAGAAATTAATATATGCTTCACTGTATGTAGAAAGGCCTTCAACGGTGTCATCTATGTTAAGATCTGGAATGTGCTTTGGAGAATGTGAATCCCAACACATCTTGTGATCTTATGCAGAACCTGTACCCTTCCCCATAAGGCCAAACAGACTAGGTCTGGGTTGACAAAGGAGTAAGACAAGGCTGTGTACTCTCCCTTTATTTATTCAGACTATATGCCAAATGTACTGTATATGGAGGGTAACTGAATTGGAAGACAATTAGAAAATTTAAAATTGGAGGAACGAATATCAATAAACTGCATGATAAAGTTGTTCTGCAATATGCTCAACGTGTGGCTACCTTGAATAGAAATCACAACTGAGGCAAAATATGGCTACTATTTGGTATAGGTTATAGAGGTCATAGGTGTCTATACTGGAAAATCTGTACAAGATGTCAGTTGCCTGTCAGACACAATTTGAACCCCTGGTATTGATCTTTAAAATTCTAAAGAGCTTAAGATGGTATCTGTGCATATCATCTCCATCTGCAAACCTCCTGAGTTGCTTACATCCACAGAAGAAGCCCTTCTGAAGATATCCTAGCTGCCAAAATTTATCTGTCAGTTATGTTGGAGGGGGCCTTCTCTTGAGTGACTTCCAGGCCACAGAAAGTTCTCCCTTTCATACTCCCATTATTTAGGAAAATGTTAAGAATCCATCATTTAACTATTTGTTTTAATTGTTAATCTATTTTAATGATGCTAACTTTAACTCTACTGATTTTAGCATTCTGCATTTTGATTAATTGGTGGAAGCCACTTCAAGCACTACTATCTAATAGTAAGTAGAAAAGTAGATACGAATTTAATAATAAACAAAACAAGATAAGTTGATGTTTGAGAAAAATAAATGAAAAATTGGAACTTTATCACACACTCCAGACATGGATGAATGACTCTGAAAAAAATAATTTGGAACCAAAACCTCTGAAAGATAAGTTACCTCAAAATCTAATTATCCCAGTACTGGGCAAATTACAGTCCATTGGCCAGAAATGGCTCAGGATTTACATTTTTCCATTGTTCCCTGAAATCACACTGCTGAAATTTGGAGCACAATGGTGCACTTTGAGGGCTGCAATTCATGTGCGTAAGTTAAATAAGATTGGGAATAGGAATGGGAAGCTCTAGGACAGGGGTGTCAAACTGCCGGTCCGTGGGCTGGATGCGTCATCCTGAAGCCGTGCCCACCCCATTGCCGGCAATGGCAAAACCATCCCAATATGTTGCACGTTGTCATGTGACGTCGCGAGTTTGACATGTCTGCTCTAGGTTCCATATCTAATTCTCACTCCTAAACACCCCAAACCACCCAAAGTATTGGAATTGATGGAATGGCTGATGTTGATATGTTTTTCTGTAAAAAGTTAAAGGTCAGGTATGAGATCTGGGGGGTGGGAGCAAACTGCTGTTATTCTTGCCCTCTTCAACACTGTCTCTAAATTGCCCTCCCCAATTATTTCAGGTGATTATTCAAGTTATAGATTTTTTAAGGGTTGAAATAGGGGTGCTTTGCCTTACAAAGGCTTCCCCTCCCATTTGTATCCTTAAACAAAGAAACAAGAAGCAAAAAAAGGCTCTACACTCTTAATAATATGTCCTTAGAAATTAGAAGAGCAAACTTATCCAAATTAAGTCTTATAATCATTTCATTTCAGTATATTTCTGTTTTCCCTGAACGTTTAATTTGCCACTTCCATCTATAGGAGGGTGGGGCAAAGATCCCCTTCCTTCTCACTTTTGGAGGCTTTTTGCTTCCCCCCCCCCAAGAAATCAATTTTTAAGTAGAAGAGAGAAAATCACTGTTCTTACCCAGTTCCAAACACGTTGTTTACAGTCAGCTTAAAGTAGTGCTTTCGGGCTTCGGCTGCTTGTAACTTGGGCTAGACTCTGATGGTAGCTAGCCTTTCTCCTGCCAGTTTCTGGAGGGCTTTTCCCAAACTGATCAGATCGACCGCCATCTCTCACTTTCTTCCTTCTTTGTTACCTCTATGGGGCAACTTAAGGCCTATTTAGGGTCCCCTAGCAGGCAGAAATCAGCTGTAGGGTGCGGAGCCCCGTGATCCCTCAGCTGCTCACTACTGCGCAAAACCCTGGAGTGGGGGAGGCTCTGACAGGCCTAGTGCAGGAACAGGTCCACACTGCACCAATTCCCTAGCTCTCACATGACCTGTGGGGGAGGCATGGCACCAGGCAGCCTCTGGAGATCCAAAAATCATGTTGGGGAAGGAGAGCAGACCATTCTGCCCCTAAATCTGGATAAGTTTGAAATTGGTGGAATCTGTTAAGATTTTCCTTTTAAATCATGAAAATAGAAATAAACAATTGTCTATTACTGAAAAATGAAAGCAAAAATGAACTGGTGCTGACATCTAGTGATGGATGAAAATATACAACAGCAGTTGCTCTATTACAGGGATTGGCAAAGCCCAGGAAGAGATACCTGGTTTCTGGTGACTTTCAATGTCTTAATAACAGAACAGCTGTGACAAAAAAAGAAAGAAAGGAAACATTTTGGGCTATCTACAAAGTGAGAATCATAAACTCAAAAAAAGTTGACCTTTCTGGATTACAAATACTAACTCAACTGTGATTCTAAAGCTGTCTGCAGAAAAAGGAACCCTGACTTTTGGCTATCATGAAAAATCAGAGATCTGCAGAAAGAATGTACCAAGAAAAAACAAATACTTTCCAAAAGGAAATCTATGCTATATTGCAACTAATTCAAACAACAATGATCTCAAACCACAAGGAAATTAAAAATAACTATAAATAAATATAAATGAACACATCTCTAATTTAACTTTACAACACAAAAATTTTCAGAAAATAAAAATAAAGAGTGAGCAGAAAAAACAGACAATTGAATATGAGACTCCTCTGTCTCGTATTCAATGAGATTTTAAGATGGAATTTAACAATAGAAGGAAGTATGATTTAACCCAGAAGGAAAAAAAATTACAGGAAGTACTGGACATGGAAAAGATGACTTACACTCTAAGACAGGGGTAGGGAACCTTGGCTCTTTTATGACTTGTGGACTTCAATACCCAGAATTCCTGAACCAGCCATGCTGACTCAGGAATTATGGGAGCTGAAGTCCACAAGTCATAAAAGAGCCAAGGTTCCCTACCCCTGCTCTAAGATTACAAAATAAGTTTGAGGACAAGAAAAAAGGTTTGACAAAATGGATTCTTCCAGGAGAACTATGAGAACTTGAGAGACAAAAAATGATAAATAAAATAAAGAAAGAAAAGATTCTCAATGAATATGAAGGGGTGAAACCTTCCTATAAAAACCTCTTACATGTTTTGCCTTTTGTACTTGCAACATTCTCAAGATTATGGGAAGATTCTTTGATTCAGCGAAACATGCTGATCAGGAAAGATGTTTGGCAAAAAAAAGGCTAAAGTGAGAATTTAGAAACTAGATGATGGGATTTACCAGAGGGAATATTTAAAATTAAACATTTGTTTGAATATGGTTAAAGAAATAAAAAGATTTTGGATATAAATGAAGATTACTTTAAGAGGGATGAACCCCTCAAGTAACATAATATTTTTTCTTTCTTTTTTCTTTTGTGTTTTTTTTTGACATGAGAAATATAAAAATGTTGGGATGGTTTATATAAAAGAAATATTTTCTCCGTTTTTTTTTCTTTTTTTTAAGATATGAGAAATGTAAAAGTGTTGGGATGACTTGTATGACAAAAAAGACTTAAATACTTAACTGTAACTAATTTTGAGAAAATCTTAACCAGTAAGAATGCTCTGAATATTGTGGGGAATACAAATTTAAATAAGAACTTTGTAAACAGGATCAATGATGAGGCTACCAAGATGATCAATTAGAAAAGAAAATTTATATTGCTGTGGTTATTATTTGCAGAAACATGAGCAAAATGTTTATATTTAATTGTCATTTATTCAAATAATAAGAACTGTATTAATTTAAGTTGGCAAAAGAAAATATTATTGGAAGAAGAGAAAATCAAGCAAAGCCATAATATGGACTATAGAATTATAGAAATTAATTGTCATTGATTGTTTTTAAATACTAACCCAGACAACACGCTGTTTACCAAATATTAAGGTGATTATGTTAAAAATCAATAAAACATTTTTTTTAAAAAATAAGAAGAGCAGAGGGCCCATAGCTCAAACTTCCAAACTTTACCTGTTCCTGCAATACCATGATATATCTCTATGGACAAAATGAACCATGATGGGTTTATCCCTGGAAAAGAAGGGTTAAAGAAGCTTTTAGTAATGAAGGAAATGTCCACATTTGACTCACTTTTACTTGTCGTGTAAATATCTGGCGTCGGAGCTGCTTTTACTGTTTGTGATGTTGAGAATTCTGGGAGACATGGCATCATGGAGCCCAAAACCAGAACAAAGCACAGCACCAGGACCTATGGGGAAAAGACATAGTAGAAATATTGAGCACACTGACTAAATAGAAAGGACATTTGAAGAGATGAATATTAAGAAAGAGAAGAGCTGGAAATCATCAAAACAACTTTGTAATGGAGAAGTGACTATAACAAGGAAAACCCAGTCTCACCACTCTATTGAGCCATAAAGCTTACGGATTATTTCCTATGGGAAAGATGAGCTATAGATCTAATAAATGAAATATATTTATGGAAATTGATAAATTTCCAGTTTATGGATACATTTTTAAAAATTTAGATATTTGTGTTTACAAGAATTCTAAGAACAGATTTAAATTTGTAATCATTCCAGTCTATTTATCATGTGTGTGTGTGTGTGTGTGTGTGTGTGTGTGTGTGTGTGTGTGTGTGTAAATACATTCATAGGCTTTTCAAAATCATATCAGGCTTCCAAGAATCCTTGGTCAGCATATACAGTATATTTTTCATCCAGTCCTATAAGCTACATGCTATAGGTCAGAGTTCAGGAATAGTCCACACTCAGCCTGCCACTAAGTAGGAACTGAACATTTGGTCCACGCTACAAACTCATCTTTAGGTAAGAATAGGAGGAATAATATTAAAGACCTACTGAAAGCAATATTCTTTTACTGCTCATCTAGAATTGATATTCTCTCACCAGCAAGTGATATAGAGATGAAAAAAGTTTCATCTACTGAATTTTTGCCTATCAGGAAGATGTTATTTACAAGCCCAGAAAAATTTACCAGAAAAAGGAGAAAACTTTAAAGTTGTATTGAAAGGGGGTGGGGGAAGAGTGGGAGGGGGATTTTGGTTCGATTCATCGAGCCATAATCTTTTATTTGGTCACTCTGAATCTGCAGCACAGAGAATGCTTATTTGAAGCTGCCTTTATTTTTGCCAGAATGGAACAAAAGTAAATGATATTTTAAGCTTATTCAACTTTCATTTAAAACTGATAGAAAAATTGTACCATTATGTTTTTTTTACAATTAAATTTTCCTGTGACAGCTATAAAATGGATGTCAGCTTTTGCTATTTTTATATCAGAGGTAAGAGCCCATTAGCATTCATTAGAAAAATTCCTTGGTTTGGAGTGGGAAGCGGGGAGGATGAACCACACATTTATCTGATGGTTACAGGAAGGAACATTACTCATTCTTTTTTTTTATTAAAGAGTTTTACAAAAACAAAGTTTTACAATATATCCCCAAATTCCCCCCCACCCCAAACCCGCCCACTTCCCCCCCACACTTCCCAGAGCTAAATACAGGATTATAGTTATAGTAATCATATTCTAAATAAAAATTATGCATAATATACAATTAACCAAATTCATAATGTGCTTTAACTCCCCTTTAACATAACTACAAACAAAGTACCAATAACAATATCCCACTAAAATCTACTCATAAACTAAATGGAACTTTTTAGTCCCATATTTGTTCTGAATATAATCTATCCATCTCCTCCAAACTGAAATATATCTTTCCTGTGAATGATCTTTCAAATAAGCAGAAATCTTAGACATTTCTATGAAGTTTGAAATCTAACTCCACGTATGCAGAAACACCATAATTCAAGCTACATTTGGGGATTCAAAAATAAATATATAAATTCTCCTGATGTCTAACAAAACTTTATTCAAAGTGAGGATTAGAGGAAGAGGAAGCAGGTTGATCAGACTACCATCTAAACAAGTAAGCTCAAAATATTCATCCTTACTGTTCTCACACTATAATATTGACTTTACAATACTAAGGGCAATTTCACACTGCAGTCTATGTTGTTTGTCTCATGTAATGTCCTAGCTGTTTCTTAAGCCTTCGCAACGTGACTGAACTGATGCTTAGTCCAAATTGCAGCCAGGTGTTACCCTTTCAAGGCAATCCAAACACAAGAAGCACAACCATGAGTAGTAATTTTATCTTTATTGTAAGGTTGAATACAGGGGTCTTCAAACTTGGCCCTTTTATGACTTGTGGACTTCAACTCCCAGAATTCCTCAGCCAGTGTGCCTGACTGAGGAATTCTGGGAGTTGAAGTCCACAAGTCATAAAAGGGCCAAGTTTGAAGATCCCTGATATAGGGCTTCCTGACTGAGCAGGGGATTGGACTAGATGACCTCCAAAGTCCCTTCCAACTATTTTTATTATTACTATAGCCTTCACCACCATCCCTTTCCCACATTATGCCCTTGGACACTAACCCTTTCCATTCTTTTTTCCCCTTCAGATACCAAGATTTATATCCTCGGGATTATAAAAATTAGTCATTATCAACCAGCAGAGGTCAGAATCTGAGAGCTTAGGAGGAAATGGCCACCCTGGACACCAACCAGCCACTGGGAAAGAGGGGGCATAATAGATATTGCAGCCAATCAGAGTGGAGGCTGTTACTAGAACGGAACAAACTTTCAGACACCATCTACTCTGAAGGGCTTCAGATTCCCAGGTCAGAAAACAGCTGGTTTGATTTGAAGCTGGAAATATGGGTGAGGTGTACATTTGCAATGGACCAGGAATGGGAAGACAACATCCTTTTCTGCCTTCAGGAAGTGATGAACATCCTTTACTGCAATGGGTCAAACAGCAAGTGGGTAATCTGCCCTTAATTTTCCAAAATTTCAAAGACAAGATCACTGTGAATGAAAAATGATATGTCTACAAAGAAAGTTTAAAAAGGATACTATGTAGACCTTACCATCAGGCATGTTCCTGTCTGTGTAGAGGCCATTTTGTATGGCCTGGAAACCTTCCCTGCAACCAGAGATTGTAGCTTTTGTAACTGCTGCAGAAGAGTCCTAGAAATTAATTTTAAAAAATAACTTTTTCGTCATCAGAAGAAAACACATTAAAAAATTAAGAACTCTAAAAGTAGCATGTTTATGTCCTTCTGTAAGAAAATAATAATTATTTATTTATAATAATAATTATTTCTTTCTTTAATAGGTTTATATGGTTGTCTACCTCACAAAAGTGACTTTGGGAGACTAACAATGTGTTACAATAATTAAAAACTACTTAGTAATTAAAATAGTCTAAATACTTAAAATGAGCAATTAGTACAATAAACTATACAGCTGAAAACCATATATTATATATTTATTATTGAATACAGGAAAACCCTGGGTTACAGCTACTCATTTAGCAATTGTTCAAATTTACAAAGTTGCAGCATTGCAGTGTCCCTGCAATCATGTGACCATGATTTGGGCACTTGGAAACCAGCTTGCAATTATTATTATTATTATTATTATTATTATTATTATTATTATTATTATTATTATTATTATTATTATTATTTGACTTATATACCGCCCTATTCCCATAGGACTCAGGGCGGTTTACAGGGCAATTAAAACCATACATATGACAGTTGCAGTATCCTGCAGTCACATGATTGCCAATTAGGCTCTTCCCTGCCATTTTCAAATTCAGTGGAGAAGCTGGTAGGAGGTTACAAGTCACTCCCACAAGTCACTCCCACTTCCACTGGTTTTTTCCCCAAGGCAACCCTGGGTGACATGGGCACCTCCACCCACACTCTCTACTCCCTGCCCATGGCATCCATTTGCATGTAGCTCTTGCCAATCCGCTATAGGTCTTGCCTGCCAGGCTGCTTGCCTTCAGTCCCTCACATGAGATCCTTGCTTAATGATCTGCATGGTCTTCATTTATCAACAGCAACTGGAATTGCTGGGATTGCCATCACTAAGTGATGTGGTTGCACAACATTGTGCTTTATGACCATATCTCTCAGCAACATAAATTCCAGTCCATACTGTGCTTTTGTTGTAGAAGAATCTACTAATAATTCACATAGATAGGCTATCTCTCTCTTTTGGTTCTTTTGAGTTAATGTTAATACCTGACAACTGCCTAGGCTATTCTCTGCAAGGTTATTGTTTTTTGGCTTTATTTTTTTCCTAGGACTGAGAGAGTGACTGGCCTAAAGTCAGCCAGTTGATTCTGTACCTATGGTGGGATTAGAACTCAAGGCCCTCTATTTTTTAGCCTGGGGCCTTAACCACTATTTCAAATTGGCTCAACTAGATGGGGACTTTGGGAATTCCCAAAATGGAGACTTCTGGTCCAAATAGTTGATTTTTTTTTCCTGCCACAACTACCAATAGGAAGATTGGACTTGATTAAGGTTATGGTGTGCTCTTGGTAGAGAGATGTCTCCTTTGAGGTTTAATGATTAAATGATTTAAAAATGGTTTGACTGGCTGTAATCTGAATAATTCATCTAATAATGAATCATGGAATACAGTAATTTGAATGGGAAAGCTGGATACAATTTCAGAAGAATTACGCTGGGACATGCAAAGAATATTCTAAGTGGAAGAAAAAATACTAGAGACAAAGATTTGGGATTCTGAATGGAGCAGAGAGAGAGTCCAGAATTGGTGGGAGAATCAGAGAAGGTAATTACTTGTCCAGTAGATGGCAGTCATCAGCTATCAACAAAGTTATCAAACCTACTGAAAAGCACAGAACCTTTGTAAAACAGAATATCCTTCAAGCTTCCAGAGTCCTAGTATACTGTATCTTACTATAAAGTAGGACCAGAACCTGTTGAGCATAAGAGAAAAGCATTTACAAGAGCCACTGAATGAGGGCAGAAAGCACAAATGGAGTGGAAAAGCTCAAGCACAAATCAAGATTATCTGAGGGGGCAGATTCTGGATAAAAAAGTCAGAGTGCGAGACTTCCGGTGGCTCCGCGGCGACGGAGGGAGCCTTCCCGGGCTGCCCGCGGCTCAGCTGGTGTTTTTTCGCCCGAAACAGCGCCGATCAGCTGTTCGGGCGAATCTGAAGCCCCCTCCTCGGGAGAAGAGGAGGGGGTGAGCCCCCAGGTGGGGGTTGAGTTCGCCGGGGCCGCCTGAGCTTGGAGCTTGGGCGGCCGAAGGATTGAACTCCCCCGTAGCCTGGGCTGCTCCCAGCTGACCAGCGTCTCTGCTCCGGACTTTATGGAGCAGAGCCAGGCGTCTGCGACCATCCCTGCTTGAAGGAGAGACTATGAAAGGGAAAGAGCAGGCAGAGCAGTACAAGAGGGAAAGATGAAGAGATGATGAAGATTTTATTTTACTCTCAAGCTTGATGGACTTTGCTTAAAACTTAAAGTGAAAGTGCGTCACAATTGTAAGTAAAAGATGGCGGCGAAACCTCCCCCTAGAACTTTTCGGAGTGCTGGAAATTCTCCGGTGCAACAACAATCATTGCTGCAGGCGTTGCATTCTCCTGATGTATTGACATCGAAGGATCTTGAAAAACATACCCAGTTAATTTTGGAGTCAATGGGTGTTAAATTTCTACAGATGGAGGAGAAATTGGAGAAATTGGAGCAGAGAATGGAAGAAAGGATGGAACAGAAACTTAGAGAAATGAAGGTAGACATTTTGTCCTCAGTGCAAAAAGTTGCTAAATGTGTGGAGGTGCTGGATGATCAAGTGCAAGACTTGATTCAAAAGAATGCTTTATTAGAAGCAAAAGTATTGGAAATTGAAGATTTAAAAGACAAAATTGACAGTGAACAGAGCTTGGCCCAATTTTACCAGATGCAGTTTGCTGTGAGAATTAGAGGCCTAAAAGAGAATATTAAGGAAGATTTAAAGCAGCTGGTTTCTGAGGCTTTTGAGGGAGTATTGAACCATCCAGCATCTGAATTAAAACAAGGTATGGACAAAGTGTTCCGTGTGAATTTGTGGATTGCTAAACAGAGAAAGTTGCCTAGAGATGTGGTGGTTTATTTTGTAAAAAGGGAAATTAGAGATGAAGTTATACAAGCTGCCTACGATACCAAAGTTGTGATTGCTGGTCAACAAGTTTTGGTTTTAAAAGAAATTCCTCCAAAGATTTTAAAGAGAAGGAAGGATTTTATATTTCTTGTGCAAGAGCTCAAGCAAAGAGATATAAGGTTCAGATGGGAGATCCCAGCTGGGTTGAGCTTCATGTATGATGGCAAAAGATACTGTTTGAGTAATGTGAAGCAAGCGCATGATTTTTATAATAATGTCTTGGAAGTAACCCCATCAACACTTCTGGAAGCTGCAGAGGGATCTGGAGAAGGAGAACATCAAGAGGATGAAGATGCACAGATAGACGAGAAGGGTACAGGAGGAGTTCAAGCTGCAACTCTTTTGGATGATCTTAGAGAACAGAGGGTGACGCGTGCTGCCTTAAAACACTCAAAAAAGAAAAAAAAATAAGACCAGTAGAAATCTATGGAACTTCCACAAAATATTTATAGTTAAGTGGTAGTTGTGTTTTTTTTTTTTAAAAAAAAAGTTTTGGGATGCTATGTATGGTAATAGATTTTTTTTTTTTTTAATTTGGAATTAATGGACAACTTACTACAGAGGAAGAGGAAGAAAGTTCTGTGGGTTAATGTGGGTTAATTTGTGTAAGAACTATTTATTAATGTGCAAATGAGAATATGTTAAGGTAATAGTGAATTGTGGAAGAACATAGATGGGAATGATGCTAGTTTTTTTTTTATTTTAGTTTTTTATATATATTTAGTATTATTAAGGATTGGTTTACTATATACAAGCTAGAGAGTGATGGATTTTAGAGTTTATAATTGTTAGTATATGATTGTTTATGATTGCCTTTTAGATATATACCTTGTATTTTGCTCTGGGAAGTCGGGGGGGGGAGGGGGGAGGAGGGGAAGTGGAGGGGGGGAGGTAGGGGAGGGAGGAGGGGGAGGGGGAGGGGGGGAGATAGGGGGGAGGTAGGGAGGGGAGGAGGGAGGGGGAAGGGGTTTTTTTTTTAAAGGAAAATTGTATTTTATAAAACTTTTCAATAAAAAAAAAAAAGTCAGAGTGCATCTAAAATTGTATCTGTAGCACATTAAGCAAAACCAAGTTCACACTTGGTTTATTATTCACACTTTTATTTACTGATAGCATTTATATGGCCACTGAATCCAAACAATAAACTGACACAAACTCTGTGCAATGAGCAAAATATTTTTTCAACAACGCTATTAACAACAATTAATCAGTTATCAAAGACTTAAATTTATTGCACTCTTTCAGATAGGAACTCTCATCATCCTGACTCAAACACCTGAATAAGCCAAGATTACACCGCTTTTCTAAAGGCCTGCAGGACTGGACCAAGTGTTAGGGAGGTGTATGTGTGGGTGGAAGAGATTGTTCCGGAGGGCAATTGAGGTATGAGATGGGTAGACAGCTTTTGAGTAAAGGTGCTCCTGTAAATAACCCACTCCTGTATCATGTAGGACTTTATATGGAATAACCAGCACCCTAAATTGCATCAGAAACCTTCAGGAAGCCAATGTAAGATCACAAGGTGGTGTGCCATTGCATTGGTCGCACTGGTGAATGATCTCTGGCGGGCTCGGGACAGGGGTTGCTCCTCTGTCCTAGTCCTATTAGACCTCTCAGCAGCTTTTGATACCATCGACCATGGTATCCTACTGCGGCGCCTCAGGGGGTTGGGAGTGGGTGGCACTGTCTTACAGTGGTTCTCCTCCTACCTCCTGGGTCGTTCGCAGTCGGTGTTGGCAGGGGGGCAGAGGTCGGCCTTGAGGCCTCTCGTTTGTGGAGTCCCTCAGGGGTCGGTCCTCTCGCCCCTTCTGTTCAACATCTATATGAAGCCGCTGGGTGAGATCATTCGTGGTTTTGGGGTGGGGTATCATCAGTACGCTGATGATACCCAGCTTTTTATTTCCACCCCAGATCAACCCGGTGATGCCCTCGACGTGATGTCCCGTTGCCTGGAGGCAGTGAGGGTCTGGATGGGGAGGAACAGGCTTCGTCTAAATCCCGACAAGACCGAGTGGCTGTGCATACCAGCATCTCGGGTTGTCCATTCTATTCCATTTTTATCTATAGGGGGTGAGGTGTTACCCCCCGTAGATAGGGCTTGCAACTTGGGTGTCCTCCTTGACTCACAGCTCTGTTTAGAAGATCATATAGGAGCTGTGACCAGGGGGGCTTTTGCCCAGGTTCGCCTGGTGCGCCAGTTGCGACCCTACCTGGACCGAGATGTCCTACGCACAGTTACTCATGCGCTCATGACCTCCCGGTTAGACTACTGCAACGCTCTCTACATGGGGCTGCCCTTGAGGACCACTCGGAGGCTCCAGCTGGTGCAGAATGAGGCCGCGCGAGTTGTGATGGGGGTCTCCCAATACTCCCATGTAACACCTCTGCTCCGCGAGCTGCATTGGCTTCCAGTTGTCTTCCGTGTGAGATTCAAGGTGCTGGTGATGACCTATAAAGCCCTAAATGGCATGGGTCCGGATTATTTACAGGAGTACCTTTTGCCGGCGTTAACTTCCCATTGTCCTGTGCGCTCCCACAGAGAGGGCCTCCTCAGGGTGCCGTCGGTCAGGGAATGTCGACTGGCGGCCCCCAGGGGGAGAGCGTTCTCTGTGGGTGCGCCTGCCCTCTGGAGTCAGCTCCCTGTTGAGCTCCGGATGGCTCCCGACCTTTGCTCTTTCCGCCGCGACCTGAAGACTTGGCTATTCAAACTTGCTGGCCTGGACTGAGGGACTGGGATTTTAGATTTAAAATTTAAAATTTTACATTTTAGAATGTGTTTTATTGTTTAGGGCTACTTGGTTTAATTTATTTTAATTTTTGTATATTATGTGTTGTATATAGTGTTTTAATTGCCCTGTACACCGCCCAAGTCCTTCGGGAGAGGGGCGGTATATAAATCCAAATAATAAACAAACAAACAAACAAACAAACAAACAAACAAACTGTAGATACTGGATAGTCTCCAAGGGCAGCATCATGTAAAGTAAAAGTAAAGATAAAGATTTCCCCTGTCTAGTAGTCTGTCTGGAGTGGGTGGTAGTCATCTCCATTTCTTTGTCAAGGGAGCCAGCATTGTCTGAAGACATTTATGTAGTCATGTGGCCAGTATGACTATATACTGAAGTGCCCACAACGCTGTTACATTGCCACCGAAGTGGTACCTGTTTATCTACTCACATTTGCATACTTTTGAACTGCTAGGTAAGCAGGAGTTGGGGCAAGCAACAGGAGCTCACCCCATTGTGTACTGCCTAGGTCTCGAACCCGGGCTGTCAGCTTTCCAGCTGACAAGCTCAGCATCACATGGGTCCCCCACATAGGGTACATTACAATATCAAACTGGGAATGTCTACACTTTGAGTGACAGAGAACAGAGCTTACCAGTCCAGAAACAGATACAACTGATGCAAAAAAATAGAATTCTGCAAATATTCCCTCTGAAGCAGGAGTTGTGAATCTAGGAAGACTCCCAAATTGTATTATACTCCCAAATGAAACTATATCACATTTACCTATTGTCAGTAGGAGATTGTGTAGATGTTTTTCTGTATTTTATAAGCTATTACATGGTTTCATTTTCACCTTTCATTGGTGGCTAAGCCAATTCTGAGGAATCTTGGTATTTCCCCCCATTTTTACATGAAGTAGATATTTGAGTTCCCTGCATGCCTCTTAGTCCAAGCAAATTCCTTGGGCTGAGATGTTGTTATGTAGGACACTGTGCCTGTGCAAGCAAAGACCAATTCTAGGGAAGATAAAGTACATAGATTTCTCCTTTCCAGTCATTACGATTTGTAAGATGGATTGGACGGGCAAAAACAATAACCGGTGAGAGACACCCCCCACCAACACCTTGGGTTAAGAAAGATGACAAATTTATAAGGGGTCTCTCTTGATTCAGACTCAACTCCTGGCAACTAGATGGTCCCAACACTGTTATTTTTGTGGCAACACAAGTTCTTTGCCATTACCTTCTTCTGAAATGGCTTTCAACTTCCAATATAGTCTATAGTCCAGAGACCTTTGTGATCTCTCATCTAAGTACTAATCAGTTTTGATCTCACTTAGCTCTTTCAAACTTGCCAAGCTTGACTAGATGCTGTCATCTGCAGTGGCTTATCTTCTGCTAATATACATCTTCCCCCAAAAAAACCTGTCAGCAATTGATTCCCCAAATGGGACTATGCCCTTTTCTTGGCTGTCTGTGCTACGCAACCAGAGAACAAGTTCTCAACCAGCAGTCAGTTAACAAGGTCTAGGAAGGAATAGCACTTCCTCACAAGCCTCTAAATCTACAGGGATTTCTCTGTTTCCAGTGGACTCAGGATTCAACTGGTTGTCAACTCTCTCTTATTGACAACCTTTCCAAACTACTATTAAAGCAGAAGTTCAGAGCCTAATAAGTAAAATGAATAATAAAGGAGGAGCCAGATGCAACAGGAGTGCCTTACCATATTTTAAACTAAGAAAAGAAACACTTCCCTCTAAGTAAACCACCACCCTCTCCTAATATGACAGTTAGGTCTGGAAACTAAAACTGCCTAATAGCTGTGCTGGACTCTTCCAAGTAATGAGCTTTAGCAAGGGAATCAGGGCACATTGCCTTCCTGACATTTTTTCCTGTGTCCTTCAAATCTTGTTCTCCTTATCTGTTTTGTGCTCTTGGCTATAAGTTATGTATGGGGTAGGAGCAGTAGCTCTGCAGGTACCACCAGGTGGGGCTGTGCTGTAGCTGGATTGGCTGTAGAGTTTCGGTAGGAGATTCGGATGGATGGATTGGCTGGAGTGATACCTGGCTAGGTATATAAGGGGTCTTGGTAACCCCCTTTGTTCAGTACGTGCCTACCACTAATAAAGAGCTGTCATGCGGTACTCATCTGTTCCTTCCTTGCCATGCGGTCCAGAACCCACTACACAATATAAGTGGCTTTCCACAACTCTGGCTTATACCTATTTGACATTGGCACACATCTCGCCAGTGAATCTAATCCTTGATACATTTCAAATCAACTAGCAGCCAGCTGAGTTGACCTACCATGCAGAAGAGTGAGGAGGCTGCATAAGATTGCAGGTGTTGTGTGCACGTACATATGCAGTGTCTGACCACCAAACTATATTTCAATACTACTGGCAGAAGAGCATCCTCTGTATACCAAAGCCAGCTGGACAGTTTAAAGAGAGCAGAACAGTTCTGACTTTGGGTGCAATGCAGTAATGTGGCTTGGTGCAATGGAAGGCAGTCTCCTGCCTCAGTACTGAAATATGGTTGGACTCCTAATTATTTTGTAAATCTAGACTTGAGGAAGGAGCCAATTTGTCCTTCTGTTATGTAGAAAAAGGGGTTGAGTCAGTCTGACAGAGACAAGTGCCTAAAGATGCACTTTCTACTTGGCCCATCACCAATAAGGGCCACTTACCACTTGCTGAGTACAGGAATTGTTGATGCCCTATATCTCCCACTCTCAGCCAATCATAAATAAATCTCACCCCCGTGTTTCCCAGTTTCAGTTCAAAACTGCTTTATTCTGACCTAAGCCATCTTGAGCCATTCAGAATAGAAGGTTTGCTTCTCTTTTCCATTCCAGTAGCAGCCCCAGCTCAAGTTGGTGGCAGTGCCTGAGGTGCCTCTTTCTGCCCCACTGGCTGGTTGCTGCCTGGACAGCCATTTCATCTTAGGCTTTCAGTCTGCTCCGATCTCTGCTGGTTGGCAGTAGTTGAATTTTGATAATATTATGGTTGCTTCGCTGATTATTAAGTCAATGAGCTATCTTCCCCATTAGAAATCCCATTCAGGCCCTACATCTTCCAGTGAGTACTCTTTTACTCTCTGCCCAGGCTGGATGAAGCATGTTCCCATTACTTACCTGATCCCTGTCCAGTGCTCTCAGTACAGCAAAACTTTGTTTTGCTTCACTTCTGTCTCCTTTACTTTTTTTTTTAAAAAAAAACTTGTTTAAATGGCAGCATAGAAACAGGGCTTCCTTGCTTCTATGAAACTGGGGACTACCAGTTCTATCCTGGACCCACACAGAAGGAAAGGAAGGGAAGAACAACCTGTGGCCCCTTGCTTTGGTTTTTATAGCAGCAGAGTTACGATGGTACCACAAAGGATTATTGTTGATGGTGTTGTTTTAAAAAAGAGTCTGCTTTAGTATCAAGGGAGATCATGTGGGAAGAGAGATGAAGGCATCCATGGGTGCAATCATCTGGGTCTGGGAAAGCAAAGAGAAGGCACAGTAACTTGTGAGGAAGGAGTAATCACTAAAAGGAAGAGGCAGGTATTGTTAGACTGGTCCACACAGGTAGCCAGGTTTACCTTCCCTGCAAGGATGGTAAGAGCGACAGATGAGGTCTTGCCATAATTCCAATTCCAGTTCAGGCTGGAATTTCTGTAGTTGCCCTGAGAAAAGGCTGGAGGCAGCACACGTGAGAAACAGCGGCTGCAGGATATAATTGCCCTTAAGAGGAAACTGTCAGCTTAAGAATTGGTCTGGAAAGACATTTGTAGCAGAATTTCAGTGCAGTATTAGGGTTGGAATACACTCAGGAAATGTGCCTATTTTTCTCTCCCCCTGCTCCAATTTTTCAAAAAAGCAAATAAACCACAAAAGTTCAGTCCTGGCTGTCTCAACACAAAAATTCCTAAAACTTACTAACCAAATGCAGCTGATTCATTGCTGGGGGAAAAAAAAAACTAGAACAGAAGAAAACCAAAATCTGTTCCTGCAGCGTATTCTAATATCTGTCAAAAAGTAGATATGTAAAAGAAATATATATTGCAGATTCATTTGCTAGACAAATCAAAGAATGCATTAAATGGAATATCTTGTAGCAGGAGTGGATAGTGAATCTTGTCATATTCAACTTGAAATACTTCTGGCCCTGCAAACTATGTGGCAGATATAAATGCAAGTATAGGAGAGGTTATATGGAAATATGGCTATACTTGGTAAAACTGCATATCAACATGCATGTACAAGGAAAAATTAGATGTACATGTGTGAATATTTAAGAAAAGTAGGTATGCAGATTTTAAGACTGCTGTAACAATTACTTTCAGAAAACCTGGATGCAAGCACTACTGGTGTGGATTTAAGATAATCTGTATATATCATGAAGAAAGTGGGGGAGCTAAGTGATCTTTCTTCTCCTTTCTTCTGCATTCTCCCAACCCTTTTTCTCAACAGGACCTTTTGGTAAAGATAGGAACATTTGGGTTCTCCTCACCTGTTTGCATTTTCTAATGTCTCCACCTTTTTCCACAATTCATTATTCTCAGATGTATACGTTTCAACTCTGGAGAAGTAAAACAAAATCATGAATATGATGTACACCCACTCTACTCCAGATTCTAGTTCCTAAGGACTCAAAACCAAATAGGATATTACTTGTGTGAAAGCAATTAAAGTGCACCCATTTTGTTCTGTAAATAGAAACTTTGGGAAAGTCTGAGCAGGCCAGGGATTGTGGTGGGTGCGCATGGAGAGAATGGAGGATTTTAACCTGTTCTTTTCTCTGCCACAATTCTGACAAAACTGGTCTTTCTATTTACAATTCAAGGAAAGCCTCTATCAGACATGTGGTAACGGTTGTACATATCAGACTGTCTCAAAAGACTCCGCAATAATTATTACATTTCACTTAGAAAACCCTGAAGAGAAAACATGCAATTTTTTTAAAAGGGCAGTTTAAATAAAATTAATTCTAAATTACCAGTCTGCCTAGGCCCGGGCCCATTTTGGCCCCTCAAGAAATTACACAGCACAACCGCTGACATGAATTCCTCTTGCAAACCTGAAGGATTTTCTTCCAGGCCTTGCACATGGCCTGCTCATGGGAGGCCTTGTGGCTTACTTCTCAGCAAGACAACACCCACCATTTGCACCATTTGAAACTAAAACAGCAATTCTGGAGCAGTCATTTTGTTGGGAGTTTGGCAAACGGAGAAAAACCTAAACTTCTGTTCTACCCTCCCTCATAATCCCAAAGCTGTTCAGGCTTCTTTGGGACTCCTTGGGACTGCTAACATTTCTATAAAGAATTTGTGCGGATTAATTTCAACTGTGTGGGTAATATTATATCCAACTTGGTTTTAAGCATCTCTGTGATTGCTCCATGCCAGGAAACAGGCTCTATCTGATAAACGATTTGAAGCAGCTTAGCACTCTGACTAAAATACAGAAATCAGGGATGACCAAGTCATAAATCCTGGGTTTGTTCTAAGGACTGATATGTTGCCCTACAATTAGGAAACATCCAGGATGGTTAAAAATTGTATTAAAGATGACAATAAATAAAATAGCCAAAGATAAATGTAATTACACAAAGTCATGATGTCCCACTGTACACCATATGTAGAAAGAAAAGCAAAATTACTGTTATTGACTGCAGTACATTTTTGACGCCTTCAAAATTATTCACAATGTTTATTATATTTATCTTTATTATACGTCAGAAAAGAGACAATAATGATTAGTCAAAAGCCATTCAAGGAGTAAATAACACTCCTCCAAAGCCTTTCACCAAGAGAAGCACCCAATAGTAGAATAAAATCAATTCAAAGGCTCAAAAATGAATTTAATTCATAGGAACAAAAAAAAGACATTCAGCAGAAACTTTCACTGAGGTAAAAACAGACTTGAGTATAAATAGAGATGTGCCTTTTGATTATCCCCCCCTTTTTCTTTGTTCCATGTTATTAAATGAAGAAAGGGGAAAAGATTAAACATAACACAATAAACTAATGGCCATAGACTGTATTAACTTCTAGCTCTGTGTTAAGAAGGCTGTGTCCAGTTCTGGCTTCCCCATTTTAAAATGGACTTTAGAATGCATTCAGAGAAAATCAGTTATGATGGTGAATAGGCTGAAAACCAAATTCTATGAACTACAGCTAGTAGATTTGCACAGGTTTAGCTTGGAAAAGAAAACATTTAAAGCAAAATATAATCGCAGACCTCAAATATCTGAATATCTGTCATGCAAAAGATGGAACAGATTATTTCTTTCTCCAGGCCTGGAACAAGTGAATAGAAATTGCAAGGAGGCAAATTTCAGTTAAGCTTTAGAAGAAATTTACTGAAAGAGCTGTTTGGCAGCAGAAGTGGCTGACCTGGGAGGTGGTGGACTCTTCTTTGCTGGAAGGAATGAAATGGAGTCTGAATAGCCATCTGTTGGGGATGCAGCAATAGCATCTTGCACTGCTGACCTTGCATTGAGCAAGGAGTTGGATGACATGATGTTCAAGGTCTTTTCCAGCACTATGATTCCATGGATGTGAGCTGTAAACATCTTGGCTTCTTTCCCCCCTTTACTCAGCTATTTGTGTTGCTTGGGAAACTACATGCTAAATTCAAGGATTTTTGAAGAGGCCCAAGGAGAGTTCTTTATTCTCCATTTTCCTATCGATTCATTTGCATAATGTTACACAGTGAACTTACTGCTTTAAACTGTATTCTGAAACACACATCACATTGCTTTATTATTTATTAGATGCCTTTAATAAATAAAGCTGTTAAATTTATTAGTTTACGAAACTGGTGTACATTGTATATAACAATGACAACAAAGCAAACATGAATCATCACCAAAGAGGTAAAGGACAGAAAGGCTAGACATAATCTCAAGATGTTTATGTGACTAACCATAAATAAGTTCTGATTATTCCATGGCTGATGAGTTGCATAAATCATCGTTATGCTCTGATACAGCCTCTGAAATGTATGATACTTGGTAACATTGGGTGGCAGAATAGTTTCCAATCTTCAATGGAAGCAAAAAGAAAATAGAGATGTACAAATGAATAAATATACTTGTGGGAAAATAAAATTATTTAAAATTATTTATTTTAAATAAAATAAAATTTATGAGGAGATTCAGAAAGGGTTTGAGCTTGAGATTTCTCAGACTGGGAATTATAACAAGAGTGAATATTTTCTAATAAGTTGCGGTAATCTTTTCATATTTTAACCTACAACTTATTGTTGCTTATTAAATTAAGAATTATAGAATCATAAGGCTGGAAGGGACCTCAGAAGTCTTCTAGTCCAACCCCATGCTTAAGGCAGGAGCCTTATATTAGCCCAATCCAATGGTTGTCCAGTCTATTGTTGAAAACCTCCAGCGATGGAGCACCCACAACCCCAGGAAACAAGCTATTCCATCGCTTAATTGTTCTCACTGAAGAAAATTTCTTCTACCTTTTGGTCGGATCTCTCTTTGACAAGCTTTCACCCATTACTTCTTGTCCTGCTTTCTGATGCCTTAGAGAACAAGTCAATCCTTTTTTTTTTTGTAACAGTCCATCAAGTACTCAGAGACAGTTATCATGACCCCCAGATCCTTCTCTTTGATAGGCTAGATCAGGGGTAGGCAACCTCGGCTCTTTTATGACTCATGGACTATGCTGGCTCAGGAATTCTGGGAGTTGAAGTCCATGAGTCATAAAAGAGCCGAGGTTGCCTACCCCTGGGCTAGTTATACCTAGCTCCCTCAACCGTTTGTCATAAAATTTAGCTTCCAGACCCTTTATCATCTTTGCTGCTCTTCTCTAAATACTTTGCAAGGCCTCAACATCTTTTTTGTATAATGGTGATCAGAACTGGACACAGTATTCCAAGTGTGGACTCACCAGTGTGGTGTAAAAGTGGCACTATCACTTCTTGTTGTCTTGACGCTATCCCTCTGTTGATGCAGCCTAGGAATGCATTACCTTTTTTTGGCAGCTGCAGCACAATGCTGACTCATACTTAAGCAGTGGTCCACTAGGACACCTGGATGCCTCTCAAAGTTACTACTGTTGAGCAGTTTACTAATAGAATATTTTGGAAATCAATAAAGGGAGAGATGTCCTGAAGAGTTTTGCATTACAAGCTTGATTTGGAGGAGAAAATGAATACAAAGAAATTAATTAATGGGGAATAATATGGAGATGAAAGAAGATTGCCCACAGACATTTGTTCTGAATCAACCTAATGTCTTTTGATGCCATCCCCTTTCTGAATTCACAAGACTGATTTCAGCCCTTCATTCAAATAAATTTGTGTATTTTAGAAAAACTAAATCCTAGAAACATTTATTTAGTTGAACCTCAATGGTCCTTAATCTGAAGTCTTTATCTGTTTTTAAAGGATCCAGGTTAATGCGATATGGGATCCATGATCAAGAACTCCTATATTTTTTGTGCTTTTGTTCATGGAATTCTTTGACACAAGAGAAGTGCTAATAGATTGGAGGGGAGGAATTTCAGTGGAAAAAAATGACATTCAAGTAATGGCAGGCCAAGCCCAAGCAACGCTTCATTATTATTTTTAAATACTATGTGAGCTTTGTTTGTTAGATTTTTATCTTACCTTTATTTCTGGTGAAGTAAAGGTGTTGTACACACCTAATGCCCTGGCCTGCTTTTTTCTTCACAACAATCCTGTGAAGTGAGTTGGACTAAGAGAGAGTGGCCCCAAATCAACCAGCCAAGTCCTGTAGGAGTCCTATAACTACCGTAATGGTCTCCTGGTTTCTAGTCCAGTACCTTAGCGACCACACCAAACTGGCTCTCTAATTAGGCTTTCTAATTAGTCTCCCTTTTATTTTTATTCAGAAAGATTGATCACTCATGACACATTTGCTTTGGCTCAAAAAACTAATCTGTTTTTAGAAAGTTGTTTCTAATATATAATTTTAATCTTTTTGGCTCAAGTTTAAACCTATTACTTTTTAGATCCAAACCAGAAAAAACCCCATATCCTTTATTTTTTTTCTTAAGGCAAACTTTACATGGTGCATTAGGCACAACATATAATTTTGTCCCTGATTGCCAAACTGCCCTTTTAGTACACAGCTGGCTGCTATAGGTCATATAGCAATAGCACTTAGACTTATACACCATTTCATAGTGCTTTACAACCCTCTCTAAGTGATTTACAGAGTCAGCATATTGCCCCCAATAATCTGGGTCCTCATTTTATCCACCTTGGAAGGCTGGAAGGCTGAGTCAACCTTGAGCCATTTAGAATCATATTCCTGGAGTGAGCAGAGAGTTAGGCTGCAGTACTGCATTCTAACCACTGCACCACCACGGCTCATATAGTCTTTAAACATATTACTAGAGGACAAAAGCAAAAGGAAATGAAAGAAAAAAACACTAACAGGTCTTAAGGTTGCAAGATCCAATCTGAGTTGGTCACCGGGACCAGAGGCCAGCACAAGTCTGAAATCTCAGATCCTACTGACCAACTCAGATTGGATCCTGTGACATAATCCTGGAACACAAATATTTGTCTTCATTCACAGTCTTATGATTGCTACAGATGCAATAATGCAAGAAGAGGCAATTCTATTGGGCAGTAACTGAACCAAAACAAAGGCTTGTTTATCTATTAGATAATTATCATAGTAGAAATCCCAATCAAGTTCAAGAGAAACTAATGACATCACAAGCCTAGCATCAGCTTCCTGGGATCACCCAGAGAAAAGAATGGCTTACTTTTTCTCCAAGCACTCTACATATTCTTTCTTCTTTCTGCGACTCTCCTGTGCAGAAATCTAGAATGAAAAATAAAAATATTAGCTGCACTCACAAGAATAATTGCATATTCCGTAAATGTAGCAACCTATGGTCAAATTTCAGGCAACACAGGAAACTGTGAGAAGGATCACCCACAACTACACAGGAGTTCCCTTTGAATCAGGACTGCTGACCTTCCTCTTGTGATTTATGTTGCTGGACAAAAGAGTTGCTTGATGAATATTCGTATGGTTGACAGATTGTGGTTTTAGACCAGGAAATGGCATGAATTCTTTCCCATCATTAAAGTTCCAATTTAATTTGGGGGAGGGGGGTATTCTAAATTAAGACACAGGACATCTGTTTGTGGAAACTGTCTCTGAGGAAGGCTTTTTTAAAGCAGCTGCCAGGATACGTTGTTTGTGATTTAAAGAGATGTCATCAGGTGCAAAGTACACCCCAAAGATGCTGCAAATCATCTTCTCCCTGTGCAGCAATTGCTGCACAGATTTAAAATATAGACTGAAATGTTATGACTATGGTCAGGGCTGGCTCAGGATGTGTTGCCTGAGGCAAAACACAAAATTGTGTTCTCCCCAATACCACGTATAGAAGCCAATCCAAATGATGATTGACTATTATTTCAGATTGGTAGTAGTCCAACATGCTCTACCGTATCTGAGAATAACAATGACAATTTGGGGATTATATACCAGATTGCAATTCACCTGGCTCGGGCTTTGGCTTCTCCTGTTCGAGGCAAGTGCCTGACTTTGTCTAATGACAGGACCAAGTCTGTCCGTCAAGCAGCAACAGACCCTTATACTCTGCTGTTGATCACCCATAAATTGTCCCAATTGGCAGACAGTCTATTATATATGTTGTATGCATAAACGTCTAGGTTCAATCCCATTGTTAATTTAGCCTTTTTAAAAATATATTTAAAGATCTTGGAGATGTGCATTCAATCAGTACAAAGTGAGCTAGATAGACTAACAAAATTATAGAACTGTAGAGTTGAACAGGATTATAAGGATCATCTAGTCCAACCCTCTGCAGAGTTCAGGAGAATCAATTAATCCATGAAGTTGTTTGTCTATTCTTAAATACATACCTCCAGATATGGACCACCCACAAATTCCTTAGGTAGTCATCTGTGTACAGAATTTACTGTCAGGAAAATTTTCCTTATATTTAAATGAAATCTTGTTAGCTAGCTGCAGCTTGTATCTGTTATAGCTACACACAGGATTATTTTCTGTATAGAAGTGGTATGCCTCTCCATAGCATTTTGGCTGTTGCATTCTTGTACTGGTGACCATTAGCCTCTGGTTAAGCAATTTTAAGTCTGAACTCACATGACTTTTCTTATATGCATATGGTCAAGCTAAACATATGTTTTTATTTTATGCTTTTATATTATATGCAAAAATAAAAGTTCCTGCCATCTCTATTTTAAAAATTCTTTGAAACAGAGGTACTGAGGGAGAACTGGAAAGTAATTGCCAAACTGAATAGACAATAGTGTGATGGAGAGACCAATAGTTTGCTCAGCATATGCATATGTTATAGATTAAGTTGGATTGTCTACTCGCATTAAATTTCTCCATATTTGAATCATCTTCCTAATGCATTATTCTATGAAAGGATTGACTCTTTACTCCTAAACATTTGCTCTCAAGCTACATTGCCCAATCCAATATATAGATTTCTCATAATCTCTACACAGATCTACCTTGGGTGACATAAGTTGTAGTCAGCTCTAAGATATCTAACTAATACTGTGCAATATTTTGCCTGAGAGACATCTCATAAAGTTCCCACAATATTAGTATAGCACATTGCCTTCTGAGGTTGTGCCAGAACTTTATTTTAAATACATATTTATAATCAAGTCTACGTTATATTCAGAATGCAAATCAGCCTGCAGACAAATGACTGTAGCTTAACTTCTTGGTGGATCAGAATTGCTAAAAGAAGCTGAATCATTCTTTCCAGATGGACTGTACCTTATCTTGGAGACTATGTTTGATTCATAGAAAGTGACTAACACATGCTGTTGGTTCATGAAAACTCACATTTAGGAAGGAATCCACAATTATGGTTATGTGAATCAGTAAAAATCCTATCCAGTTTATTGTCTGATTTACTGACCACAATTGCAGTTTAATAAACATTTTTTTGCAATCTTTCAGGTTTTCCAGACATCCTTTCCCAAATTTAAATATTGCTAATAATGGTTCAAGAGTTGGGAAACTGAAATATTATTCTAGATGAAGACAATGGAAAACTACTCCCATACTGTTGATAAGACTGTTGGTAAGAAAATTAAATCTATGGGTCCAGATATTTGCCTGGAGTATCTTTACCTTTTTATTTCATTAGTACACTATTTTCAGCAATGCATTTTCTTTTCAAAAGTGTATTTTGTTTTTGCAGATTGCAGAAAAAAGTTAAATGTTAACTAGATTTTTAAAATATTTTTAATTAATGCAGCATAGTGAAATGGAACATTCAACTTTGCAGGTTTATCCTTATTCAGAATCAGTATTGTAGACATTTGCTTCTAAATTCACCTGAGTAAAAAATATTTAACAGGCAACTAGCTGATGGAATTAAGTTTAAATGTTGTACATTATGAATGCAAAATAAAACAGTAATATGAGGTAAATATTTCTTGATATAGTGGTATATTTATACTCTCTCCAAGATAATGTAATATATGAGCATAAGAAAGAGGAAGAAGAATTGGGGATATGAAAATAAAATTGTCTAGTTTCCAAAGCACATGGCAGTTCCTAGCAGATCTTTGTTGATTTCAGAATCTAAGTAGGGTTACCCCTGAATAATATTTAGATGCAGAACTCTCTGAGAATTCAGAACAATAAAAAATTCCAGAAGCAAACAGTGGCAAACTTTTTCTGTAATATTGCTATGAAAAGTGCATGAACACAGCCATAAGGAGTTGAGCTGGATTGGAAAGTGTCTTTTAGCATTTTAGAACAGTAGGGCACATAGGTGTTCAAATGTCATCAAACTGGTTATCTATGCCTTTTTTCCCAGTGTAACTCAGGAAATTCTATGAATATGTATATAAAATAGATGAATACACATCCAGAGTGAAGGACCATAGATGTAGCATAGAAGGAGCATAGATGTAGCAGTGTTCTTAAAGCAACAATTTTTCCAGGGAACACCTGGTTGTCTTCCAGAGGTATACTGAAATCCCAGATAAAGGTGTATTTGAGTTGAGAAGTTGCAGTTAATGCCTGCTTGCTTCACTTAATGATCATGGTGATTCGCTTAACAACCACAGCAAAAAATGTCATAAGATCAGGTACAGTTCACTTAACAATTGCATCACTTAGTGTTGGAATTTTTAGTCTCAATTATGGTCATAAGACGATGGCTACCTGTATTGCTTTTGAACCCAGTTCCATGCAGCCATGTGGGTTTATACATGTAAGCAATGTTGCAGTGATGGCAGATGACTTGGGGAAGATGTAAATAAATCTTGTGGAGTAGCAATACATAAATAAAGTTGGATGGGAAAAGAGGAATGATGAGTGAGAAAGTCATTTTTTTTCAGGGTATAAGTGTAGTTCTCTGATTGTAATAAATACTTTCTATTTATGTAACTTTCTAGGAGTTCCTATCCATCTGAGGCTTTTCTCCTTAACCGTTAGAACATTTTGTCTATTTAAAATAAAAGTACCTACCCAAGACAAGGAGAAGTAAGTTTATGGATATGAAGAAGCCTTATCTTGATATATATACACATACTTTACAGTAATGTTAAGATTTTTCACTACTAAGTCCCTGTTAGCTACTTTATTGTTTCTCCAGTCTCCATTTATTTCAGCTTCCCCTATGTTGAATTTTAGATTACAATCTCTTGAGGGATATATTTTCTGCAAGCAGTTTGCCCACTGATGACAGAGAGAGCAGAGAAATAGTAAGTAAACTGGCAGGCCAGTAGATAGATGATTAAAAGTCAATTTATGTTGGAATTCCAAAAATTACTCCTTCATATTCTTGATTCCTTCCTAAATTAGTAAGGCGGCTTTGAAAAGGTCAATCATTGCATGATTAAATATTATTGGGTGAATAGAAATCAAAGAAATACCTGCATCTATATTTAGATTTATATTTACATTTATATTTATATTTACATTTATATTTAGATATAAAGATATAAAGGGACGCGGTGGCTCAGTAGGTTAGGATGCTGAGCTTGTTGATCAGAAGGTCGGCAGTTTGGCGGGTTGAATCCTGAGTGCCGCGTAACAGAGTGAGCGCCTGTTACTCGTCCCAGCTTCTGCCAACCTAGCAGTTCGAAAGGACGTAAAAATGCAAGTAGAAAAATAGGAACCACTATGGTGGGAAGGTAACAGCGTTCCGTGCGCCTTTGGCGTCTAGTCATGCCGGCCACATGACCACGGAGACATCCTCGGACAAGCGCTGGCTCTTCGGCTTTGAAACGGAGATGAGCACCGGCCCCTAGAGTTAGAAACGACTAGCACGCATGTGCGGGGGAACCTTTACCTTTACCTTATATTTAGATATACCTCACCCCTGCCTCTCTTAGCACTGCTCTTTAGTAGTCTTGTATAGTTGGAATAACAGACCTTGTTCTTGATCTTTCGCCTTACTCTCTTCAGTGCTTTCTCTTCTGCTTTAGTCAAAGGAAGCTTGGTTGGGATGGGGTAGCCCTCAGCAATCAGGGTGCGCTTTTCCTCCTCAGTTAGAAGCAGGGGCCCTGAAGTCCCTTGTAGTTTCTGGGAACAAAAGCGAGAGCAAAAACCAATTTCCCAAGATATACATTATAATCTTACCCCAGTTTTTCTGTGCAAAGTAATGCATTGTCCTGCACTGTCAACATGAGCACAAGGGCTATCAAGGGATGAGAAAACAAGGACAGGGGGAAGGTATTTCTTGCACATTCAAGTATAACAGTATTTAATCAATTTCCAAAAGAATATATAGTAGCATTAACATCACAACATTTTAAGCAACACGGTAGTTTTCAAGGAGAGATCGAGCGGGTCTCCTGGACCAGAAGGTTTATTTTTAATTCCATTTATATCCCGCCCTTCTCCGAAGACTCAGGGCGGCTTACAAGCTTAGCAGTAGCCTTCATTCTATGTATATGCCTGCTTATTAGGGCTTTCACACACCCCCAAGCAGCATTATTACAAAGTCAGCTTAATTGCCCCCAACAATCTGGGTCCTCATTTTACCTACCTCGGAAGGATGGAAGGCTGAGTCAACCTTGAGCCTGGTGGGATGGGAACCTGCACTAATTGCAGGCAGCTGGTGTTACTTAAGGAGGCATCAGCCCACTGCTCCACCAAGGCTTCTTCAGCATAGACACTATAATCTTGTAGCTCAATGAATCCTGACTTTGAAGGCTTCCTCAACTAATCTTGTTTGCAGGTTAGGGTTTTTAGACTATCCCAGAACTATGGATAAATTACAGAATTTGGAATCAGTATTGATTCTGTGAAGCCAATGTGTAGTGCCAGCCTAGAAAAACAACAACAAAGCATAACAGGCAATTTGGAAAGCAGCAGCTGAGGTGACAGGAAAACCATACTTTGAATGCAGAGCAGAAAAATGCATCCAGAAGTTGTATTTGTACTCGGTGAGGGTGAATATAGACCAACAGTTTCAAATCCTGCCCTCCTAAAATGATTGCTGGGTAATGCAGGTAATGGGACAACCTGGCACGGCAGTTAAGCCTAACTCTTTTCTCTTTACTTACATGTGGTGCAGTGAGGAGAGGAGAAGAAGAGATTGCTGTAGAAGACCGAGCGGTGGGGCGGGCTGGGCTGGAGGGAGGCAGGGACCTTGGGCTCTGAGATCCATCACTGTCACTGCCATGGCTGCTGGGAGGGGTTGGTGGCATCTGCACCAAGTCATCTAAGTCAGAAAAATACAGAAAACAGGTTAACAACAGAGGTTGGTCATGGGTAACAGCAGAAAAAAGTTATTTGGTGAAAGAAGGCTACACATCTAACCAGTTCCAACTAGTTTGAACAGCAATCTGAACCTTCATTTGTGAGAAGCAGTATTCTTTTTGGGAAAAACAAAACAGGAGATCCACCTTCTCTTCATCATACACTAACATCTCATCATCGTTACTTACCAATGGGCTTTATTTTCTTGTTTTCATTTTATGTAAAAAAAAAGCGGCCTACTTCAACTGCCTAACTAATGCTCCAGAACAAGTGGAAACTTTCAGAGAGGTGGGCAGTACGGAAATGTGAAAAACCACCATTGTCCAGATAGGCGGGAGTGAGTCCCTCCTCCTGAGATGTGGCCCTCAGGTTCAGATAGGCTTGTTGCTTACATACCTGGCGCCCAGCTGTGTGGCAGCAGCCCTGCCCGGGCTGCTCAACACCCTCTCAGGGTTGGCGGTGGAGTTCCCCAGGCTTATAGTTCTGGGTGACTTCAACCTGCCTTCCCTGGGAGGGTCGTCGGAGTTAGCTCGGGAGTTCATGGCTTCCATGACGGCCATGGACCTGACCCAAGTAATTCATGGCCCGACTCATGTGGTGGGGTCACACTCTCGACCTGGTGTTTTTATCTGGACAGTGGTTGGATGATCTGGGAGGGGGTTCGCCAGCTATTGTCCCCCTGTCATGGTCCGATCATTATCTCCTGCGGCTGGTCTTCTGTTATGCCACCCCCTGCCGCTGGGCTGTGGAACCGACCAGGTGGTTCCGCCCCAGGCGCCTAATGGACCCAGAACAGTTCCAGGTGGCGCTTGGGTCTATACCCATCGCCCTCATTCACAGCCCAGCCGATGCCTTGGTGGATGCCTGGGAAAGGGTGGCCACCGAGGCACTCGACCGTGTTGTACCCTTGCAACCCCTGACCCAGCGCAGATCCCGTTGGGCTCCATGGTTTTCTGTGGAGCTCCGGGAGATGAAGCATTGGAGACGGGGTCTAGAGAGCGGTTGGAGGTCCAGCCGATCCGAATCTGACCGATTGCAGTTAAGAACCTTTATAAAGTCTTATCTTGCGGCGATGAGGACGGCGAAGGCTAATTACTTCGCTGCCCTCATCGCGTCCGCAGATAATCGCCCGGCCGCCCTGTTTAGGGTGACTCGCTCCCTTCTTAACCAGGAGGTGAGGGAGGATCCCTTACAGGGTCGGGCCAAGGAGTTTAGTCACCATCTGGTGGACAAATTCGCTGACTGGGCAGAGTCTGACGTGGAGGAATCGGACGGTCTTGAGCATGTTATCTGGACTGAGTTCGATCTTGTTTCCCCTGATGATGTGGACAGGATTATGGGGAGGCTGAGCTCCACCACCTGTTTATTGGACCCGTGTCCCTCCTGGCTGATTTATGCGGCTCAGGAGGAGACACGAAGCTGGTTCCAGGCAGTAATAACTGCTTCTATGAGGGAGGGTGTTTTCCCCGCCGCCTTGAAAGAGGCGGTGGTGAGGCCCCTTCTCAAGAAGCCTGCCCTGGACCCAGCGATTTTGAACAACTATCGTCCGGTCTCCAACCTTCGCTTTTTGGCGAAGGTTGAGAGTGTGGTGGCGCATCAGCTTCCTCTGTTCCTGGAGGAAACTGATTATCTTGACCCGTACCAATCGGGTTTCAGGCCTGGGTACAGCACGGAGACGGCATTGGTCGCGCTGGTGAATGATCTCTGGCGGGCTCGGGACAGGGGTTGTTCCTCTGTCCTAGTCCTATTAGATCTCTCAGTGGCTTTTGATACCATCGACTACGGTATCCTACTGTGGCATCTCAGGGGGTTGGGAGTGGGAGGCACTGTTTTACAGTCATTCTCCTCCTATCTCCTGGGTCGCTCGCAGTCGGTGTTGATGGGAGGGCAGAGATCTGCCCCGAGGCCTCTTGTTTGTGGAGTTCCTCAGGGGTCAGTTCTCTCTCCCCTCCTGTTCAACATCTATATGAAGCCGCTGGGCGAGATCATTCGTGGTTTCGGGGTGGGGTATCATCAGTATGCTGATGATACCCAACTTTTTTTCTCCACCCCGAACCAACCCAGTGATGCCCTCGCCATGATGTTCCGTTGCCTGGAGGCGGTCCGGGTCTGGATGGGGAGAAACAGGCGTCATCTCAATCCTGCCAAGACTGAGTGGCTGTGCATACCGGCATCTCGGGTTAACCAATCCATTCCATCTTTAACGATGGGGGGTGGGATGTTACCGTGAATCCAGGTAGGGTAGCCTGAATCTAGGTAGGGCTCGCAACTTGGGCATCCTCCTGGATTCACGGCTCAGTTTTGAAGATCACATAGGAGCCGTGACCAGGGGGGCTTTTGCCCAGGTTCGCCTGATGCGCCAGTTGCGACCCTACCTGGACCGAGATGCCCTACGCACAGTCACTCATGCACTCATGACCTCTCGGTTAGACTACTGCAATGCTCTCTCCATGGGGCTGCCCTTGAGGACCACTCGGAGGCTTCAGGTGGTGCAGAATGCAGCCGCGTGAGTTGTGATGGGGGTTTCCCGATACTCCCATGTAACACCTCTACTCCGCGAGCTGCATTGGCTTCCGGTTGCCCTCTGGGTGAGATTCAAGGTGCTGGTGATGACCTATATAGCCCTAAATGGCTTGGGTCTGGGATATTTGAGGGAACACCTGCTGCCAGCATCAAGGGAGGGCCTTCTCAGGGTGCTGCCGGTAAAAGACTGCCGGCGGATAACACCCAGGGGGAGGGCCTTCTCTATGGGTGCGCCTGCCCTTTTGAACCAGCTACCCGTGGAGCTTAGGACTGCCCCCGACCTTCGCTCATTTCGCCGGGACCTAAAGACCTGGCTCTTTGAGCTTTCCGGCCCAGGCTGAGAGTTTTAATTGGGGTTTTATATTTCTACTTCAGGGACTGAATTTAATCATTTTTAATTGTTTTTTAATTTTTGTATTGATGTTTTAAACACCTTGCAAACCGCCCTGAGTCCTACGGGAAAAGGGCGGTATATAAATCTAATAAAATCTAAATCTAAAATCTAAAAAGAAATAAATAAAAATAAAAACTTGCCTCCGGGTTTAAGATATATCCAGATCTTGGAACTAAATATGCTCGGGGACAGGGTCTAAGGGACTTTTAGGGCTGTTTCTTGGCAGTACTTGGGCATCCCTAGGGAAGGGCTAAAAGAAATCAAATTGGCAGGCAGAAACGTGCATTTGACATCCTACCCCTTTTGAACAGTTATGTGTGTCACATATACACAAAAAGAGGGCAGGGCTTCAACTACATGGTTACATCCACCATCTTCATTTATTTTATTCTCAGCCCCACAGATGTTACAGCTTTCCCAAGTGCTTTCTTTGATTTCCTTTACTGAGCTTTGATTATGGCTAAGATAAAATCAGTGAAATGAGGCTGATTTCCTTGTTTCTTCTTCTATCTTCTAAAAGAGGAAATTGTCTCAGAGGCACATCAGGAATTAGAGAGTTTGAAGCTTAAGTGGACTTTCCCTCACAATGGATAACAACGCCAATGGAGCTATCAATTACCTTTAATCAGTGCTTTTTTGTAAAAGAAAAAGGTGCCGGAACTCACACATGTCATACAACCCACCTTGCCTACCCTACAAGGTTCCATCCAAAAAGGTGCCGGAACTCCGTTCTGAGCATTCTATGACAAAAAAAGCCCTGCCTTTAATTCTTGCATTCATGAGGTATCTACAGTGTCTTTCAGGAAACCCTGTTCTAGGTCCAGTAGCATGTGATAGATATTGATGGCAAACTTGTATGTCTGTCTCCTTGCCCTGCTTCTTTTCTATCATCTACATCTCCACGTGGTCTCCACGGGGCTACCTCATGCACTTTCTTGAATTTATGCACAGGTGTATACGCAAAACATTTCTACTGTTACATCTATTCTGTTCTGAATAAGTTATATCCTTCAGTTGCTAGATTCCAGTCATGGGAGTTGTCTCACAAGTCTTTTGGAACAAGTTCTGCTATGTCATTTGCCAGAACGTGGATTTGTTAACTGCTAGTTCTCCCACGAATCCTCTAAATTTCCTGCTGATAGAAGATGGTGCTCTTGCTAATGCTTATATTATTATTGTTATTTTTTAAAAAAACACGCCTGTTTTGTTGGGATACATTGTGAGCCAAACATTTGAGAGAGTCTAATATTTTCTGTAAATTATTGTTTCCTTAATTGAATATGAATTTCCAGTACTTGGGTAGGACATTACATTTTTAAAGTAAATAAATAAATGTGTTCATTTGGCTAAACAGGTCCCTCTGTGCAGTGTTAGTGACTGCCAAGCAGAATTCTTGATATTGTTATCTTTCTGGAAATAAAGCTAAGATCTTTTTACCAGGCATATTAAAAACTGGCAGCGTTCATTATTATCCTTCCAATGACATGCAGCCAATATCTAATCCAAAAAAGCCAGAAAAATGCGGGCTGGGTTTCAAGTAAGACTACTGAATCTGGGCAAGCTTTTACTGAATTCATTTAAATCTCTGTCTTAAAACTTAACAAAGCGACTATGGTTTTTGTAAGGTGCTCAGCTATTGTAGTGATGGGAAGAATGTCATTTATGGAAAGACATTTCAACGTCTAATTACCACAGATTTCCACAGCTCTTTGCCTTCTAAAGAGATGATTATCTTCTGGTGGACTCAAGGAAAACCCTAACCTTTAAAAATTACAGGAAATGTTGACATTAAAAAAAAATAACAACAATCTACTAATTTTCACACCAGAAAGGCTGGCAATTTGGGGTTTTGAGCTATCTTTCCATATCATACAAAACATATACAATAGGAGGAGAAAGTCAAAGAACACACAAGGCAGACCCAGAAAAAGATGGACAGGCACCATGAAAGACACACTACAACAACATCAATTAAAAATGTTAAGGCTTCCATAAGAGCAAGAGCCAGAACTTTGTGTCCCTCGACACCCAAAGCAGTAAAAGAGGAGAAGAAGAAAGAAGAAGAAGGAAAGAGAAGATGGGGAGGAAGGAGGAGGGGGAGGAAGAGGAGGAGCCAGCTTTCCAACATGGCTGATCCTGAAGGTTTGCACTTCACAGACTTAGGCCAGACATAACATTGCTGAAGGGAAAGAATATGATTTAAAGTTTGCACTTTAAAATTATATCCAGAAAATGGAAATTGCTCCAATCAAATTGCTATGAAAGTCAACTGTCTTAAAAATTGTTCTTGCATTCTCTCAATTAACTATATGTAATGACAGGGCAGATATATGCTCCTATTCAAATGAGAAAGTCTAGTTTAATTACAATAATGCCTAATAGATAAGTTCATAAATTTTGATAGATGCTGTTGTATTGACCTGCATTTTATTTTCTAGAAATGCTGGCAAATATTAGTTAAAAGAAGATTAGAAGTAAATCTAATATTTCCATTGCTGATATGTCACGTCTTCACAATGCCACATACTCACAATGCCCATCACACCCTAGTAGTAGCCTATTTCAAAGAGATAGATGTAGGTGCTGGTTGCTACCTATAAAGCCCTACATGGCTTAGGGACAGGTTATTTAAGGGTCTGCCTTTCTCCCATAGTAATTGCCCAGCCAGTTTAATTCCACAGGGTTGATGCATTGTGGGTTCCTTTGATCAAATAGAGTTATCTATTAGGACCCCAGAAATTCTCCTTCTCAGTAGTGATTCCTGCCCTCTGGAATTAGGTTCCCCCTGAAATGGCTCCCACTTTCCTCTTGTTCAGAAGAGCCATGAAATTTCTTCACTCAGGCTTTTGTCAAAGGAGAGGGAGACTTCATATCATATCATCTGGTCTGTCACACCATATTTTATCATTGATCAAATTGACCAATTTCATGAAAATCAATCTTTGATTAAAATAATGCATTAAATTTGCACACTGCCAACTCTCTCCCAAAGATTGATTTAATCTTTGATTGATTTTATTGTAATTTTATGTTGTTTGATTGTTGTAAGCCACCCAGAGTTGTTGAGAGTTAGGCAACATGAAAATTTATCAATTATTTTAAGGTTGGTAGCGCAGTCAGCCAAATGTTTAAATTGGATTTGGCATTTTTATCCACTACGGTATTGCATAGTCAGCCAGAAGTTTAGACTGAATTTGGAATTTTTTCCCACCAATCCAGTCCTTCCCAAAGACCTGGGATAAGTTTGTTTGATGGTGTTAAAGGTATTTTAGCAGAATGTGCTTATATCATCATTATTATTATTTTGTCTGGAAGTTTATCCCAATAGCATAAAGGCAAGATGGTCTATAAAAATAATAATATGAGATTGGAGAGCACTGAAAGCTCATTGAGTTATCCAATTTTCTCACCGGTTGGCAGATTTAAAAATTGGTTCACTTCTGTAGGTTCAGCTTTGATTACAGGTTGGCTAGTCATTTCTATCGGTGCCTGTAAAAACAATTGAGAAAAGCATTGGGTTAGTGATTTTTTTAAATATCTTGCTTGGTAGAATCATAAATTTCCCTATGAGATCACATCATTTGCAAGGACTCAAAACATTGTTGCGTGAGGGAGATGGGCAGTGAAATTTAAACTCAAACAAACAAACAAAACATAAAACTGTGCTCTATCTTGTCATTTGCTTCTGGGGTCAGGCTACACACATCTCTCACGTCTCTTATTCTGAGACAATAGGGCTCCATACAAGGGTAGTGAGTCCATCGTCCTTCTAGAGATCACCTACACACTATTTTTACTATTCGTCTGTATATTATGGTATGTGGAATGGTAATAATCTGCTCCTTGCACCAACTGAGCCTCCTGGTAAAGAAAAGTGAACATCATGCAGAATTGATATTCTGCATGATGAAAGAGTGCATTGCACAGATATTGTTCCATGACTGACAGTCATTTTCCTACTATCTCCTTCCTGTCTCTAAAATGTCCACTTTGGCGATACAGAATACCCTCTACTGTTCACTGGATTTTCTGCAGGGCTATTTAACAGCTGTTTTTGATTAAAGGAGATGAAGAATTAACATGAAGAGTCATTAGTTCCCAGCTACACCAATGTGATCTTCTCTTTCCAGCTTTCTTTTCCCACCAAATGCCAGAGGTTTTTTTTCATTAAACAGATATATTTCACGCTGTCTCAGACTGTAAACATAGCCTGGCAAAGGAAGTTAATATGGTTTTCAAACACACACCACATAGATCTACATTTGGAAATCCAGGGAGTTTAAAGTTAAAGCAACAGAGGAAGTTTTGTGTACAAGTTTGATTTGAATGGTGTCCTTGTTTTTCCCCTCCTACTTTTATCCATAGTAAGTGAAAGGAAGATAACCCACAACTGAGTACAAATGAAGGGAGTTCTCTTACTTCACAGGGGAAAAAAAGAAGGCTGTAAAATATATATGAGAAACTGATTCTCTCACCTTTCAAAGGGCAGAATACAGTAAATGATTTTTATTGAATTGACACATAGTTCATTTTCTGAAACCTGTAGGCCCACATCTGATCAGACAAACCCTTTGAAAGTAATTCATTGGCAGCGAAACACAGTGGGAGGAAGTTACTACCCTATCTTTCAGGACATCCCTTGAAACACCACACTCTAATTTACACAAATTTAAATTGAAGTTACAATGAAGCATGTTGCATGATTGGAAAGCAAATAACAAGGAAAGGTATTTGGCGCTCCAGGTCAGAAGTTCTCAGATGCCTCTTGTTGACATTCCACACACGTTTACTGTTCCACTGGTCTTCTCAATAGGGATGGTCAATAGAAGGGGAGGGGAATGTTGTAAGCCACTTAGAGTAATCTAGAACCACGAGATGAGTGGCATATAAATAAATGAACAAATGAATGAATGAATGAATGAATGAGTAAATAAGTAAATAAATAAATAAATAAATAAATAAATAAATAAATAAATAAATAAATAAATAAATGTTTGTTGTACCATGGCTACTGAAAGTACTCAGTGTAACTCTGACTATGATTCTAAAACTGATAGAAGAGACAAAAGTAACAAAAGAAGGGGGAAAACTGGGAAAGAATGGTTGAAAAGACATTACAGGGGCTCTGATTTCTCATCTTGCAATATATACAGACCCTTTCCCAAAACTGGTATTTTCCAGATATCCTAGGCAAAAAGTTTCTAACTTTAGATTGCTATTCTAGGAGCTATAAAGGATTTTGCATTGACAAGGCTGTTGTGCTGTACAGTACAGTCTATACAGTAAGCTGGTGTACCTTAACAGTTCAACAGATGAAACGGCTTATAGGAAGATGATATAAGAAGGCCGATCCAATGTGTCTAAAATAAAATTTGATTTGTTTAAACTTTGACATTTCCATTTCAGCTTCTTGAATACTATCCTGGAATTATGCTCTTTGACAAGCATATTTGAAATATCAAGGAGTTGCTTCCTGAGGGGGAATGGCAGCCTCACATTCTCTGAAATGCAGAAAGCTGCTGCAGCTTTTGAAAACTGGATGGGAGATTTTTTGGTTGGCTTTTATCTCCCTGGACCAAAGGGAGATCAGAAGATTAACCACCTATGTTCCAGGCTGTTCCAGATGGCAGGGCCCTCTGATTAAACTGCAAATTCGGGTAGTTTTTTTGCAGCTAGATCCAGAAGCTGTGTTCTCAGGAGCCCTGGACATTCATCTACACCAGGGATCTGCAACTCTGACAACTTTAAGCTAACCAAGGAATTCTGGGAGCTGAAGTCCACAAGTCTTAAAAGTTTTGAAGGTTGCAGACTCCTGATCTACACTCATAATGGCAGCAGAGTCATTACAAACATTACTGCTTTGCTCTCCCTTCTCTTAGTCACTTTAAGAAGTAATCAATTACAGCTGAAGAAAGATTTCCTTTCACAACAAAGATAAGATTCTTTGCAATGAGTTAAATCTTCTTTTGAGGCTACAAGTATACAAGAGAAATTTTGGTTCATTGATCTTATTTAATTTTAATTGGCAAAAAAATCAATTAAAAGAGAATCTACTAAAGTTTTCAATGATTAAGGCGATGGTCTTTATTTTTTATCCTGCTATTTTTATTTTTATTATTTTTACTTTTAATGAAAGTGCTTTATACAATTCATTACTAAGTTGGTTAAAGAGAGTAGTCCAGCATGGAATGTTTGTTAATTATCTCTAAAGTTCTCCGTAAACAAAAGACTCAGTAAAGACTCAGATGTGACTCAGATTGTGATGTTTAGTTACCATGGAAAGTGCTGTTGTTATATTTTACCAAAGACCTACTCAGATCATCATTCTGTGAAATTGGTTTATAAAAAAGATATCTAGTCCTTTCAAATGGAAATTAAATGAAGTTTGCTACAGAAAGAAGTTGTTGAGAATTGTAAAAAGAAATTAAAATATTTTTTTGAAAATAACTTAAATAAAGATACATATTTGAGAATGGCTTGGGATATACAAATAAAGCCTTTATTAGAGATTATGTGATACAACATAATTTTGAAATTAAAAGAGAAAATACAAAAATTTGGGGGTGAAATAAAAAGAAAAGGAGAAGGAATCCTTCAAGGAACAAGTATCTCCCAACAAAGTAAGATTTTATAGCAACAGTTATCTATGTTAACAATAAGAGAAATGGAAATAAAACTGAATTATGCAGAGCAAATAAAATTTGAATTTGCGAATAGACCAATGAGATGGTTACATTATAAACTGCGAAGGGAAAGAAAAAAGAAAATGTTGATGAAATTACAAGAGCAAGATACTCTACTAATGCAAAAAAAAAAAATTTTTCCCCGATATTATTTTAATTTGCATAAAGGGCGTGATATTGTCTTGAAGAAAATAGATGAATGTCTTAGAGAACAAAATCTACCAGGGATTAGAAATGAACAAATAGAAATGATGAATGGACCTATAATGATAACAAAAGCTTCAGAAGCAATTAAAAAGAGTAAGCCAGGAAAGATGCCTGAACCAGATGAACATAGTAGAGTTTGCATTATAAGTGATTTGAGGATGAACTTTTACCACCTTTGCAAAATATAATGAATTATATTCTTCAGGGAGGCGATATACCAGAGACTTGGCAAGAGGCCAACGTAACATTAATACTTAAAGAGGAATAAAATTTGACCTGAGTAAGAAATTACAGTCCAATATCATTACTGAATAATGGTTATTAGTTGTTCACAATGATTTCAGCTGAAATATTTTTTTCGTAAGGTTCTGAAAGATATAAATTTTGGGAGGAATTTTATGCAATGGATGAAATCTATTTATGCTTCATAGATATAGCACAAAAATTATTAATGAGGATTTAACTAAAACAGGTGAGTTTGCTGTTTAGTTTGGATGATAGATTGGGTTTAGTTAAGAAATAAAAGGTTACTTGATTTAAAAGATAGAATATTATAATTTGAGATTTGGGCGGCATGGATGCCTATGGGATGATAAATCTAAGGTGAATATAGATTAAAAATTGTTATGTTATATTCTGAGATTACGGAATAAATATAAACAAAAGTTTTACCTGAAAATACCTTTATAATTTTCAGCACAAGAAGCATTTTATAGATGAGAAATAAGCAAACATAAATGGCTAGCCTACTGAAATGTTGATTTTTTTTCAAAGGGATTGTAAAATGAAACCAATGTTTCATTGTCAATGGTTTTCTTATGTGTAATTGACAGAAAGGTTTAAAGTAGATAAAAACATAAACATGTTATTGTTAAAAAGTATAAACAGTTGTTGAAATAGAGCAGGGGTGTCAAACTCAATTTCATTGAGGGCCGCATCAGCATTGCGATTGCCCTTAGGGGGCCAGGTGGGTATGTCCTGGGTGGGCGTGGCCTACTGGGTGGGCGTGGCTAGAGTGCGTATGGCCTACTGGGTGGGCATGGCCAGCTCTACATCGTTGGCATCAAGGGTGCCTATGGGGGCCTGGGCAGGAGTGGCACAGATCTGAGGGTCTCTGGCAGAAGGAGGGTCTCTGGGCCAGGGCCAAGGCAGTGGGGGCCGTTCCCTCACTCTTTCCAGGATGGCTTCGCGGGCCACGTGAAACCACTTCGCGGGCCGGATCTGGCCCCCGGGCCTTGTGTTTGACATGTCTGAAATAGAGTATTACACAGAAGACGAACAAGTGAAGGAATGTATAATGATAAAATATGCCAAAACTTTTCGCTATAGATTACAAATGGACCATTGAAAAAGTATGTGGTTGAAAGGATTGAAATTTACATTATGTTCTAGAATTAAAGGGAATTTTTATAAAATGACGTATCATTGGTATTTGTCACCAGAGAAACTGTCTAGAATATATACATGTATTTTGAACCTTTGTTAGAAATGTGAACAATATGAAGGGACATTTTATCATGTTTGGTGGACATGTAAAAAAGCCTAAATATTTTGTATACAAGTACATACATTAACTCAGAAGGTTTTAAAAGTTAAATTACAAATAAAACCAAATATTTTTCTGTGGATATTAATGGACAAGCAACTAGAAAAAAAGTCATGGAACTTTGTTTTTGTATGTGACAACTGCAGCAAGATTATTATATGCTCAAAAGCAGAAAGGCTGACAAACAGAGGAATGTTGATGAAGATGATAGAACTTGCAGAGATGGCTAAATTAACCGCTTTGATCAGAGGAAAAAAATGACATTTATGTTCAACTTGTAATGATTTGTAGACTTTTTCATGAAATAGAAAAATGTACTTAAGATTTGTGGTTTTGATGATTAGAAAAAAAAGAATAATAAAAAAGTGAGGTGGTTTTTTTTTGTAATCACTGATTAAGAGATAATTTTGTAATTGTACTTATAGTTGCTGAAAAGGAAATGGGAAATTTCTTCCTATTTTTTCTTTACAACTCATTCCATACTTTTGCTTTTTTTTCTTTTTCTTAATGCTTCTGTTGTCTGTGTTGTAAAACTTGAATAAAAAAAATATAAAAAAGAAAAGCATCTTTGAAACGTCACCAGCAGAAAGATTTGTATTTTTACAAAATAATAAAAATAAAGAGTAGTTCAATAGAAAAATACCTCTTCTTTTGCAAAATCACTAGCAAATGATGAAAAGGTTGGTTCAGTCATCCAGATGTATTGAACAATGACTCTTAATGTTCCCATGCTGCCTGGTGGTGATGGGAATTGATCAAATATATAATTGCAGCAGATTGGCATAGAACATTAGAAGTTGCCTCTCTTCTGAGAAATTGGCCATCTTGTAATTATTAAAATTATTCTATTTGAGAAGAGAAATAATTTGAATTCTATCTCAGATGTTGGCTTCATCCAGAAGGTTTGCATTATTTATAGACAAAACTGTTCTAAGCTAGAAACAAATGGGCTAGTTAACCTCTAGAACTTCTGCAGAAGATTCACTTTAGAGTTTCTATTTGGGGTGTATGTTTCCACTTACACTGATCATAACAATCCTGTCCACTGTTTGGACTAGCATCCCTAATAAAGGTAAGTATAGGTCCCATAAAATCTGCCATTTCTGAATCAGGATCAAAAGCCCTCTATCTAATTATCCTTCAACTGCCCACTTTTCTCTCTGCTATGTCACTTTTTAAAATGTGGTTATTTCAAATCAGCAGTGATTAAAATAAAGGCTACCTAGCCACTTTTTTAAAATTTTATTTTCCATCTTGTAGTAGTATTTTCCACCTTTTTGTTTAGAATGAAAGATGAAGAAATCAAGAAAAATGCCACGTTCTCAGGTCCAAATCATTCCAGATATTCGTGGTGCAACTCACCTCTTTGGGGGCTGGCAACCTTTGCAGTGGGTTAAGATTCATCATGGGAGCTGCATGTGTTGGCAGCTGAGTTTCAGGTATTTCTGGCACCATGTTCTGCTCCTGCTTCACCATGATGGAACATAGCTTGTGCTGGAGTGTCCACATACCATTTTCCAATTCTGAGAAAAGAAGCACATGACAGTCAGGTCATATTACCGTTGTCTATGAGAAGCACTGTACCATATAGTGAGGTGTGTTCTGTTCCACGACAGAAATAAGCCTGAAGGAACAAGGATTACAGCTAAGAAGCACCACAATCAGCTTTTCTTTGTTTCAGAATAGAACATATAGTCTATTAAACTCTAATACAGGGATATGATACAATTTCCAGGCCAAAGGCTACATTAAAGCCTTCCCAGCACAGCACATCCATTTTAGGCATTACGCCTCAGTTTAAATGATTTTAGAAGTTTTTTAAAAAGAAATGGGAAAATTCTGCAAGATCACCCAATCTTACCAGACTTCACCAGCCTCACCTGAAATGTCACAAGATCTCAAAGATTAAATCCAACCACATTTTGGCAATATTTAAACTTTTTTTAAAAAGACTAATATCACACAAGATGGTTGATCTCTCTTATATGAATCTGTTCTGTCAGGGTAGTCTGTCCTATACTGTTTATGAAAAAAGTATGTTAGTAGATTGACACAAGAAGTTTCTTTAAAACAAGGATGGACAATGTTTTCTGGGTTAGATTCACCAGGTCTAACTTTTTTTAAAAAAATTTTTTGCATGATTCTAGCAAGCCAGGGTGGGGTATTAAGGGTGAAAATAACAGCATTTGACCTCCAAGAAGCATTTTGCTCCCAACACATCCTTATTGTCCTATTTTAAACTCAAAAACAGTTTCACAGAAATGTGTTTATTTTGCTTCCAAATTTCAGCAGTTAAGAGTTCAGCCCATTTGCAGCACTTTGGGAGTTTAAGGGCAGAAATGTGAACATTTCATTCTTCAGAAGACTTTTGATCCTATTTTCATTCTTTTTTTCTGATTTAAGTTGAATGTGCACAGCTCCAATTCAGTCATTTTTGCCATCATCTTAGGTAGCATGATCTCAGAGTATTCTAAGATTACAAATGGAATATATAAAGAGGTTCTTGTGGATTTGAAGGGTTCACAACTGTATTAAGAGAGAAAAAGTGTAATGTTGCTATCAATCTTTCCTCAAAAGAGTAGAAATCCATACAGCAACTCTTATACAAATAAGGAAGTTCTTCATTTTGGTATACAGTATATACCAGTGATGGCGAACCTTTTAGAGACCAAGTGCCCAAAAACCGCCCTGCCTCCTGACTCGGCCCCGCCCCCTGCCCTGCCTGCTCTGCCCCCACCCACCCACCCACCTTGCCTCCGCCCACCCACCCACAGGGCCACCCACCGCCTTCACGGCCAGCCACAGATCACCCAGGCAGCCCTGCAGCACCATGGCAGCCACGCCCTCTGCCCATGCCCGGCAGCATCATCTGTGCACAATGGGGAGCAAGGGTGGAGTTTTGTCCCTGCTGCCCGGTTGCCATGTGCTTGGCTGAGCTGCTCTGCGCGGGCCACGCCTGGGGGCAACTCTCCTCCAGGGAGGCTGCTGGTGAGGAGGGGGCAGCAGGGGGAGGTGGGACTGGGGCAACAGTGCACGTGCCCACAGAGAGGGCTCTAAGTGCTGCCTCTGGCACGCGTGCCATAGGTTCACCACCACTGGTATATACTGTTCTGGAAAGTATACTTTAAGAAAACTAAACAGGTTCAGAAGAAAGCATAAAGATAACTCAGTATTACATAGGACAAGAGCAATACAGGAAAAGGTAAAATAATTGAGGTTAATTTGGAGAAAAGAGGAATGATAATAGCCCTCTTGAAATGCATGCATTAGTGTCACATACAGTCGTGTGAAAAAGTAAGTACAGTACATCCTCTTTGATAGGTAAAGGTAAAGGTTCCCCCGCACATGCGTGCTAGTCGTTTCCAACTCTAGGGGCCAGTGCTCATCTCCGTTTCAAAGCCGAAGAGCCAGCGCTTGTCCAAGGACGTCTCCATGGTCATGTGGCCGTCATAACTAGACACCAAAGGCGCACCGAACGCTGTTACCTTCTACTTGCATTTTTACGTGCTTTTGAACTGCTAGGTTGGCAGAAGCTGGGACGAGTAACAGGTGCTCACTCTGTTACATGGCACTCAGGATTCGACCCGCCAAACTGCCGACCTTCTGATCAACAAGCTCAGTGTCCTAACCCACTGAGCCACCGTGTCCCTCAATCCTCTTTGAACAATGTTGCAAAGAACAGCGGGCCAAAATTCCTTCACAACAATGTGAGAGACTGATAGTCATACTGAAAATGACTTTAAATTATTAAGTTATTGCTGCTAAAAAAATGCTTCTATAAGCTGTTGAATCATAGGGTGTACTTACTTTTTCACACATGGCTTCTTCATTTTGACTTTCTTTTTGTAAAATGAACGATGACATTGTGTAATATGTCATGTGATGTTATTCATCTGAAATTGTTTTTACCTACTTTAAGAACTGCTGAGGACCAGATGATTTTTACTATGTCCTGTTGTGTAAAACCATATAACTCAAAGAGAGTGTACTTTATTTTCACATGACTGTAGAAGACTATATAGTTCTACCAAGCAGGTTAGAACAGGAGCAAGTGAATGATGAGAAGAGCAATGGAAACAAATGGTTATGGTTAGAATGTATTTTAGAAACTACATTCACCTACTTTGATTTTTATCCAAGAATCAGAGAATGCAAGATATATCAGGCAGAAGAAAATCTTCAACAGGGTTAAGTTGTAGGTATAAAGTCTGGAAAGTTATGGCAAGACAATACTCCGAGAAAGCCTTTTTAATAGATATGTGATCCTTATATAAGCTCAGAAAGGATTTCCCCCAAAAAATTATAGCCCCAAAGGGTCAAAAAATGACTGTCTGATCCTATGTTAGGGATGTCTAGAATTCTGGCTTGAGCAATTTCTTTTACACACACACAGAGAGAGAGAGAGAGAGAGAGAGAGAGAGAGAGAGAGAGAGAGAGAGAGAGAGAGAGAGAGAGAGAGAGAGAGATTTAAATTAAAAACATTTTGTGCCCAAAGAAGTTCAAAACAGATTGTTTCTACCATTCTGTTTTGAGCTTAAAACAGTCCCATTTCCAACTCAAAATGTCTATTTCAAATTTGAACCAGGACTCTTTCAAAATTCCAAATATTTCCAGGATGGTCAGAATAACCCTTTCCTAAGTTGAGAGACTTATTCTGAATTTGAAGCAGAATATATTGAGCTCTTTTTTTTTTACTTCAAAACAGTTTGGTTATTCCTATTACATCGTTAAATATTTTGGGGATGGGAATGAGAGTTGTGAGTGCGCATGCAGTAAATGGTATCATTATAGCTATCAGAGAGCTGTTAATTCTCTCTGCAGAGAGCTGCATAAGGTCATTGTAGAGAGAAGAACTGTCAGAGAAAGCTCCCTTTTATCATGTCTTCTTCCATGCTCCTCCTTCCCACATTTCTCAATCTCCATTCTTCTGTGCTGCTGCTCAGAGCCATGGTGTTCTTATCATGCTCTAAAGAATTGCATTCCACTATGAAGTAGCTGGCATGCTGCTTCTAAAAGATGCAAGGCTGCGTCCGTCTCCAGTTTTACTGGTAGTTCCACCTCCTTAGTTAACTCTTTGGCTTAGAAAAGGAAGGATTTGGGAGGGTTTTGCACTAAGCACACGGCCCTTTATATTATACGCATTTATATTAACATCTAGAACAGAGGTCCCCAACCTTTTCGGCACCAGGGACCGGTTACGTGGAGAGAGGTTTTTCCACGGACTGGAGGGGGCGTGGCTTTGTGTGCTGTCTGCATCCTGTGGATGGGGCTTTCCTTGTTTGTGAGGATTGATAGCTGGCATGCCACGGTCTGGTGCTGGTCCACGGACCTGGGGTTGGGGACCCCTGAGCTAGAAGACTTTATAACAGAACGAATATCTAGAAGACTTTATTAACAGACCTCATAATTAGCACCTGGATATATAAATAGTATAGTATGCTGCATCATTTTCATTGCAAATAACCGTATTTACAGAATGTTAGATGTGAAGAAAACCGTGAGCAGGAACAAGAGGGAAGAGGAAGGGGGGGGGGAGGAATAGAATGGAATATCCAGAAACAAGCAGCACGTGACATTCTATGAACACTAGTGCTCCAGTGCTCCTTTTCCAGCAATCTTACTAAAATATATCTCTTCTAGATATTGAGGGGGTTTGGGAGAGTAACTGTCATCCCTCATCTATAGTCTGAGGTGAGATAGTTCGGTAACAGTTCTGCAAGGAGGCAGGATATTTTTTCGGAGCAGGACCAAGCAAGAATGACCTATGAAAAAAATTGTAGTGCTTTTGCCCCTTCTCTTCTTGATGTCTGGCAACATTCAGGCAGGATAATCTCTGACCGCTGTGGGGAAACATTCCCTGCTTTTATGGTTTTTTAGCTTTTTTTTTAAAGAAAGGTCTTTTTTCTCTTGTATATACTGAATCTGTGCCATTTCCTTTTCGGGCTGACGGTTGTCCTTCAACCACTCGGACACCCACAGGGTCCCACAAATAACAGGATCCTCTGCTAAGATTGTTCTAAAAATATCCTGTCATCATGAATCATCCTAAAATGAATTGTTTTAAAAATAGGTTTTGAAATGACTGTGCCTCTCCATCTCCTGCAGAGAAATCTGCTGGTAAAAAAGAAGCCCACTTAGGCCTCTACATGTGCCAATAAGCATTAACTATAAGCAGTAGCTTTCGTTTGGTCTACACCCAAGACAGAAGGATCAGGGAGGGGGTGCTGATTTCTTTGTATGCACACCCAATAATCTCAGGGTCCGTCTCAGAGGCCGCCCAGAGCTTGGCAGTGGGGAAAAAGAGGGTAAGTTGACATATTTTATTTAACGTCCTTTCCAGTGTGAGTATTACAAAACTTTTCAGGGCAATATTATAACAACAACAACAACAACAACAATAATAATAATATAGCAAAACAGAAGAGAAAGAACTGGAGAAAATCAGAAATACAAAGACCTACAAATAGAAGTAGAATGATTGTAATGAAAGAAAGAAAAGTTAATAACAATAGTAATAGGCTCCTTGTGTGCAATCCAAAACATCTGGAGCACCACTTGAATGCCATCAGCATTCAAAGTCACCACTAGCCAATTGCAAAAGGCAGCTTAGTTGGAAAACCTTACATCCTGCAACAATACTTTTAAGACTATCAAACAGTATCTGCCTATCCCAGGTCCTTGGAAAGGACTCAACAGGTGAGTAAAAATGCCAAATCCAGTCTAAACATCTGGCTGAATGTGCATTGAACCATAATAATAACCTCCATAGGTAAATTGCTCCATTCATATATAAATATTACTAGCATAAAATTATTTCTTGTATTTAAACAAAATTTAGGTATTTTTCCCCTAGTTTCTGTCTACAATGAAGAACAACTCCTGACTATGGCACCCTTTTGAGAATATGGAGCACTTCTGCCACTGCAGGAACCTGCAGCTATGATTATAGCTATTAATAAAAATGCCTGATTGCAGCTTTGCTAGTAGCTGTAATTTTACCACCAGAGCTTACAGGAGGCTTTTAAATGCAGAAGGAGTGGTGGCTTTGCTGCAAGATTATTTCTCTCATGGCAAATATAGCAAAAGACCAAATGAATCTACACAGCATCATATACTGAAAATGTGAATTCAGGAAGAGAATACTAGCAACTTCTCTTTTGGATTTTTGTTAGTCTAGGACTTGTGACAGCTCACCTGGCTCGTGGTGTTTGTATGGGGGCAATCGTAGATCAGTTTCAAACTCTTCAGAGATTGAGGAATGGAAACAGTGGATAGAAGGAACCAGAAACAAATCAGAATTAGTTCCCCAAGGGAACTAATTTATTTAGCATTGTTCGGTAAAAAAAACCAAACCTCTTTGGCAAAGAACACTGCTTTAAAATGTCTACAATAATGTTGTGTGAATAATGAGAGGTAGTGAGAGGTCAGTTTCTTGGACAATATCCAGGACTTAAATAGTCAGTTTTTATATTAAATGACAGTAAGCATTCTCCTCTCTTAAAACAGTGAGTTATTGGCTCTTTGCTATGACTCATGAGGCCAAAACCTGTGTTTTGTCTGTTTTTGAAGACCACGATGAGAAATTAAAGGTCAACTGTAGTATTTTTTATATCAGAGCCCAGCTTTATTTTTATTTTTTTAAGAAAAATCTCTATTTCAATTTCCTCCATTATTGCTGTTTTCAACAAGGGAGACTATTAAAAAGTGAAGTTTAGTTTCTAATTTCAGCTTGTTGATATGTGTATCACTGTCCGATGCATATTTATTCAAAGGTATGTCTTACTGTATTCAATTGGACTCACTTCCTAATTACCATGTTTAAACAGTTTAGTATTCCATTATTCCCCCCTCCCCCTTTCTTGAACTATCCCTTATTTGGTTTAAGCACAACCACTCGTCTTCCCCAGATAACTTGTGGGGCTTCCTGATAATACATTCCAAAGAGAGAGAATGTAGCAGGCAGATAAAACCAATATATATGTTTCCGGTCTGGCTCAACTCTTTTTCTATTTCCAATAGCTAACCGAATAATGTCAGCTGTCTTATCATTAGATGATTCAAATCAGTTAAAAACGTATTAGATTAAATGCCTGGAACCAATTTTAACTCTGGACCGCTCTTAATGACACAGGAAGCAGGGGCAGTTTGCTAACAGCAGATTGTCTGCTTTCAAGAGAAACAGCGCTTTGGAAGAAACACATATTGGACCTGCCTGTGTCAGTATCATCCTTTCTCTTTCACATCAGCAGAGGACATGATGCGGTTTGGGCATATACTTCTGGATCAAAGCCTTCAGGGTTCTTCTACTCACCACTGGCATTTTCTTCTGTCTTGACAGGCATAAGAGGGCTCTGTGGAGCAGAGTCTCCACTCAGGGAGTAGCTGTGCTCTGCCTGGATGCCAGGAGTGGGAGGATCCAGATCCATGTCCAGCAAAGGGTTCTTTTCCACCAGCATGGGGTCATCAAAGAAGCTGTTGAACAGTTCATTGGAAAAGTCCTCCATGTTCTCAGAGAAGTGGTCAAAGCTCTCGGAGAAATGCTGAGAAAGGAAAGAAAAGTGTGAACCACATCATCTCCATGAGAGACTAGAGGGCCTTCTACTGAAATGTATCCCAAGCAGACACACTGCAAGCCAAATCATTTGGATGAGAAAAAAACTATATTCATCTTTTATTGTTTCTGTTTTCACAGCTTCAGAAGAAACTAACCAGCCAAAATCCACAATGAAGTACAGGCCTGCCCATTTTCTTCACCTTCATTAAATACATTTTTATTCTCTCTGTATTCTGTCTGTTCCTACAACAAGCTCATGTTGTATTGAAATGCATTAATTGGAACACCAGAAATACAGGTTTGAAGTATATTACTTTCTTTTTACTTCGAAGCCTTTTAAACATATTTCCTTACAACTCTCATCAACTTCATTGGTATGTACACTGTGTTGGTGTTCATTTTTCAAACTATCAAAACATCTTTATTAGGTTTCTGTGTAGTGACAATGATCAAAGGCAGTGGCGTAGCGTGGGTTGTCAGCACCCGGGGCAAGGCAAGTAATTTGCGCCCCCTAACCCGTGGATTTTAGCACTCGAGTCTGCCGCAGGGAGCCCCGCATCCTGGGCGTCCGCCGCACCCCCCACCCACGCCTCCCCCGGGAAAAGGGGGAAGGTCCGGCATCCCCTCCCTCACGTGCGGCAGAAGCGCCGGGACCCGAGGCCGTGCCAGGAGGCGGGCGGCACAGCGGAGGATATACAGAACATTCAAATAGAAGGAAAATATGTGCATCAATAAGACAAAACCAGATTTACATATATTATTCCCCTCCACTTGAATATTCATAAATATATTGGAGCAATATTACTTTCCTTCCCTTACGAAGTAAGCCCAAAATTTATGAAGTTCTACTTCTATTTACAACCAATTTGACCTTAATCTACTTGGTAGATAGAGAGGCAAAGTAGTTAACAGGTGAACCAACAGCAAAGTTAAAATGTCAAAGCACTTTGTTAATAATCTATATTCTATTTTACTTCTATAAAGCCTCAAACAGCTTCTTATTTACAGTAAGTTACACAGTGCCTGCTCATTTCTGTATCTGTCAACTGCCCCACTCTGATAGTCAACAAGAGAAACTCCTGGGTTTATTTTTTCCTCCAAGAGAATACGGTACTGAAAAGCCATGTGGGTACAGAAGTGGGAAATCCAGTTCTAACATTTTGCTTGTAAAAGTCATAAAACAAATTCCTCCTTTCTTCCCTGGATCTCCCACTGTCCTTTCAACATCAATCAGTTGCATTTGAGTTGTTTTGAGAACGATCTCAGAGAAGTGGAGGCAATTAGAGCTCCCAGACCTGTCACTTGACCTAAAATTATTTTATTTCCTCCGAACATGGGAACGGGGGTGCCCAACCTTCCGGGAAACACCAGGATCTCCCAGGCGGGGAGCCGGGCTGCGCCAAGAGGTGGGGCTGCGGGGCAGGAGGGGGTCTTGGGGGAAGGATCTGAAGGGGATCGGAGAGCCGTTCGTGGAAGCCGCAACCCAGGAGGAGAAGCGAAGGCGCAGCGCTTCCCACGGAGCAGAAAAACTCGCGAGGAAAGGCGGAGACTCGGAAGGGGAGGGGGCGCAACTGGGGGAAACCCACCTGGCTCTCCCAGGAATCCCTCCTCCCCTTCCCGCCCCTCCTATTCCCTCCCCCTCTCGCGGCGTCCTTGCCCACCCGGCGCCCCTCCCCCGCCACAGGAATCCCTCCTCCCCTTCCCCCCCGGGGATTCCCCCCTCCTGATTGCCCTCCCCCTCTCGGAGCCTCCTTGCCCACCTGGCACCCCTCCCCCGCCAGGGGAACCTCCGCAGCCCTGGCGTAAGAGGCGTCGAGAGAACAGGAAGGGGAGATGGAGGGGCAGGAAGCTGGATTCCCAGCCCCCCTTTCTCCTCTCTAGGCGCAAAAACTCTGCGCTTAACTCCTCCGCTGAAGCGCTGCGGGGAGGGGCGACTGGGGCGCCGCCGAGCAATGCTAAAGTGCTCCAAGCGGGAACAGCAAAGGACCGTCACCCTTCATGCAAAGCCCCAAGACCAAAAACTAGGATCCAGATTGAAAAGGAAAGTTGCGTGTGCCAATCTGCACCTCTAAATGCAAATTAGGAATTCGTCGCCGAGCGCGCCCCCCCAGATGTTGCGCCCGGTGCGGCCGGCCCCCCCTGCACCCCCCACGCTACGCCACTGATCAAAGGCATACATACCTAAATTATTTTTTTATAAAATGCAGTTGGGGTATCATTTTGATATTCTCATAAATATAACTGTGAAATTAAATTGTTATATAAACCATTTTGTAGTTTGAGGATGGAACATTATTCATCATGAAAAGAGATGTTAAGGATTACTATGAAACTTATCCCTTCACTGCCTTTTTTTTAATACAGCATATCCATTTGTGGAACGATTTGTCATATAATACTTTGGAAAAACCTTGGCAGAAACTCATGCAGCATGATACTGATATTTATTCAAAATACTGTTCAGTATTAATACAGTACAAAGGTTTGTTTTATAATGTGATCCAATTCTATGTACCCTCAGTGCAGAGTGGTAACTTGAGAAGCAGACTGATCATTAAAGAGTCTTGAGCATCTTATTATACATGTTTACAATGAAAGCACATGTCACAAGTCACAGTAAAGTAGTGATACTTATAGAAGACATAAGAAGTCATACCTCTGCTTCAAATCATACTTTTAAAAAAGTGCATCCATTTCATACACATCGTTTTAGCTATGTCGGACTGCAACTGCTGTATCAGCAGTACAATTCTATTGAAATTCAGTGAATCATATTGTTTGCTTTTTAAACACACACACACATACACATCTATTGCATCTTCACTTTCATAAGTAATAAGAATCAAATTTAATTAAAAACTCTGTAATAATTCATAGCTGTGTGTCCACATAGATGCATCGTGAAAATAGCCTTCAGGGAAATCTGTCAATTTTCTCTTGGCAAAATCCCTTTTCTCCAGATAAAAAATGAAGATGAATGAAAACACTTTAAAAATGATTTTGGACACGCCCACTAGTAAAATTTACATTTCTGCTAGATTGAAATATATATTAATTGGTAACACAAGAAAACTAGAGTCTTTGAAAAAGGTGGTATAGAAGTATAAAGTTTATGGAGATTCTCAATTCAGATCATGGTTGTCCCAAAGGTGCTTTTCCAAAAGGCAACTGGACTTCCTTGGTTTTTTTCCTTGAAAATGTTTCACTTCTCATCCAAGAAGCTTCTAACGTTTAAAAGAGAATACAGGAAAAGAAATAAATATTACCAGCTGAATGGGAAGGGGACAATATTGATGGACCAAATTACAAGGAAAGAAAACCACTAGTGTAAATTAAGCCCCTCCCCACAATCTTCCTTGTTGGGAGGAATAAACATATTTTTCTGTTTCATGATCCTCGTATCTGAAAACGGTACTCCATACCATCCTGTGTGAATGATGTTTATTGCAGGAAACACTATTATAAACATTGTTATTTCTCTTAGCACTTATCAGTTATGGAAGTTATAGTTGTTTCAAAAGTTGTTTTCTTATCTTCCTTAGTTTTTTAAAAAATTATCTTACCAGGATATATTTCTTAGTCTTTTGCAATTTAAAATATGTTGCCATTATCTCTTCACTCAGTGACTAAGTTCTTCTGTTCCTCACATTCTGCTGAAAATTGTACCCCCTCCTATTCTGTTCACAGGACTTAGCTGTCATATAAAGAACAGGAACACTTTCACACTATGTCCAAAATCAATCCATCCATTAAACTTTAAATAATGCAAAACCTGAGGAACTTAGAAACAAATACTATATATTACAGACAGGGCCACAGAGATAACAAGAAGACACCTCTGGATGCATGTGAGTTCCAAGGACAGTTATTCCTGTTCATTTTTTAAATATAGCAATACATTTAAATGCCTGTAAAGAAATGTAACCAAATAAAAAGTACTATTTTTTAAATCTAATAGTTGTTTGAGCACAAGGTTATCTAATATCTGCAAATATTTGGCTTGTTGGCAATGTTTAACTTGATTTGGTCATACCTCAATGATTGAATAACTCACATTCAATAAATCAGAACAATGGTTGAAATATATATTAGAGGCTTCCAGTTCTGTTTTTGTTTTTTGTTTTTTTGTAAAATCTAGTCTTCCAGATTTTTTTTAAAAAAATCTTGAAGTAAACCTGAATCCCTATCTGGTAGATAGACTGGAAGCGCTACATTCTAAAGAATATTTGTCCCTTTGCAAAGGAAAGTAGATAATATTAAAATCCCATCCATTGGGGAAAAATTCTGAAGAGCTAAAGGAATCACTCACCTACATTTTACTAGGACATAATTCATGTTTGGTAGGTAGTTTTGGCCAGAAAGTGACCACCAGCTGGAAGGAGACACAATAAGAAATCAAATGTGTTTTTCAAGTTACATTATTATTTATGATGACGATGGTGATTTATTTATTTGTATTTACAAATAACTCAAGGTAGCAAAGATATTCAACATACCTTCCTCCTCTTATTTTCCCCACAACCTTGTGAGGTGGGTGGGCTAAGAGGAAGTGATGGGAACATATAGACTCCCGGTTTCTATACCAGCATCTTAACCACTTAGATCAGACTGGTTCTCCCATTTTTTCAATGAGATTACTGAACAGAATTCCCTTTCAGTTTGTTGTCTGCAAAACAAAAGGAACTAAACCAGGAGTAGGCAACCTCGGCTCTTTTATGACTCATGGGCTTCAACTCCCAGAATTCCTGAGTCAGCATAGCTGGGAGTTGAAGTCCATGAGTCATAAAAGAGCTGAGGCTGCCTACCCCTGATACTAAACTGTTTTCTTGCATCTTTATGTTTCCTCTTCTCCTCCATATTCACAGAAGCTCCACTTTCATCAACATATCTATGAAATGCTAGTTATACTTCTAGATTAGAAGATGTCCTTGTGGGTTTGGATGTCATTCCTTATCTATGGTGGGGAGGGAGGCACTCTAGATAGCATTGACTTTCATCTCTAACTCCCATCTTTGTTTTTCCATTCTCTTTTCTGTTATATACATACTTTTGCATACATACAAAACATAAGAAGAAAAGAGTTGGGATTCTTTCATTTTAGGATGTCTTTTAAATAATGTTAGGAGCTGTTCACTACAAACTTCTTTGGGACAGTGGTGGGATTCAGCCAGTTCACACCACTTTGGTAGCTAATTTTTTGTTGCCCAGGACCAGAACGGACTTCTGGACGCATCATTCACACAGAGAACCGGTTGTTCACATATCTGAATCCTACCACTGCTTTGGGGGATACAGGAACAAGATCTTCTAAGTATGTTTAAGCGGCCAAATGAGGGAGGCTGTTCAAATTTATAGTACGGCATTGGAGGAGAAAGTATTAAACATTTTCTCTGTGCTGTTTTTTAAGAAAACATAAATACACGCACAACATATGATTCCCTTTGGACAACAGTGAAAAGCTTCAGGGGCAATTTTCACAGATCAAATAACAAATTACTCTAATTCCATATCATCTGCAGATGATATCTAATGTGCATCAAATCTAAGATTGGGAGAGGCATAGGTCCATTTAGTCCAATATTGTCTACACCAGTGGTTTTCAACCTTTTCTTCACCACAGACCCCCTTTAAATACTTTTTGTTGCCATGGACTCCCATGACTTAATTCAAGATTTAAATCATAACATTTCTTCAAGCCATTGCAGACCCCCTGTGAGGACATTGTGCCTCACCCCAGGGGTCCACAAACCACAGATTGAGAAGCATTGGTCTACTCTACACTAAACAAGCAATAGTTCTTCACACTTCATATTGGTCTGATGGGTTTGGGTTTTATTACTGTTTTTATGTAATTTATTTATTGTATTTGGGCATTATGGTTTAATCTGTTCTTAATTTTTGTATTTTGGTATTTTAGTATTTATTGCCCTCTTCACCGCCTTGAGTCCTTCGGGAGAAGGGCGGTATACAAATTAAATTAAATAAAAAAAAATAAATATTACTGATCACATCCAATGCCTGTAGAAATTTGGGTTATATGCAAAAAATTAACTGTATTCTTACACCACACTTATCCAAGTCATGTAAATAGATGTTCACGCAGCATGCCTAGCTTTTTTCATGGCTTAGGATGAAACGCAAACCAAGCCTGTCCATTCCATTTACATTTACATGATTTAAATTGGTAACCTGATCATCTGAATGAAGTCATTATTTTCTGTAGCAGTGGATAACCTTGGAATTCTCTAGTGATGAAATCTGGAAGTTGTATGCTGAAATAGCAAGATACACCAGATGCTCCAGATATCATTCAACAACTGCATATTTATTTCAGATTTACTGTGCAAAAAATACATTTATCTTGAGTTGGTATTTAGAAAGGAAAAGCTGGTGTTAGAAAAGGAAATGCTTTAGATGATGACATAAAATGTTCGTAAGTGACAGATGGAAGCCAAAGAAGGCTAACTAATCTTCATGTTGCGATACAGTATATGATCTTTTTATTAAGCTATTTTTTAAATCTATAGCCATAAAAAACTAGTTACACTGGGTTACAATGTATATAAAACTTTAAAAAAATAATACTCCTTTTTCCAAGTTTCCTGACAGGTTGCAAGAAAGCTTTTCTGTGCGAAATGTAAGAAGTGAGAAACTTCACCTTCAACCCTACTGAGATTAAGCCTGATTGTTTCAGTTCACTCATTCTTGAGCTTTGGCAGCTCGTTAACTAGCTGACTTCAAGCCAATCATCCTCTCTCAACCCAATCTGTCCCACAAGGCTGTTGTGAGAAGGAGTGCTGTGTACAGCACATTGGGATCCTGGAGAAAAGGCAGGATGTAAATCTGATTAACTAAATATTTACATGAGAACAGTATATACGTACTTAGATTCACACATTGTTTCTTCAATGAGCTGTAATGGCTGGATACACGCATTATACTAACTAGAGGATAAAATGTGTCTTAGAAACCCAGTGGTTGAATTAAGCTAAAACAAAAACAAAATTCATTGCAACTAACAGCCAGTTACTGGCTCAGAAGCAGGAAGACTAATGAGATAAAATACCATCACACCTAAGTTTTACTCAGAACTAATGCGCTTGTTTTAAAAAATATGTTTCCCGTATTACAATTATATTGCCTGCCTTTTTTAAAGATAGCATCTTCAAGGAAAAGATAGGTATGAATAAATATTTAAAGTGGTGGTTTATATAAACTGCCAACAGGAGAAAAAAAGTACCCTTTTGCTGCTCTGATCTTACTTTTCTTCGGCACACACTAGTTCTTTGCTTTATCCCAGGGTGCCAAAATCCCTTCAGTCTTGCCAAGAAAAAGACAGAGGCAGGAGATGACCTGAACACCCCGGATACAGGCAAGCGTAAGTTCCTGTTCCAACATAAAGATCTGTTTGTTTTATTCAAAGACAATATCATTGTGTAAATAAATGCCAGGCAATAAGAAGGATGCAGAAATACTGGTATCAATGCCATTTACCAAACATCGGTCTCCAGCTTTGTTCTTAAAAGGATAAAGGGAGTGTAGTTAAAAAAAAAACTCTAGTTTAATATATACTCAGTCAATGGGACTATGACAGAAACCTCAACATGGAAATATTTATGCTTTCAACTGCATCTCAGTTGTCAGCATTGTGAAATCTTTCAAAATGCACACAAGAGAGATACACACAATTATTCAAACAGACTGAGTAGCTATGAATCTCAAATGAAACTATATAGAATCTTTAGGTTGCTCAAAGAAATTATCTCTACAATGCTTACAAGGAAGGCGACATCTAATATCAATGTTTAATCATGTTACTGTTTCTGAACATCAAATGCCCAAATTTATAAGATAAACTTATCATTTCTACTAACACAGTTGCTTACTTGTAAAAGGTTTATCTGTATTTTAGAAGTTATACATCTGATACAAGGCAATGGATTGTACCTGGGCATTTTTAAAAATTAATCTCTGCTAGTTAATCCACTGTAATGTGGTTTACTTAACATGATGTCATGAAAGTTGGAGAAGAGATAAAATGAAAATCTAAAAACAAAACAAAAATGAGAACATCTAGATTTGCTAACAATCTTTAATATATTTTATTTAGACTTTACCATCTTTCTATTTAGATGGATCAGGAACTCAAAAACCTGATTTGCAGATTTAAAGAGGATTCAGGAATGAGTTAAAGAATTTGGTCAGATAATTTGGATAGCTGTTTTGAGAAAAGTGTTCTTGTGAACTGGGAAAAGGTCTAATGGCAGTTCCAATATAACATGTTGGCTGGGAATTATAGGAAATGAACTCCAAGATAATACTAAAGCACCACCTTGGGAAAGGCTGCTGTATACATTCTTTGTCTATATTTAATGAGGAAAACTGTGGGAGAATAACATTTCTTCTATTTAGCAATCTAAAATATTTACTTCCATGGTGTATTGTGCAGTTAAAACTGGAAAGATGGGCAGAGAATCTCTGCAACATCTTCATCAACCTCTGATGTTACTTTTACATGAAAATGCCTTCTATTATCTCTAGCCTACATGGTTGATATATGACTGGCTGAAATGATAACAGCTCTAGTCCAATCAACACATTTGGAAGATGCTACACTGGGGAGACCTACCCTAAAATGTGAAAGAACATATAAACAGAAGGGTTTGATAGTATTTTTGATTGCTGTGACAGGGAGCCATGAAACTTAAAACCATACATTCGTTTTATACCTTGGCTTTTTTGTCATTTTATTTGTTTTGCCAAAGATAAAACTGAAGCTTGTTTGATTAACTTTAGAGCACGGGTGTCAAACTCGCCACATCATATGACGCGTTGCGATGTATCACGACTCTTTTTGCATTGCCGGCAATTGGGGGGGCGGCTTCGGTATGATGAAACTAGCCCACGGGCTGGCAGTTTGACAACTCCTGCTTTAGAGTAACACTAATGTTGTATTAAACTTATATACACTATAATTGATAGAGAACTAAGGAGGTAACCTATATCCAAATACAAGATTCAGATGCCAGAAAGATGGCCAAATTTTTCATACCCATCATTGCTCTTTCTAATATTTCAGTGGGGAAAAGTTCCAATGCTGGCATATTCACTATTTTATGTAAATGGTACATTATTCTACAAAGGAATGCTATGTGGTAAATCCACACCTTTTGTCTTTTAGCGGGAAAAAATGTTGGCCCCAAATTAATTGCTTACTGGAGTACAGTAAATAGTTCCCAACTACCACCAATTTGTTGCTAGGACTAACACTTGTTGAGCCATTCAAACATTAATTTCCATAATTAACTAATATGATCCCCCATGAAACAGCTTTTTGTAGGGTGGGACAAACCTACAGTATATACATAAGAGAAATATGGATGCTAGTGATGATTCACAAATTGATGCTGGAAGGTAATAACATTAAATCTGTAATATCCCAAATGAGTGCTTCATAGAAGATGACAAGATTTGTTATCTCTTGTCTTAACAGACAGAACCAGGTCAAATAGGCTTAAATTACAAAATAATAAATTTAACTGAATATTAAGGAAAAATCCTTGACAGAAAGCAGAATGGAACCAACAAGCTAACAGATATGAAATACCCTCAGAGAAGTCTTGAGAATGGAGGCTGGACAACCATATATTGGAATATTCTTCCTTTAGATTTCCTGAGGGAAACAAATGCTAAAGCTTGCGACTATCCAGGACCTCATATGATTCAAAGAGTCTGTGTTGTTGTGTCTTGTGATGCGTCACCTTCCTCAACTATGCCTTTCCCTTTTATCTCTGACCAAGTCCTCATTTACCAGATTAGTACTAAAACCACATATTGGTTTTAGTTTCTTCCTGGGTCCCACTCCAACAAGTAGTTTGCGTGCTTATTGTAGTTTATGCTCTGACATAAGGCATAATTATGGCAATTGCCAAAGATAGTATAAGGAGAAGACACTCTTGAAGGGGGAAAAAACACTCCTGGCACACTTCAAATCTGAAAATTCCATTTAATTTCAGGCAAGGCAACAGATGCAGGGATGAATCACAGTTTATACATGGAGGGGGTGAATCAAGGTTAAAAAGAGTTGAAACCTATTAGGCACACCCCCAAGTGAGATTACAGATCCTCAGCTTTCCTTTTTCTAAAAGCTTGTTATCTCCAATGGGTGGAGTTCATATTTCCATGCAAAACCATAATGACCTGTCAGTGACTCAAAATAATCAGCAAGAGTGCAAATCTAAAGCAATAGCACCCACTTCTTTATTATTCCTTATCTTCCTAAATATTACTTTCTAAATGTATCAGACTGCAACCTAGAGTTTTCCAAACCCCAAGGATGGCAAGGGGAGAGGAGTTAAGACCGAAATGTTACAAGGACTCAAGGTTGGAAAAGGATGATCTAGTGGAAAAGAAAAGAAAATGCTTATTGAGCTTGTAGCCTAAAACCTTTTTGAAAGAGGATACTATGCAGGATCTTCTCTGTGGTTTGAAAATATATTTTATGCAAAGATGTTATGCTGATTTAGTGTATAAACGTGGTACGTAGTACTTCTGCTTCATTACTGCTTAGGCAAATTTCCTAAATTTAAACCAGGAATTGCAAATTCTGGCCTCAGATGTGGCCAAGCTACAACTTCCAGCATCCCTCAGTATTCACCATTTAAATGTTTCATCACATTTTTGTTTCAATTGATAACATTTGGGGTTTTTTTTAATGTTTGAATCCATATGCATTTTTATGCTAGTTTCTCCTAATATGTAGGAGCTAGTTTTTTTTTCTTTAGACATATACGTTTTGCCAGCAATTCTTCCAATATAATGCTTTTCATGTCTGCTTTTACTTCATGCCTCCATTTTATATGCAGTTTTGGGAGAGGCAAACTATCTAGATTTTTTTTAAGAGAGTTCCAGTTCACACTGGGAAACTGGCTGAGTTAGTATAAACATGTGAATTGTCCCAAGTAGAAAAATCTTTTGCCACAGGCTTCATAGAGCAACAACTTTTCTGAGACTACACCAGCTGGTAAAGTATCATCTACCATGAGACAAATACATGTTGAGAATCGAACACCCTCTCTTTGTGGAGAAGGTTGCTGATTTTAAAGGATGGGTGGGAAAATTAGAAACATAGTGTAGGAAGTCAGCACCTCCCCCCAGAGAAGGAAATATCGGGGGAAATATTAAAAAGGCATATTATATTTCCCCAAAGGAATAATAGAAAAATTTTAGGAGAGGCAGAAATAGCCCAGTCTCCCCCAGGCAGAAACTGAGCAGGCCAGCTCTGTAGAAATGCAGATTTGATAATCCTGGGCCACCTATTCATAAGCAAAATGCTTTCAGTCACAGCCCCAGTGAAGCAGGACATGACCTTTAGGATGTAATAGCATTAACCCACCACCATTAGAATACCAAAAGCTCAGGTCAAAGTACGGGAACAGAAACAACCTCAAACAGGAACAACTCCAAACACAAAACTTCAAAAAGGTATAAACACCCACCCACTCCCAGCTCCAGTTTGTCAACCACCCCAGAAACATGCTGTCTCACTGAAGTTTCTGGTAACTCAATAAACAGAACCTTTCCTAAGCAGTCTCCATTTTGTTTATTCCCGGCTTGGACTGGACCCTGATGATTTCTCTTTGAACAACAGATTCCACATCTTCTGTATCTCCTCACTTTCACCAGTGTTTTGTTTATCTTTCTCAAACTCTTCCTCACTCCTTCTTCACAGTCAAGAAAAGCCCCATATGTGTTCCCAAAGCAACATTACTGAGGAGCAGTCATGGTGGGGACAGCCAAAGTTCACTAGCCCCATTGTGGGACTATGGATTGTCCCTTTTCCAAGTCAAAATTTCAGACTGCTCCTTCCAGTCAGCTGTCTCCCATGCACTGACTGAGAGATACGAGGTGTATCCCTTGCTACGACAGGTGGGAACCATTCTCTAAGCATAAGCTACCTTTAAACTCCCTAGGAAAATCTGCTCCTGTTTAAGCTATCTCATTCCTGGAGCAAGCTTGAAAGACTGCCAAGTGACGGCTGTGGCACCCGTTTTCCTTCTGGGATGCATGCAGGATCGAAAGAGGCCTCCTAACATATTTCCACCACATGTTCTAATTATTGCACCCTCACAACACACACACACACACAGAGAGAGAGAGAGAGAGAGAGAGAGAGAGTGAGTGAGTGAGTGAGTGAGTGAGTGAGAGAGAGAGAGGGGGGTGTTTTATCTCAGGAGTCTGGGTGAAATATCACAAATATGAACTATTCTTCAACATCTTTTAGATACAGCTTCCCTCACCACCTTCAGATACAGTCCTGATATTCCTACATTAAAATAAAAAGAGAGCAGCAAAAAACATTATGGCTGGATGGGAGCCCACATCCAGAAGATTTAGCCTCTCTGCAACTCAGAGGTTCTCCTCATGCTATCCAACTGTGCCAAATCGGGAGGGAATTCTTATAAGTTTTCCCTTTTCTTTTTTGGAAATATATATATTTTCCTTTTCTGCCTGCCAAGATAAATCTTCATTTCCAGCTGTGACATCTGTGTTTCCCTTCTCTCCTTTCAATAAGGAATGAACCTTCCCCACCACACTCCAGCTTCACAGTTGAGGTTTCCATTACTCTACAACAAAAGAAACAGCTCTAACTTCCACCCATTCTTTATATGCTTTAAAAGAAAAATGCGATGGTAAATTTTAGTGCTCATTAAACTGACAACACTAATAAGAGACAGGCAGTGGTGGGATTCAAATATGTGAACAACCAGTTCTCTGTGTGGATGCCGCATCAGGAAGCCCATTCTGGGCCTGGGCAACCAAAAATTAGCTACCGGTTCTACCAAAGTGGTGTGAACTGGCTGAATCCCACCACTGGAGACAGGCATCATGTGGAGTGGCTAAGCATAGTTTAGCCTGACAATGAGGTTTAATGTAGTTCAGCTCTTACTAGGAACTCCTCCCTATACTGTATTCACTCTTTCTTTTCCGGTTGTTTCATATTGTTTCTTCTTAATCAATATATATCAATAATTCCACATAGCAATCACATTACAAACCATTCTAAAATTAACACTTATAATGCTAAAACTATGGGACATGGGTGAAAGTAATGGTCAATACTGCAGAAGGATAACGTAGGTCATGATCATTTATGTTCTTCCCTGCAAGGAGATAAATATGACAGGCACAATACTCCATGAATGCATCGTATAGATTTTCATGAATGTCCACTGAAATAAGATGATGATACTGTAGGTTGATTATCTAATGTTCTTAATTAGTGATGAGATATAGGAACTCAAAAGGCAGAGCACCCATGATCAGATCTAGGCAACAGTCCCAGCCCCATTCAATTCACAAACATGGCTGTAATTTATAGATACGGCTGGCTAAACAATGTCAAATTTCCCACGAATTAAATATAAAACCTATTCTAAGTTATGAAGAAAAGACTTTTGCATATGGGCTGCTTGGAGGAAAGGCTGGATAAAAATGTAATAATAATAGTAAACTACAAACTAAATCAATTAATCCAGTGTTTCTCAATTTGTGTGAACTTCAACTCCCAGAATTGCCCAGTCAGCATGCTGGGGGCGGGGGGGGGGGAAGAGAGATCTTAAAGTTGCTGAGGATGAGAAACATCAGACTAATAAACAGCAACAGGCTAAATTCATGAGGAATACATGAGCCAAATGAATATTTTAGCCTTGAAACATGGGTGATATTCAGTTGGTTACATACTAGATTTATTTTTAGGAAGTGTTAGCCAAATTAATCTGTTGCAGCTAAGCTCTTCCTCTGCAAAACCTAAGGTCATCTACACACTCATTTAGAGTAAGTCTCTCACTGTTGTGCTGCGGTTGACACCCAGATAAGCATAAAAGTATAAGAAGACTTGTTCTTTCTCATTCTGGAATACAAAATACAGTATGATGGATTTCCATTGCAGAAACGCAGATCCCAACTGAATATCTGGAGAAAAATAAAAAGCTGTTTTACTGTGGAACCAATTACCTAGACAGATGTGGGTTCCCCTTCATTTGGTTTAAACAGAGATTAGATAGCTGCCAATCTAGGATATTTTAATTTGGGTTTCCACCTGAAGCAACATTTGGACTCAGCAGACTAAACACCCTCTTCCAACTTATTTGACCCACATTTCTGGACTTAAAAAATCTGGATGAATGAACCTTTATTGTCAAAGTACAACCATGTATACATTGAGATTGGCTGAGCCTCCCTTCGTGCCCCCACCCCCAACTTACAGTGACACAAACCCTCCATCTTATTACACCATGTGAGCTAATTGCACAACGCACCGGCCTCGCAAGTCAATTATACATAAAGTTTATAAAATTATTTCCCATTCAAAAGCCTAACAGCCCATGGATAAAAGCTGTTTTTCAGCCTGTTGGTACGGCTGGCTATACTCCTATATCTCCTACCCGATGGTAGGAGAGTAGAGAGATACTGTCCAGGGTGTGAGTCATCCCTGAGAATTTTCCTCACTCTTCCAAGGCAGCGAGCCCTGGCGATGTCATCCAGTGGTGTCAGGGGACAGCCCACAATGTCTTGTGCTGTGCTCACCACCCTCTGTAATACTTTCCTATCCGCGGTTGTCAGACCAGCATACCAAACCACAATGCCATACGAGAGGTAGTAGTAGTAGACCGGTAAAAGAGGGTCATAAGCCGTTGTTCTACCCTGTTCTTCCGCAAGACCCTGAGAAAGTGAAGTCTCTGTTGGGCCTTTCTGGCCACCTGGGTTGTATTAACTTTCCAGGTCAGATCTTCACAGAGGTAGACTCCCAGAAATTTAAAGGAGGAAACTGTCTCCACACAGCCCTCCCCGATGTAAAGTGGGGCAGGTTCCTCCTTTTTCCTCCGGAAGTCTAGCACCATCTCTTTCGTCTTGCCGATTTTCAGGTGCAATTTGTTGTTACAACACCATATGGATAGTTTTTTTTACCTCTGCCCTGTATGCTGTCTCATCCTCACCTGTAATAAGACCCACCACGGTAGTATCATTTGCAAACTTAATTATCGCAGTAGATGGGTCAGATGATACATAGTCATATGTGTACAAAGAGTACAGGTAGGGGCTAAGCACACAGCCCTGTGGCGAGCCGATGCAAAGCTTCAGGGGGGCAGACAAAGCAGACCCAACCTTCACTGTTTGTAACCGGTCCCTAAGAAAGTCTTGAATCCAATCGCAGATGGAGGGGGAAAATTTCAAGTCAGTCAGCTTCTCGATGAGAGTGCTCGACAAAATGGTGTTGAAAGCTGAGCTACAATCAACAAAAAGCATCCTGACATAGCTTCCAGGTTTCTCAAGATGACTTGCTACAGGGTGTAAAGCAGTAGCTATGGCATCGTCTGTCGACCTGTTCCCCCTGTAGGCAAATTGATGTTTATCAAAATCCAGTGGGAGGAATGTCCTGAGATGTTGGAGAACCAGTCTTTCAAAGCATTTCATGACTACAGACATTAATGCAACAGGTCTGCAGTCATTCAGGCACTCAACTGCAGTTTTCTTGGGGACTGGGACAATGGTAGCTGCTTTCAAGCATGATGGTACACATGACCTCTTGATGGCAACATAAAGGTAGAATCTTAGGCACCCCATTCTCACTTTTTAGTGGCTATCCAGAAATAAAGCTCTAGATTCAGTATTATCCCAAAACACATGGGTTTTATCAAAAAGATAAAATCCAATATCTGTTATACTGTCCACCTTTAAATTTCACTGCAGATCTACCAGAGGAAGCCCTATAAGTTAGGAATAGTTCAGTGTCTTCTTCTTTCATATCTCTTTTCCAAGGAAGTTGTATAAGAGAATAGTTATTTAAAAAATCCTGTCCAGTTCCTTGAAATCTGGAATCTCTGAGTGTCTAAAGACTCTGGGCTAACATTCCGACATTTCTGCCAGCAGCAAGAACAATGGGTAGGAAAGGGGGCATTTTTACATAATCAAAACCAATAGAGAAAAAGAAATATACTTCCCAGACAGGATCGAGAAATATTGTTTTCCTATGTGTTAAAAGTTTTTGAGAACCAGCAGTGGAAGATATGTAAATTAGCCACATTCTTCATTCTTTTACAAAAGCCACAAGGAGAGCTCACCATTCGTTTTACTGTAAATCATTTCCCAGTAAAAGAACTTTACCAGATTTGGGTTATGCAAAATCTAATGCTGAATCCCACATGTGCTGCAGAGGGGATCATTGACACAAAACAAAACAAAAAGGGAAATATTCTGAAAGCTGCAACATTCTCAGGAGCAAGTTTGAACAATTGGGTACTTGCTTGGACTCCCACCAGTATCTGAGGAAGACTTACCAATCCTTGCTTATCTGCTTTGCTTTTTTTGCTATGACAGGTCAATAACTACAAGTTGCCTTTTCAGTTATCTTTTGTTCCTCTTGATGACCATACAATCTGAGCCCAGAAGGCAAAACCTAGTAAAAGTGGGCATCACAAGATCTGAGAAACCGGCGTTCTTAATTTTGTCTTCATGCTATATTCTATTTGAGGTATAGATTTACTTCACCATTTTTGGGTTTATCAGTCCTATCCCAATATAAGTAGATATTCCTGTAAAACATGCTGAATTGCAATACCATCAAGCCCAAGAGCTCAATTTTTCATTGAAAGATTGAGCGATAGACCTTAGAGATAAATTACAAGTACAAATAGCTTTTGATTATTAGTTTTTCTAACAGCCAGACATAAGAGCCATTCAGATGGATTGTCAAGAAAAATAGTAAGACAGAAGCTTCATCCTATTGAATAAAGGTATACTATATAGCACAAATATTTTTAAAATGCATACCTAGCCTGCCTTTCAAACGCAGGATTCTTAAGGTGTCATGTATCAAATATAAATAAGTTCAAAAATAGAGTGGTGTGATCTATAAAAAACATGGTAAATGAACATTTTATTAGAAAACAAAAGCTTGACCGAATAGGGCTTTAAATATTGTATGGTAGAGAATTCTCATATAGGTTATTAATTCCTACTGGCTACAGATAATTCTTAAAATGTCAAACTCTATTCAGTCAAGCTTTTGTTTTCTGATAAAATGTTCATCTGCCACATTATTTTGGGGACTGTGGCCTTTTGGGGGGAATAAGAGAAGTAATTCCAAGCTCTTGTCCTGAACACCTTACAGTTCAATTGTCTCCAAAGCTGGTAAGAGAAAAGAACAAAACTGGCTGACAAAAGTAGAAGCTTGCAATTGCTTGAATCCCACCATAAAAGCCATGCCTGGAAGAAGCACAGACTGCCATAAATTAATCTGGAACAGAAATGCAAATTTGAGAATCCCCATCTTGGCTAGGAATAGAGAACACAAGGCTTTTTATGCTCAGAGGATAAATGAATTTTACATTCAAAAGGGGGGGGGGAAGAGACCAGAACTTTCGCTAGCGTAAAGGTTTTATTCTCGTTTGTGTGTGTAGTGAAGGGAGGAGCTACTTTGAATTTATTTATGTCTAGACAGTAGAGGGTGAAGATTGCTGTGAGGATCCAAAAGAAACAGGCCCGGGAGGAGTAAAACGGACAGCAGCAAACTAGGCAAGGAAAGGCCAGAGGGAACCAGAGAAAACAGAAATGAAGAGGTGAACTCCCTTAGCAGCCGGCCAATCCAAACGCCTGAAAAGGGTTAACTGACTCCCTAAAGAGACTTTCTAAAAGAAACAATAAGAAATCTATCAGCTTATTGGACAGTTCCTAGAATCCCTGAGCCAATGGGAAGGGCTGCCAGCTGAGAAAGATTTTTGGTGAGCCGATCAAGAGGAGTGCAGGGTTAGAATGGAGCAGGCTCTGCTCCTGCGTTTTTCGGGGCTGAGTTAAGGACCCCAGCCAGCTTGCTTTGAAAGCAGATCGGTCTGCAGATAACAAAAAATAATCTGAATCGCTCCGTGGTTGCTCCTGAAAGGCGGCGGGGGGGGGGGGCCGACACAAGAGTTGTAAGTGGCTTAGTAATGCTTTCTGCGTGTTCGGTCTGTTTGCTTTTACCGCAGTTACTTCTTGCTGCCTAGATTTTAATCTTATAATCAAGAGTGCGACTTGGAAGATGGAGAGAAAATGCACTCTTTTGTGCTACAGAATACAGGCCCTGCGGTGGGAGAGTGTTAGTAGATTCCATGCAGCATGGAGGCAAAAATGTCACAATTGGAAAAACGTAGTAGACAAAAGCCACTGTCAAGTGTTTCCAGCCCAGAGTCCTTCAGAAAACATTTTAGCCTGATCCACAATCTTTCATAACCCAGAGAAAACACAAGAATCACTAGGAGACCATCAGTATTGTAACTGAAAAAGCAGCAGAATGAAAAATTTCAACACCTGAATATCCTGGATCTTCTGGTATAGTCGTCACCCCACCCCACTACACAAAAATAAATTGCTAGTATCTCCCATTCGTGTTTTTCAGGATACACGTTCCTGTGCATTTGCTGCTTTGCAAGAAAATCTTGAGGTTGCCATAATGGGAACGAATACGAGGAGAAAATAAGATCAAAGTACACCCTGGTCAGTACCTCTTTACTCTCCTATGATACAGGAGTATAGCCAGCCGTACCAACAGACTGAAGAACAGGTTCTATCCAGGGGCTGTCAGGCTTTTGAACAGGAAATAATTCTATAATTTTATGTATGATTGACTTGCGAGGCCGGTGCGTTGTGCAATTAGCTCACATGGTGTAATAAGATGGAGGGTTTGTGTCACTGTAAGTTGGGGGTGGGGGCACGAAGGGAGGCTCAGCCAATCTCAATGTATACATGGTTGTACTTTGATAATAAAGGTTCATTGATTCATACAATCCTGCAAAGACTTCCTAGCCTCTTTGCCAAAATTCTTTTGTTGCATTTAAAACTCCCTGGAAAGGTGATATAATATCATTGCACTGTGATCTGTTTTTCAGCCAGACACTTTTCCCGAAAGCTGTGACCATGATTGCAGGTTGCTACGGTAGCTGGACCAGCAGGGCAGAGAGAAGTTTTAAATACAATAATGCATATAGGAAAAGACAGGCTGCAAGAACAGGATACTGAACCTCAGAGTTAAAATGAGGCAAGAGTTCTCACCAATGGACCACCTACAAAGTCATCAGAACCACAGCAAATCAAAGGTGAATTGCATTTTTCAGCAGCTTCAAATAAATTGACCCAGAATTGGACATAAATTGAACGAAGTAGGGAAAGCTGTTGAAATTCTTTTCAATCCCTTAAAAATAGCTCCATTCCGAACCTCGTGACCCGCAAGAAAAAGGAAAGGAAACTTAGAACAGAGAAGCCATTAACTTTTTCTAAACTTTGCCCAGTTGCTTCTCCCATTTTGATGCATGGGAGTGGCTGGAATTTTTCTCCAACTCTTAGCAATGCCACTCTGGTCATGTGGCAGGGTCTCAAGAACAGAATAGTTGATTACTCCCAATCACCTTTCCCGTAGGAATGTCTTAGGGATTTTTTTTTCCTCTGCAGCCTATTATCAAACTTGATTTGGGTTTGCTTTTGTTTTTTTTGCAAGCTTCTCTCCACATACCAAATTTGGTCCTTATTTTCGTTTGAGGACCAACTGAAAAAAATGCTTATGCTTGACTGCTTGCTTTATATTCAGCCTTTGCTTCAAGCTGCATATAGTATCGTACTTTTCTCCCAACAACTCTGTGAGGTAGGTTGGGTTGAAAGATAGTGATGGACTGTAAATACCCCAGCAGATTTCATAGATGAGACGGCTTGAACCTGTTTTCTCCAAGCTTTTTCCAGCTCCTTACTCACTAAGTTATGCTGGTTCTCAAGGTGTGATTGGTGGTTGTTTTCATTTCAGCCCCCAAAATGACTTATTTTCATACTTGAGGGCCTTGGCCTCCTGAGGCCCATAAATTTATCCTCTGAGTCATGTGGGGGTGGGGGTGAGAGTTACTGGGAATCAAGCCACACAATTAATACGGATCTACTAATCAGGATGTTGAATTTTTTTGCTGAATATTTTCAAACTTCCCCTCAAGTTCCTGAAGCTCTTAAGCTGAAAAGGTATCTATGTTATCACTTAGCTGATAAGCAGCTCACTACTAGAAGAACAAGTACAATAGTAAATCTGGCTTGTCGTAGGCATTCCAATTATTTTACTTCAAGTTAGAAACATTTTTCTGGCTTGCTCGCACCAGTAAATAAATGTTTAGTGTTAACACCAGTGAATGATACAAGCTGGCACTGCAGGGGGAAAGCATGTAGAGTTAAGCAACCAGGTCACAGTCTATAAACTTTCTCTAAAGATTATAATGCTAGCCCAATCCCCAAGACTTCAATTGTCATTGAAACTATTTTGCAGTATTTTATGCATTGAGTCATGTGCAAAAGAAAGCCAGATTAAGAATGCTTAGGCACAGCCTATTTTAGCTTAGAAGAACATCCCTTTTGTGCATAAATGCATGGCTTGTGACATCAGCAAAATAGAAGAGAACCACAGAGTCACAAAAATTTCTAATCTGATATTGGTAATCTGGATGGGCTGGATAGCAGCCTTTTAAAAACTGGGTCCTGATCATCCTATTACTGGTAAAATATCCAGAGAGAGATGGAGTCTATTACTCAGAGAGAAAAATGGTCAAATCCAGGAAAGCCTCTGTTCTTGTATCTGTCTCTGCTTCCAGGGCTATAAAGAATTGCTCTGTTGCCTCCTGCTATTAAGCAGTACTGAGGGCCACATTAGATATGAGTTTGGCAGAGTTGGAAGAAGCAATAGCTCTCCTGACTAAGGTTCAGCAACCAAGGAGGAGCAGTAGCTTTTTCAGCATGCCATTTTCTTGGTCTGGATTGTTTTCCTATTCCCAAAAGGTTACTATTTGCTCTGCATATTTTCTTCTTCAAAGCACATTAGGATCTTAGGGAGTGTTGAATTCCTATTTTGTATTATTCAGGGGCTATCTTTTGCATAATACCTGATTTGGAACCTCCGGATATTATATCTTATTTGGCAATATGGAGTTCAGTACTATTAACGAAAGACTACAAACTACCATCTCTTGAATGTAATTCAGTTTAGTCATTTTTTTTTGAATTCTGTATAGTCCAAGCCCAGTGTGGTTATTTTGACTTTCTCATGGCTTACAAATTCTGAGTTCTGTAAACCCAAAGTGGTGGCTAGTCCAGGTTGAAAAACATGGTCTGCTTAGACTTTAGTTAAATATCTGTGGGTAGCTCGAGAGGTGAGGATTAACATAAGTAACTGGATAAATCTCAGTTGGCTGGGATTTGTTCAATAGGCTCAGCTATTAACCAGTTACTATGACTGGGTTTGTAAAATGAGCCAAGGTAATATCAGATACTTACTATTATGCCCTAGATTAGCGTTTCTCAATCTTAGGAACTTTAGGATGGGTGGACTTTAACTCTCAAAGTCCCCAACTAGCAGTTATTCAAGTTGCTTAGTACAATGTGCGAACTTGGCATGGAATATTATGCGGTGTTTTATTTTGGACACCAAAGGGAATGTACATTTATCTGGTTTTATGCTATCCTATCAACTTTTTTCTATTGCAAGAACTGCAAATCTTCTTGGATTAATCATGGATAACACCAGGAAGAACCTATTTTTGTAATGCAGCTCCATTCAAAAGGCAGCTGGGTTTTGTTAAGTATAATTTACTAATCGGCAGTACAGATTGTCAGGGAATTCCCTGTAAATTTATTTCAAGTCCTTCCTCTTTGAAAGGATTTTATATTAGATACTGTATATGTGATGTTAATAGTGCTCCAGTTCCCTCTGGCTCCTTTGAGAAAGTTGAAAAAAAAACCTTGTCCATTCTTAACAGCTTTCGCTATTTATAAATGTGTATGGTTAATACGTACAAGACATTAATGTACGTAGTTCAAATTTCCCTCTTCAGGTTCTATCAAATATTTACCATACTCTGCGTTTTGCTTTTGAGGGGACTTTCACCCCAAACACTGGAAAGCTTAGCTCTCCTGTTCTACCACAATATACAGATCATGAAGAGTCTTGAGCCAAGAGTGAAGAGTTCTTAATATCTGGTTAATGTTCCCAATGCTCAGTGGACAAGCTGTGACTGACAGTCCCATTGCTCTCTCTGAGAAATTACAGGTAAAAGATGATAATCCTCTACGCTCCCCCACCCCACCCCAGTAGAGAAGATTTTACTTTTCCCACTCCCTTGCCTAAAGTAGCATGGGGAGGGAAGAAGCAGGACATGATCTGCAAATTTCTGTGTTGCAGAGATTATTTTTTGGGAGATCCAGAAAGGCACAAGACAAGTTTTTGAGGTCTTTCTCTGGAATCCTAATGGGGGCTACTGGATTTACCTCTTCCTTATAGGAGTGTTATATTTATCCAGGTAATCCTTGATTCACAATCATTAGTTTAATTTAGATTTAGATTTAGATTTTATTAGATTTATATACCGCCCTTTCCCGAAGGACTCAGGGCGGTTTACAGGGCATTTTAAAATCATACCAATACAAAATACAAAGTTAAAAGACAAATAAAAGATTAAATTATCCCTGAAAATAAAACCCAGTTAAAATTCTCAGCCTGGGTCAGAGAGCTCAAAGAGCCAAGTCTTCAGGTCCCGGCGGAATGAGCGTAGGTCAGGGGCAGTCCTGAGCTCCACGGGCAGCTGGTTCCAGATGGTAGGCACACCCACAGAAAAGGCCCTCCCCCTGGGTGTTATCCACCGGCAATCTTTTACCGGCGACACCCTGAGAAGACCCTCTCTCTGCGAGCGCACTGGACGAAGGGAGCTTGATGCTGGTAGCAGGTGCTCCCTCAAATATCCCGGACCCAAGCCATTTAGGGCTTTATAGGTCTTCACCAGCACCTTGAATCTCACCCGGAGGGCAACTGGAAGCCAATGCAGCTCACGGAGTAGAGGTGTTACATGGGAGTATCGGGAAACCCCCATCACAACTCGTGCGGCCGCATTCTGCACCAGTTGAAGCCTCCGAGTGGTCCTCAAGGGCAGCCCCATGTAGAGAGCGTTGCAGTAGTTACAATGGCACTGAAAAAAGTGAGTTATGACTGGTCATCACATTTAAAGCCATTGCAGCAGCACCAGCATGATCAGGCGATCAAACGTCTGGCATTTGGCAACTGCCATGATGGTTGCACCATTCCAGGATCATGTGATCCACATTTCCAACTTTCCCAGCTGGTTTCTAGTAGGCAAAGTCAATGGGGGAAACTGGATTAACTTATTGACCATGTGGTTCACTTAACAGCTTGCAATGATTCACTTAACAGTTGTGGCAAAAAAGGTAAAACAGAGCACAACTCAACTTGATCAGCGACTGTTTTCTCCTGGAAATAGAATCGTAGTTAGTATTATCCACTGAATTCCTTTCTGCTCAAGAGACTTGAGGACTACATGCTAAGCCATGACATGGGATACTTGTTTCTAGCTTCGTGTCTAGTGTTGTGTGAAACTAGTCCTTATGATCTGTTAGCCATAGTTTATAATGCTGTGTAAATTTGGCTAATTATGTTGGATCTATACCACCTTTGAGCAATCTACAGTTTAATGAGACATTGTGAGCATTAATACAATGATTGGAGTCACGCAATCACTAAGCCATTTGATTTCTTTTATTATAGTTTATTTACCAAGTTATAAACATGATTTATAAAGCAGAATGATTGGTTTCATGCAATGTGATAAACTAGAAACAAACATTACATTATGGCTTGGTGCAGTGTGTGAATGCAGTCTGTATGTAGTAACAGACCTAAGTCAAAGATTTGAGACTTGGCCCAGCAGTGGTATTTTTCCTGTTTATACAATATATCTAACTCGGTTAGACACTAACCCACTCAAAACGTCCCAAGTAATTCTATCTGTAGATGGTCCCATTAAATTTAAAATTGATTGTGGTTTTCTTTTTGAAGAACAGTATGGGAGGGCAATGCACCCTTTAAAAGTAATTCAGCAGGAGGCCTTGCACCTAGAATCCACTCATTCAAGTTAATACAATCTTAAAGCGATGGAGAGGGAAACAAACATCATCTCTACATTTGCTACTCAAAAAGTGCTTCCCTGTCATTTATTTAGGGCAGTATTAACTTCCCCTGTTTGTCAATAGGTTCTGAACAAAGCATCTTTCCAAGGTAAAAATAAGTTAGTCAGGAGACTTATTACACATATTGTCAGGTGCAAGAAATCAGGAACCAAATGAGTACAAGTTTACTTGATCCCTCCCTTGGGCTCAGCCTGGTTATCTCCTACACATATTCCTGTATGTAATGTAAATTGGGTCAGAAAAAATGTCTCATTGATATTTTTCAGCTTTATTTGTGGCAGATATTGAATAGTCTTTATTCTCAGGGGAAACTTAGTCAGAATTAATAATGATAAAAATTACTCAAGATTATATCAAATCTTTGTGGCCACAATAACCAAGTCACAATCAAAAGGAAAGAAAAAAAACCCAATAGCTTAAAAAAGTGAAGGGCATCAGTGAAGGTGGCGGGCACATTTTTTTTTTTGCAAGCCTTAACTCAATTTCCCTTGGTGCAATTCATCATTGTTACATGGATACAGTGATCACACTGACAAATTTTATTAGAAGGTACAAACTACAGCTACAGCTCACTTCAGATGCAGACTTCATCAGCTGTGGCTCATGAAAGTCTGTGCCCTTTAACAAAATTTTGTAATCTGAAAAGATGGTACCACTTTTTGCCAGTATAAATTAACATGGTTCTTCTCCTACAATAACCACCTGGTAAAGCTCTATAGTGAAGCAGTAGGCGTGAGCCTAAATGGACTCCAAAAGATGGTAGAGGACAGGAAGGCCTGGAGGAACATTGTCCATGGAGTCGCAATGGGTCGGACACAACTTCGCAACTAACAACAACAACAACAAAGGTCTATAGACTTTCTTGTTCTTCTAATCTTTCACTGTTTTCTCCGCTGTCTCAACCCTAACCCATTATATGTTATAGGGACAATCACTCTCTCACAGCCTAATTGATTAACCCCTACAGCAGTTCCCCAACCTTTTCAGTTTTATGGACCAGTGGTGGGGGGGGGGAGAGGTGATGGTTCCACATGAGTGGAAGGCAAGCACATGCGCACATTTCCATTTGCGTGGGCAGCAGTTAAGTGCACGAGCAAGCTCTCATCCACTGCTTGCGCAGGTGAAGATCTATGCTTGCCAACTGCTTCCGTGACCTGGTTCAGAATGGCTCATGGCCCAATTGAGGACTGTGGCACAAGGGTTGGGGTCCCCTGCCCTACAGGATTTCTGTGTGTGGGGGGAAACTGGAAGGGGTGCGGTGTGTACCATCTTGAACTCTTGGAAGAAAGGCAGGATGTATATTTAACAAATAAAATGAACTACCTAGGTCCGACCTAGGACAACCTGGTCATACCTCCCAAGATAGAAATACTTACACAAATGGCACTGGGTGTGTGTGACAAAAATAGCCAGATGTTGCTAGCAGTAACTGCATCCTAGAATCTGGAGTAATGATTCATTATAATCGTGATTCATTATAGTCACAGTGAGGGCAATTGAACCCAGAGAACAAATGAATTAGGTAGGCCCAGGATGGGGAATTCTGGCTTATGGGTCTATTTTCCCACTTCCGCCAAAGTTTCTCCCTCTTTTGCCCCCGCTATCTTCTGTGGCAAAAGCTGCACCCCAGCCAAAGGGTTGGTTTGTCAAACATTGTTCTGATCCGGTTACCCCATGCTTTCCCTGAAGATGTAAAGTAGGGAATGCTCAAGACTGGATGTGGATGGGTGTTTGCAAGCATAACTGTTGAAGGAAAAAGAGGGTTCAAAGCATTTCTATGGCTTTGAAAGGATTCCTCCTGGTGCTACAAGATATCCTTCAGGCTTTGAGTTTTGCCCCCCTTTCCCCCCCTCCACTGTGATTCTCTGAGCTGCTATAATCTCTGCAGGTGGATATGTATTCATTGAACCATTCAGTTGCTCCCCCCCACTAATTTGGCCTAGAAGTGCTCTAGAATAATGTCACTATATATTACATAAGAAGATAAATCTCTAGAATTGTGATTATAGTTCGGAAATATTCTGCATTGGCTTGTCTTTTATATTTTCATGGCTTAACTGTCTCTTGAACTGGGTGTTTGTTATATATCTTCTTGAAAGGGAAGGTATGATAATAAAATATCACATAACTTGCAGGAATTTTGCAGAAAGTAAAGATCAGGCCGTACATCCTCCTTAAGACATAATACCAAACAAGCTAAGTGTGTCCAAGCAGCTTAGTGTGACATGATAATTGCTGTCATCTGCCCAGAAGTCAGAGAACAAATCCATGAACAAAGTATATCAAATCCTGGCTTAATTCTTTGGTTTTTTTCTGATGCATGAAGTCAGAATGATTATATATAATGCTAAGCTTAGCTAACCAAGCAGCAAACAATTTATTAGCAGCACATTCTTGAAGGAGGAATCAGGATATATCTCCTGCTCAAAGACGCTCTGGTTGAACACCTAAATAAACACACACCAAAGATTTTTAAAAGCTCACCTTTTCTTCATTTTTTCTATTCCTTTATTCGCTTTCTTTCTTTTTCATCTAAGTCATCTCTTTGGCTAGTTTCTTGCTCTTCATAAATATATACATATTTTAAAATTTATTTTCATGTTTTAATCCACTTGTTTATCAGGATTATTTTTCTTTTGCCCTAATCTCAATTTACTTTTTCACTTTTAGAGGTGGGAACATATTGAATTATTTTTTGATTAGGAGATAAAAGTTGCTCCTTCAAAAACAATAAATTGCGCCTCTTGGACCCAATCCTTAACATCATGAATATTACTATTTTTTCCAATTTCTCCAAATAAGAACGTATTGTTATTTTTATGTTATCTTCAAAGGTTTATTTAAATCAGCAGTTTCCAATTTCTATTAAATAATTGCCACTATTCAATTATTATCTGTATTCCATAATGTATTTGCATTTTATAATACAATTAAACAATTAACTTGGGAAAAAGTACTCTTGAGAATGAATAAAAATGCGTATTTTTCTGAGCAATTGATTACTTTTAGACATATTGAATCTATTCACCCAGTGATGAAGCTTTTTAAGTAATTCAGTAATATCCAAGATCTTATTTTGGGGCACACCTCAAGGGTCACTTTCTCTTCTTTGACTAACTATTCAGTCAATTATGAGATTATTGTAGGATTACGGTACCACAGTACCCTGGCCTTTGGCTACTTCCCTAACTTCTTAAATTGATAATCAGAATTTTGGACAGAGGAGCAACAGTTAGATTTCTAATATTAAATTACTTTTAATGAGCCATTGAAATTCCACAGCTCTGGAGAGGACATTTTAGGAGTCCTCCTGGACTCTTGGCTCCTGCTTACAGCTGGCGGGAACTCTAGTTGGGAGCAGAGCAGCTTTGCCTTGATTTGGCTGGTGCACCAGTTATAAATCTCCCTGGACCAGGATGCAATGGTGACAGTAACTCGCATCCTGTTCCCTATTTGGCTGGAGTACTAGAATGCATTTGAGATGGGGATGACTTTGGAAATGATTTAAAAGTTGCATCTGGTCCAAATGCTCTAGCTTGGTGTACACAGCTAGGCAGATGACTTTGGAGAAGAAATCAAAGACCATTAGGGAAACACCAGGTGCAAAAGAAAAAGTCCAGAATAGAGGAAGAACATTGCAAGGAGACTCAGACTACCACCCCCAACACACATACACACAGAGACAATTCTGAGTCCGGAGTATAACAGGGAGGGTTTTGCTAAGCAAGTAGAATCTGTTTTGTTCCATTGAGTCTTTGGCCCAAAATGTAAGGGTGTCAGCCATAGATCCTGCTTAATGTATTATACAATTGTCCATTGTATGATCGTATTGTTCACTTATGGTTTGAGTTTGCTGTATATTTGTTTCAGATTTAACATTTGATATCCTGAGTCTATTAGGCTTATAGTGAGATCAAACTATTATATATTTAAAAAAACCCCTACAAACAAACAAATTGAAAAATTCAAGTTACTTTTGGACGTATGGGGAAGGCTGCATAGTACATCACTGTTCATTGTAGCATCTGCATGTTCCTTAAGAGAACAGTGCATGGATCCAAGCAAAACCTTCAAGACCTATAATGTGTCTCTCTAACTTCTCACAGTAGTCATGAGTTTATCATAGTAGTGGTCTTTGTGATACACACTGGGAGGAGAGGACGAGGGGAGACTTGACAGCCTCGACCAGCATCGCCATGGCAAGAGTCTTGTACATGAAATGACAACAGTGGAGGAGGAGTGCTTAGGAAAAAGTGATTAGGACAGCTGTTCTTGATTCACGAGGAACAAGGGTGATTGCCTCACTGTCTAATATTGTAGAATTAGAACAATTCCGTTGACCTGGTCAGTCAACCAGAAGGGATTAGATTTAGCCCTAAACAGACCTAGTCTTGTTTGGAGTTTATGTCATATAAATATTTTCCAGATAGTTAGTGGTTCCTTCCAACAACTGTACTAGAGATAAACTTCCAGAAAGCTCATTAAAACAGGATTCCCCCCCCCCCAGGCATTGTCTCAGTTCTTACTCTCTGCAGTCACACAGGGGATCAAGGTGTAGAAAAGTAACCGAAGCAGATAAGGGATAAATCCATCCCTCTGCCCATGGTGGCACCAACTGTGATCTTGCCAATATGCATTTTCTATTCCCTAGGGAAAAACACACACACACACACACACACACACACACACACACCAAAAATAAAAAGAAAAGCAACAGCCTCTTTTACTGGATCTGGGAGAATTTTGAGCACATCACTGATTGAGTCATTTTGTATCATTTGCTGGCAGCCACAACAGCCTGGGAAAGATGACAGCTGGGTTGTTGCAAATATAGCCTAGGGCAGGGGTCGGCAACCTCGGCTCTTTTATGACTCGTGGACTTCAACTCCCAGAATTCCTGAGCCAGCATAGCCAGCATAGCTGGCTCAGGAATTCTGGGAGTTGAAGTCCACGAGTCATAAAAGAGCCGAGGTTGCCGACCCCTGGCCTAGGGGTATTTGTAACTAGCCATGATGACAAAAGTGATGCAGTGTATGGTTGTCATGGTTCCGATACCAATTAAAAGAAAGCGAAAGGTAAAATGGCTATAGTTTCTCAATTGTCGCAGTGCTGACAGTGGCGTTTTGCTGTCACAGTAGAAGTTATGCTCTACTGTACTGTATTTGTGTGGTGATGCTCCCTTATTTAATACCTTTTTCAATCATCCAATCTAAAAATCATCAGTTTAGCTCTTTCCATTTTCAGCAAGAAGTCCATAAAAGATTTAATACTCTGCAAAATTACTTCTTATTTTATCTTCTGTTGTGGGTACTTCGATTTATCTTCATTTTATACAAATATAATAATCTTGCTGGCCAACAAAATAGTATTCTTTTTTATGAATGTATCCATCATAAACAAATATATCCTTCCAGAATGGTTCAGCAGTCTTCTCCTCCCTTTTATAACTTAATTCCCTTTAATAATAAATATTTTTCTTTATTTTAATTTTGTAATCCGTAAATAGGCATTAAAAAAATAAGAGGTTTTTTTTCATGACCATAGCCTGAAAAATTACTGCATACTTTTGTATGAACATGATCTTTCCAGATCTTCACATTTCCCTTCTTTTCCTACTTATCTCTTTGTTTAACACAGTCAGCCAATCAACTTCCCTAACAAATTTGAACATTTTTCTTTCCCACGGAGCTATATCATCTCTTTCTTTAATTTGAAAAACACTTTTAAATAAGGCAGTATTCCAAATAGAACTAGTCCACGTTTTAACTTTCTTGCTCCAAAATCCCAATAAACTTTTGCATTTAATTCTTTTTAAATCTTTGTAACTGGTTCCTACCTTTTTTTTTTACTTTTAATCTTTCCTGAATCAAAAGTACAGTCACCCAGGTGCCACTAAGTGCTCTGCTGCTATGGAGGTCTTTTTACATTCTGAATTTGCTCCACTTAAACATACATTAGAAAGTGGATCCGGCAGACTCAGTGCCCTTTAAATAGGCTTTGCACAAGGCTGTGGACATAGTGTTTTCTTCCATAGCTCCTAGTGCTCTATTTGTAGGTCACCCACAGGGTAACTCCAGACGCTCTGGGCTTCCTTGCAAAAAACTGCTTCCTCGGAGCTCATGTGGGCAACCTCATGACTTCTACTGTTCCAGAGAAGCCCTGTTAGCTCAGGCATATGACCCTGCTGTCATTCTGTCGTCTCTGCATTATCCCTGCTGTTTTTGGAGATCTCCTGTTTTGCCATGTTTCCACCTGGAAGTTCAACTGTAATGGTTTACATCAGTAGAAGGACTATGGATACGAAATAAGGAAATTGGAAAATTTAACTTGGTTGGGGATTAGTTTGAGTTACTGATTCAAAATTACCTAGTGGAAAGGAAACTGCTTTCCCTTATTACTTATCGCAACAATAAATACAAATACTGAATATGCACATATACCCATAAAACCCAGTGACCTGAAACCATAGAAACTGTTTCAAAGAATAGTGGTGCTCTGACAACAATGCTAGCTTTATGCATGCCAAAAATATTGGAAGCATATGCAGTACAAATCTGTTTGCAATACAAATATTCTTTATATCTTTATAAGCCATTCCTTATTATATACCTTAATAAAATGTAGATCGAACTGTCCAACATCCACATTTGCAAAGATACAACAAGGTACCAGAGGTCTGTATATACATATACATATACACATATATACATACATACATATACATATACATATATATTCTAGAGTTACTTGTCTTCAAGCTGTGGAGATACACACACACACACACACACACACACACACACACACACACACACCTTGAAGACAAGTGACTAGAATAGGGATGAGAAATATTTTGACTTTCTTTCAGCTTGCATTTGTAGCTTATTTAATAGTGACACAGAACTCAAGCAGACATACACAATCTTTTTTCTGCCTTCTTTTCCCCATGACAACAGTCCTGTGAGGCAAATTGAACTGTGTTTTCATGATTAAAAGTGGACTGGACTTAGAGAAATACGGTTAGTTGTAATAGGGTTAGGGTTAGGTTGAGACGAGTCTTTTTCAATTTGGTGCCCTCTGGTTACATTGGGAAAATAGGTCTGAATAGACTTAAATCTTAAAATAATAACTAAATGTGAATTCTCATAGAAAAATCAGATTGTGTGAGACATTCCTTATCTTATTTTGACTCGTATAAACTTAAAAGAAGCTTTGTAATACTTATTATGGATAGATTTTGCTTTATTTCCATTGAGCACAGTTTAAAATAGGTTTTAAATAATTTCCAATGGAATCCAGCAGGCTCTTTATTATGTTCACTTTTCCTTCTTTCTCCCGCTTCCAAAGATGTATACATAATTAACTGTACACCTTGGGTTCAATTTCTGGAGGTTTTGAATGGTATTTTGGAAAGCTAAATCTTGGACAGCAGATGGGAAAGTATTTTCAAGCAGCAGCTGACATGTCAAGCTGATGGGGTGTGGTTCTTGGTTTCATTATCACTTCTCTCTCTGGCCCCCAATCATTTCTGAACATCTCAGAAATTACTTTTAAAGGAATCTTACTTTTATTATTGCTGCTATTTCTGTCAGGGTTCTGCTTTCTCCTTTTTCTCTTCCATCCAGCTACAGAAGGGGGAAGGATGTGCATTTACCTCTATTAATATCAACCAAAGCAATGACTCAATCTCCTTGGCTCATTTTCAGCAGAAGGGCTTTTTAGCCAGAAGCTTTCAAAGAAGACTTTCCAAGGTTATTCTGCTTTAGATCCAACCATGTATTCTAGGTTAACAAGATCCAGTTGGCGAATCTCACATGTTGTCCTTCTGATTTGTATAATGGAAAAGGGTAATTCCATACCAAGTATGGGTTTTGTTTCTTGATGTTCATCCCAGTTTGCTAATTGAATTTTTTCCCCCTCCTGCTTCAGGTTGACAGGTCTTTGGATGGGTCTAGGAAGAAATAGTTTACCAGGCAATGTAAACAACTGAGAAGATACATCTTCTCTGCCACATGGATATGGCAAAATCTTATAATCTTCCATCAGGAATGAGATGGGTGCATTTCTCTATTTATTAAGAAGTACTGTGAGTTGGCCTGAAGCCTGCCAGAGTCATGCCCAACTGTTCTATGTTCTTCCTGGAGAGTCAGAATTCTTCCTCTGAGTAAACATGTAACACTGGCAGTTACTATGGAGCAGTCAAGTAATCATCAACTGTATCAGCAAGAAATCAAAACATTCATTTCCCAATACACACGAGCCATCAAGGGTAAGGAAGAAGAGAAGGATTCCAAGTTGGATGATGGAGATTACATCATTATGGATAAACCCATGAGCCTGTCTGGCTGAAACCATGCCAATAGACCCAGATGATTCAAGAGATTACTACATGCATCTCCATCTGTTGACACTCTTTCTTCTCCAGTTGTTCTCTCATAGCCTCCTTTGCCTCTTGCTTATGCTCCTTTTGAGAAATCATTTTAACAAAAAGATGGAGCTGAAACACACGGGGTGGTATCTGAAACAAACTGTAGTGGCAACACTGGCATGATATCATGCCACAGGGACACACTTGCATTCAGATATCTGATGCAAGTATATAAAGCTTCACATCTGTATCTGCCTATTTTGTCATTGTCCCCGACTTGTCCACTCGGTGGACACCCTCCTTAGGGTCAGACTGTTACTTTAAAAAGAGCATTGTTCTGGCAGATGTACATCCCAAAGCCAGGCATTGTAGGAAAAGCTATTTCTGATCTGCCATGGGTTAACCCGCTAAAATTTCAGAAGAACATTTTACTCCTCAGTATCCGGCTGCAGACAAGTTTAGATATTAATGTTAAATTTGTGGCGGGTTTGATGATGATGCCTGGAGAGTGCTACACATCTAGTTAACATACTGAACCGTGTGTGTGTGTGTGTGTGTGTGTGTGTGTGTGTGTGTGTGGCGGGGCAGAGCAGATTCAATTTTATCCTCGGCTATGAATAAAATAAAAGGGACACGGTGGCTCAGTGGGTTAGGACGCTGAGCTTCTCAATCAGAAGGTCGGCAGTTTGGCGGGTTGAATCCCGAGTGCTGCGTAGCAGAGTGAGCACCTGTTACTCGTCCCAGCTTCTGCCAACCTAGCAGTTCAAAAGCACGTAACAATGCAAGTAGAAAAATAGGGACCACTACGGTGGGAAGGTAACAGGGTTCCGTGTGCCTTTGGCGTCTAGTCATGCCAGCCACATGACCATGGAGATGTGCTCGGACAAGCGCTGGCTCTTCAGCTTTGAAACGGAAATGAGCACCGGCCCCTAGAGTCGGAAATGACTAGCACACATGGGCGGGGGAACCTTTACTTTTACCTTTATGAATGTTCATTGGACAAGTTATCCTAGCATCACAGCTTACCGTGGGGGAAATCTGCAGTATGAAGGGGTATTAAATACATTGAATTGAGCACCTCTTGGGAGTACAGATGAACTGTAGATATTATGGGTATTAGTTATAACAGGGATGCATTTCACCTGATGGGTGTGCTTAGACCTCTATGTGTGGGAAAATTTAGATTTATAGGGACAGAACACAGACAGAAATCAAAGCACCTGAAACATTTCTGAATATCGGGCTGTAGGGGAAGGAGTGGCAGAGCCTGGAGGCAGGCTCAAAAGACAGATCAGTCTAGAATCCTTATGTAGGATTCTAGAGCATACTAAGTTCAACCCACTGTGAATTCTGTTGACCCTTATGTAACTTCTAGCAAGTGCTAACCACTAGTTGAGAATATGCCTGTGCATAGGAGCGATTGTGGTCTACAGAGCCTTGGTGGAGCAGTGGGCTAATGTCTCCTTAAGTAACACCAGCTGCCTGCAATTAGTGCAGGTTCGCATCCCACCAGGCTCAAGGTTGACTCAGCCTTCCATCCTTCCGAGGTAGGTAAAATGAGGACACAGATTGTTGGGGGCAATTAAGCTGACTTTGTAATAATGCCGCTTAAGCAGGCATATACATAGAATGAAGGCTACTGCTAAACTTGTAAGCCGCCCTGAGTCTTCAGAGAAGGGCGGGATATAAATGGAATTAAAATAAAATAAATAAATAAATAAATAAAGACTGTTTAATTGGAATTTCAAATGTGGTCCTGGTTTTTTGTGCCTGAGGGGTGCAGAAGAGCATACCTGAAAAGAATGATCTAAGATAATTTATTATTATAAGATTGGTAAAGTTGAAAAAGATGGGAATTGCAATTCTTTTTTTCCAGACTCTTACCTTCTGATTAATAAACATATTTTGTTTAAAAATGTGAGGATGCAAGGGAAAAGAAGGAAGACTTCTACTGCTATGTCTTAAGTTTGTAGATTTTGCTAAAACGTAAACCACGTTTTACACAGCATGATGACTAGGTTCATTCATCACGCTGAGCTGTAATAGCATTTGGTTAGGTTTGCCTTGGCATAATGTGTGGCCTTGGCCACCGTGATTTGTAAATCAGATTTTATGACATAGTATTATGACTGAATTAGGCTGAAATGGCTTCTTCAATAAAACCTATTTGAAATAAAACTTGGCCTACTATGATGTGTAATCCCAGCCATTGTCTAGACCAGTCCTATTCATATTGTGCACTTCATTTTTATTTATTAAATTTGTTTGCCTCCCATCTCACCACTCTGAAGGAAACTCTCAAAGTTAATTAATTAACCTCTTTGAAAATATTTCCTACGTTTCCACTCCTTACTGCTGGACTAACAACGCTACAGTATGATAACTAGCCATTATTCAAAAGGTTAATTTATTAAAGGATAAACTGTCAGCCATTTATAAAGTAGAAAATAGGGTATTTTCTATGTAGGCTAGAGAGTTGGGCTGACATAAGCACTGAAGACATCTCTGTACTTTTCAGAACATCTGGGAACGCTGAAGTCCCTCTGTGCCATGGAATCCAGCAAAAATGGAAATTACTCAGCGTGCCTGGCTAGTTTTTTTTTTAGTTCCAGCCTGGGAGAAGAGGGAATGTTCAAGTAGAATTAAATGCATATGGCCTTTTTAAATTAAGTTTTGCATCCATTGCAAAAATAGTAATTGCCATCTCTTTGTAGCAATGTTAAAAAGTTTACAAAGCCAAATGCAATCTGCTGTGCAAATTAACTGCTAAATGGTCATTTAATGATTACAGAGAAGGGTCATGTTTCTCTTGCTTCTTTCATCTTTCAGGTGATGTTAATTGTCACCTGAATTACCAGAGAACTTTTAAACCATTTTCTTTGATCTTCTTTTAGTCTCTCTGTAAAAGCTCCTCGCAGTATCTGTAGCATTTTTTTTCTCACCTTCAAAATTAATGTTTTTACAATAGTATATCAGGTTAGTTTGCTCTTTATTTGTAATTTCTTGTCTGCATACACACAGCTGTAGAAGCAGGCATTTCTACAGTGGAATGAAGCCTTGTTCAATCCCAACATAGAATAATAGCAGGAGCAATGCCACTTAGACTTATATACCACTTCATAGTACTTTAAAGCCCTCTCCAAGCCGTTTACAGAGTCAGCATATTGCCCCCAACAATCTGGGTCCTCATTAGATCAGGGTTAGGCTAGCTGGTGCTTTTCAGATGTTTTGGATTTCAACTAACATAAGTCCCAGAAAGCATGGACAAGGAGTTGTAGAACAAACATCCAGAAGGTACCAGTCTATGTATCCATGACTGGTTGGTTTAGGCTGGTAGATAACCGGTACATTTCATAACGTAATTGTGCTCCGTGCAAAAATCTTACCTAGCCTTTTCTAGATTGCCCTTTGCTTAACTTCATTAGTTGACACCAGGTTCTACAAAAAAGGATGGCAAAGTTTTGAGGCCACTAGTGGATCATAATTATATAAAACTGAACAAGTGTTCTTGTTCCTTTGTATCCAATTTCCAACAGAAGTAGAGAATGGATCCATCTATAAGGGTAGATTCAATATGTCAAACTGAAAGCTTTATATTACTTACCAATCTACCGAGACGTATTGATGGAATGCCAAATTTCTTAAAAGGGAGAATAGGTACAGGGCATGGATGAGCCTCAGCTCACTTTTCCTGCTAATCTTGCTGGGCCCTCTGCAACAACTTGGACTATTCTTGTTGACTCAGGTAACTTTCTGCATGTTCTGTCTACCATTCCTCCAACGCAGTTACATGCCAGCTATTTTGTTAGGTGGCTTTTACTGGTTTCTCGCTCTAAAGCCATAATGAATCTACTTCTCTCAATGCTACTCCCCTGGAAAACTTATGTTTCTAAATGCCATGGGCCAAATTCCTTGTTAAAGAGAAGAGTAGAGTGGCTGTAATGCACGTTAGAAGCAACATTTCAGTTTTTCAGCACAGAATCAAGTCAGCCAAAAGCCTTCTTTGAACTCTGAGTTTTACTTCATTTCAAAGAACAGGACCTGCTACATTACAAATGTCTGGGAAATGTCCACTGTTAGCTTGACATGTCTAATTGGATAGTCAGGTAAGATGAAACGTAAAGTATGAAGGTAACATACTTTTCTTCACAGCACTGAACTAATGGCACACAACTCTCTTATTCTAAAAATCTTTTACTTTCTTTGCAATGCCATGGAATTCTATTGCTTTATATTAAAGTATTTTGCAGTCTTGTGGACAGATCTATTTGCTCTGTCTTGAATGGAAGACCAGATAGGTTAGATTAGAAACTTGAAAAACATCCTGGAAGAAGAAGTAAAATATCACTTCCAACTCCCAATTGTTGCTAAGAAAGACGCAAGATTATCTTTGTAGCCATTAGATGTCAAGCTCAACTTAAAGTCTTCTTTAGCTATTTATCATGATCTTTGGATCCTCCTACTGTTGGCTACCTCACTTTTCATCTCACCTACTATACCTCGTGGTGCTGATCTGCCATAAAACAGAATAGCTTATTGGTCAGATCCCACCTCCAATATTATGTCCATTTCTAGATACCACTTTCATGACTAGAGAAATTGGGGCTGGTTTGCAAGTATCAGTATGCAGGCTGCTGCATTTTGCATCTAATGCTGTTTCCAAGTCATCTTTAAGGGTATACCCAGGTAGACTGCATTACAGTAATCCAATCTGGTGATAATGGGAACATAAATGACTGTTGAAGAATTGAAGCAATGACTTTTGAAGGACTTTGGCTTTCCGAAGGACAACTTGAGGGGTTATGCTTGATTATGTGTTGATTCTTAGATACCAAATAAAGGTAGTCCTCAACGTATGACCACAGTTGGGACCAGAATTTCTGTCAGCAAGCAATGCAGCTGTAAAGTGCAACATCATGTGATCGCATCACTTAGTGACAGAAATCCTGGCAATCTTTGTTACTATTGTAACTCCAGACACGTGCATCATTAAGCGGGAAACAGAAGGAGTTCCTTGTAAAGAGAGCAGGGATCTCCAGTAGGATGTGGGAGATCCTGGGAGACCCAATGCAGGCTGTGCATGAGTTGGGGGGGGGGAATGGCGCAGTGTGGAACAAGGTCAGAGAGACCAAGGAAATTGGGTACGAGGTGTGCACATGTATACTGTACGCGAGCTTTCCCCAGGAAAGCTGGGGAAGGAATACACTGCAGCTCTGGGCTGTAAGATGCCCCAGAGCCACAGCGCAGAATGAAGTGCAGCCCATGATCAGCTCAGTGGCGCGATGCGAAGTGACTTCTTGCTGACCTGGGAAGCCACAGTTCCCACAGTCCAGTCCCATCTGCATTTGCCCTCCATCACACTAGATAACCTTCACCATTTTATTGCTCCTGCTGTTGTGCCTGGCCTGGTCCTTTTGCAAGGCAGCTACTGGCCACATGACACCACTTTCCCCCAGTTCTTTTGAGGAAACCACTGGGCAGAAAACTGGAGAAGAAAGACTTGTGCAGCTAGCAACTGCCTTGTGAAGAGATAGCATGGGCATGCTTGGTCAGTAGTGGAAGCAAGAAGATGGCAAAGATCAGCTAGAGTGGCAGGGGCCACGGAGTGCAGGGCCAAAAGAGCATAGATAGATGGGTAGGGAAGTTGAAACTTCCTTGCAGTGAATAAATGCAGAAGGGCTGCCAACTGCCCAAATTTTAATCACGTAATCACAAGGGTGCTGCAACAGCCATAACTTTGGAGAGTGGTCATAAATCCCTTTATTCAGTGCCTCTGTACTTCTGAACGGTCACTGACTGACAGAATGATTGTAAGTCAAGGACTATCTATAGACAGGTTTTTGACATGATGATCTGTCCATAAACTGGTCCTCCAAATGGGATTACGATAGGACTTTTCAAATATTTGAAAGGATGCGACATTGAAAGCCAACAGCTAATTCCCAGCATAATCCAGACTGCAGGATATAAGTCATGGGAAAACAAAGTCAGATATAATATTAGGAAAAAATCTTCCTAACAATAAGAGTATTCCAATAGTGAAACCAATGATGCAGAGAGGTGGTGGGCAGAAGCAGAAGCTGGGCAGCCAGTTCATTGAGAAAGTTTGATTTGGGTTTCTACCCTGGGTGGGGGCTTTACTCAATTGTCCACCTAAGTCATCATTTCCCAACCTTGGTAACTAAGAGATGTGGATTTTAACTCTCAGAATTCCCCAACTAGTTGTGGCTAACCTGTTTTGAATATGGAATTGCTGAATTTTTTCAAGCAGATAATCATGAAGTAGTCTTCAAGTATCTCACTGTTGTACAAAATATTTCCCAGATCAAAATATTGGTACTAAGGTAAAATTGGTTTCCCAGTTGCTAGGCTGTGTTATGCCAGAGTCAAATGTGTAGCTGGATCTAGTCTGAAATGCCTATTACTGATCCAAGCTCAACATGACCTGATTTAACAGTCCCAACAGCCATAGATTGCCTTTGTTATTTAACAAAATATTTAACCTGTAAAGTTGTTATTATTGGTTGGGGTTTTTTTAATCTATATTTGGAATTGTCAGAATCTTTCATAAGTTTCTTAGAACAGTCAAGTTAATGAGAACATCCTGCCATTCACAGTATTGGTAGACACAGAAAGACTATTGTGGAGTTTTAAACATTCAAAAACAGCCAGGTTTAGTGACTTTCTGATGTCAGTGGCAGAGAGCCAAGAAGAAGAAGATGAACAAAGAAAAACTGTTAAGGTGACGGTAACATCTGAGAGGGACATCTAAGTTATACCATTAAGAAAAACAATGTATGAATAGAGCCCTTTTGGGGAAATTAAGCAATGGTACCAAAATCTAATGATGATGATAGAAAAAGTGCAAAAATATTTTTGAACAGTTCACTGCAATCTATAAGTAAATATCAAGGAAGATTAATTTTACTCATGGACTCTTTTCCAGTATGAAATTTGATTAAAGGTTCTCCAAAGTTCAAGATCATGTAATTGGTCAGAAACTAACATGATCCTGTTGCAATTTTTTTTAAGACCTGCAACTGTGTAATAGTAAAAGAAATACTGTATGTCCTGCCACAGAATACTCAGGATTCAATCCACATAGCCTACCCAACCATGCCCTTGGCCTTGGTGAAAACACCCTATTCAATACACCTGTCACTTTTCTATCAATTAGCCCTCTGTGCCTCTAAGCAAGTTCAGGCTAGGGTTAGCTTGGGATAAACTGGATAACCCTGACAAATTTTCTTCAATATATAATGCATTGCTATAAAAACTAGAGTTGCTGGCTGAATACTGTAGTCTAAGGCAGTGGTTCTCAATCTTTTCTTCACTATGGAACCCCCTTCCATACCTTTTGTGGCCACAGATCACTAAGACTTCACTCAAGATTTAAATCATAACACTTCTTCAAGCCTTCACAGCCCTCCTGTGATGACATCATGGTCCCCTGGGGTCCACGGACCACAGGTTAAGAACCACTGGTCTAAGGCAAAGCAAACAATCTGGGACATTCTAGATCAGGGGTGTCAAACTCAATTTCATTGAGGGCTGCATCAGCATTGCGGTTGCCCTCAGGGGGCCGGGTGGGTGTGGCCAGGGTGGGCATGGCCTACTGGGTGGGCGTGGCTAGAGTGCATATGGCCTACTGGGTGGGCGTGGCCAGCTCTACATTGTTCGCATCAAGAGTGCCTATGGGGGCCTGGGCAGGAGTGGGACAGATCTGAGGGTCTCTGGTGGAAGGAGAGTCTCTGGGCCAGGGCCAAGGCAGTGGGGGCCATTCCCTCACTGTTTCCAGGATGGGTTCGCGGGCCGCATTAAACCACTTCGCGGGCTGCATCCGGCCCCGGGGCCTTGTGTTTGACATGTCTGTTCTAGATGTTGCCAAGCTTTAACCACTAACCACAGGGTATGTTTCCTCAGGATGATGGAAATCATAGTTCAGAAATATCTGGAGTGCCAATGATAATCTTGTCTAATCTAGGTTACAGATGATGCTATTTTGCATACACATCTTATATCTCCAAGCAATTTAAGTAGTGGGGGTGGGGGGTTTTGGGAGATTTAAACCTCTTTTAAAGTATTCCAAATTCATTCCTAATCCTGGTCTTATAAATCAAAATGTTCTCCAACTGTTTCGTTACTCTTTTCAGAACTTAACCAATTTTCCTTAAGGAAAATTACTTCTGATCAGCATTTAAATGGAGGTAACCACTTTTCCTGCTTCTCCAAGATTTTGAAAAGAAAGCAGTAGTCTGGGAACCACAGCCCAGATCTCTAGTTTAAAATAATGCTTTTAAGTACAATAGGTTAATTTAGTTCAGTTTTAATTTTTCATTGATGAAGTGGAACTAGTAACACTCAGTTTTCAGGACAACTGTATATGGGAAACATTGATTTAGTTCTAAGCTTGGTCAATCTAATTTTATCATACCCTAGCAAGCTGCTGCTATAGCACCCATAGAAGTTTATGCCCAATAGGCATCTAAATATATGACTAAACGTCTGACTCCTATCTTTTCTGCTATTGCATAGATGCATCACTTGTAAAGGCTTGTGATCAACTCATTTGGCTTTTGAATGAAGGAAAGCAGAAATGCTTTTAGAATTTTTATAAAGCTGTCTCTGGATAGAAGAATGGCACCTAAAATACAAGTGAAATGTCTATATTTTTGGTGATAACAGTTAGCTTTTTTGGCAATTGCTACATTAATGATCATTCTAAATCTAAATTCTTCACTAACTACCATTGCAAAGTAAGAGACCTCTTCCATGGCTCCTAACACTCCACGCTTGACAAATTGTATTATTTCCTTGCTTCCCACTCAGACTGCAGGTAAAGGTAACACCGAGTATTGTCTATCATTGATTGCTCTCACCCTATCCTTCCAGCAGTTTCTAAAACAAAAAAAAGGAGGGAATAGCAAACACACACACCCCTTCACAAAGACACATTAACTGTGATTACATACATGAACATTTGATTAGAATAGCATACTGGTGGAAGTTCCTTACAAACAGCCAACAATATGAATTCACTAAGAAAAGTTTAAAACTGCGTTTATAAATAACATAAATAATATTTGTTGTGACTATATCGTCTGACACAGTCATTTACCTCAGTTCTCTGAAGGTTCTGCATACTTATGTAATTATGACAGGTTAGCAAACAATAGCCAAAGTAAGACAATTTACCATATTAATTACTAGTATAGGTATTGGTAAAAAAATTAAATGGTTGCCAATAAAACTCTCATAAGATAGGAGAAAACCTTTATTAAATTTATTAAATAGCTTTTCTCCTATAAAAAGGCCATAAAAAGTACAGTATAATTGTCACTGATTGAAAACAAAGCAGTAGTGCATTTTAATGCATATAAATCAAGTTAGACAAATTGTCCAGTCAACTCATCATGATCTACTCTGAGCAGTAGTAATTCTCAATGGTAACAATATATTACCTCACTTTTTCCCAGGACCTTTCTCCAGCTAAAGCTGCCAAGTGCTGTGTTTGCATGGCACACTCACCCATAAACTAGATGCCCATATTTTAGCCTAGTACTTTATGCAATATTCTCATGGCATTGCTTTTTGCTTCTGCGTATCATGGAAACTCATAAAATTAATCAAACCATAGTAGTTACACACGGGTAAGTACAATCACAAATTGAATCTGACGTCTTTTCTATATAGGCCATAGCTAAAGTCATTGTACTATGATGTTTCCATTGGTTCCTTCATATTTTTTTTAAGAATATAGAATATCCACGGTACCTGAGAAAAGAACAAGAATGAAAGTAAAATACTTTACTGTACTTTCTTTTAAAGTAAAATTTGCAGTTCTATTATAACACTAGTGCTGCAAAAATCCATACATTCACAGATGGCAACAAAGAATTAGTGCATTCTGTATCTCTCTGCTGCCATGTATTGCTCATATTTTTTTTATTTTTTATTTTTAATCCCATTTATATCCCGCCCTTCTCCGAAGACTCAGGGCGGCTTACAATCTAAGAAGCACAAACCAATGTGCTTAGCAATAGCCTTCATTCTATGTATATGCCTGCTTATTAGGGCTTTCACACACCTCCCAAGCGGCATTATTACAAAGTCAGCTTATTGCCCCCAACAATCTGGGTCCTCATTTTACCTACCTCGGAAGGATGGAAGGCTGAGTCAACCTTGGATTTTGCAGCCCTGATATAATGGCCTTAATTCCCATAGCTGAGAAAGAAGGAGACATACTGAAGACTGCACACCCCATTCTAGGAGGGAAAAACATGTTTCTGTGGAGAACATATGAGGCACAGAATAATTCAAAGCTTCTGTCATATTAAATTGCAGCAAAGCAGTATATTTTAAGACAGTTTGCTCTTAAATACATGCTTTGTAAGAATAATCAAATGTGGTCTGAAATGCTAGGGAGGGGCAGGCATTCTTCCTGTCTAAATGAAATCTTAGTCCACAAATTACAAATTAAAAACATTGTAAAGAAATTGTATGTAATGCAAGAAATTCTGTCCTAAAATCACCCCGGGAACAGATGGTTGGTGCTCTTTAGACCACAGGTTTTGGTTTTGGTTTTTTGTTTTAAAATTCTGTGCTGTAAATTATTCTGTGCAATGTATTTTCAAGCTTTTCACTAAATACTGGCAATGCATATAAATAAAGCACAGAAATATATTAATTTCCTAAGTCTTTACACTACAGCTATGTTCTCATATTAAGCTTATGCATAGTTTACTAATTTTCTGGGTTATACAACATACTAAGGAAAATAGATGATTATCAATTACTGAGTGTGAAGAGTATGTGCAGGGCCAATGACATTTGAGATTGTTGTTTCTTTAGTATTTCCATTTATATAATTTAGTTTTTAAAGCAAATACTCTTTTTAATTTCAAGTACATTTTTCACCTGTTTCCAAAAGACATATTTTTTTAGGAAAGAGACAGATTCAGATGAGTTTCCTCAAATTTCCACAAATAGTGCTTTTCACAATTTAAAACACAGGCAGTGAGTAACCCATCAAAGCACATTAATGTCTAGTAGATTGAATTCTATTTACATCTTCTAAAAGAGTTGGTTGAGTTATTCCTTTTTGTTTGTTCATGTATCTTTTTTCCATTCTATCTTTTCCCCAGTCCTTATGCATTACTATTGTGGGGGATAAGTAAGCTTTTCCCCCCTCTCCTCCATTATAGACCCTCTCTATAGTTCTGAAGAACTTGTATAAACCACAGACAATAGGATGAAACTAGAAAACACATTTTAACCTTAGATGAAAACGTCACTTTCTAATCAGACGTCACTAGAATTGGAGTGATTAGCAATTACAAACAAAAATGATTAACTAGTAATGAATATTGTCATTTTTCTCACTCTTCTAACACAGTAACAGTGTGAATTGTCTAAAAAGTGCTGAAAATTAAGAGTTCTACAAACAACTCAAGAAGGGGCTAGACAAATATATAGAGTTAAGGATTAACACTCTAACAATGCTACTGCTATGATCATCTCTTCTTTCAGTGAAAATGAGATCTAAATAGATCTTTTGCATTATGCTGGCCATTAAAGAGTGACATTTACATAATAAGCCCAAGCCACTAAGTTCTAGTATAAGTTTTAAGATTTGAAGAATTCTTGTGCAAATACAACCACAAAAAAGGCATAGAATATCCTATTTAACTATTGGGTGGGGGGAAAGAAAGAGTCACTTTTCAATCAATACAAATCTACAAGTGAACGCCACCAATTTTCCTAAGGTTTTGCACTGAGGTTACAAGGCAAATATGTCATCAATCCCAGCTCCCCAGCCATAACCCATGTTCACCTGCCCATTGACCACCCTTTGATGCTGTCTTTGGGCTGGTTCCTATCTGCACCCTTGAAGATGAGGAGATCAAGCGATAGCAATATAAATCACTCAAATACTACAGAACAGATTCATTTTCATACTAGGTTAAACCCAGTGTTTTCAGTACCGCATCCTCCCACATCTGGCTGCTAGGTATCAGATGCCGAGCAATTATGCAGATCTACAGTATATAAATCAACCCGCAGCTTTCCGTCTTGGCTGGCAGCCAAGAATGCAGTGGCAGAGCGGCAGAATTTCCAGCGGAAAACGGTCGCCGTGTGGATCAGTATGCAACACGTGTTATTTTAGCCGGTCCTGCCGTTCAAACCAGCAAAGTGGCAAGCGGCAAAGCCCGATTTTCACACGAAGTAGCTGCAGACAGATCCAGGAGCATTTCGGCAAACGCCCGGCTTGCTTCTGCCACGCAGGAAACCCTTTCCTTCTTCTTGCCTTGGCCAATAGCAGATCCACACAAACCCCCCCCCTCAAAAAAAAAAACTCGGAGGGACTGCCTTACAAACGTCGCCTGCCCCCCCCCCACCCCCGCTTCCACTTACCACATTGTTCAGAAAATCCGCTTCGTTCAAATCGCCCAAATCCAGGAAGCTGGAGGCGCCCCCGGGAAAGGGCTCTAAGATGCCGTCCATAGTAGACGAGTCGAGCCCGAGGAAGGCGCCGAAGAGGTGGGAAGGAGGAAAGCCGCCGTGCTCCCGGCCAGCGCTGCCGGATCCCGTCCTAAACGGACAGGCGGTGAGCCTCACTGCCGCGCAACCCGGCGGGGCACTTCCTCGGGCGCCGGGCACAGGAGGGCTGCGCCTCCCTCTCCCGAAGGCAACCTGTAATCCATGGGGAGAACCGGTTGGCGGGGGGATCGCCTGCCCAGAGGGAGCGGCGGACGCTCGCAATGGGGGCTTTGCGAGGGTGGGGCCGGTGGGGACCCCTCCAGTCGGGGGAAGAAGGGGGAGCCGGAACGGGGATGGGGTGAAAGGAGCGGGCGAGGGCTGAGGCAGCCTCCTGGAAGGTTGGAAGGAGGAGCCCACCGGGATGGCTGCCCAGCTGTCACCGTCACACGCCTTTCCCTAGTTTCGGCCGTCTGACCGCGCCCCCCCCCCCCACGTGCCACGCCTCCCGCCCCTCCCTCGCCTGGCTCCGGGAGATTTAGAAACGGGGCCAACCCTCCCCGGGCTCTGATGCAATCGAGGAACACGCCCACCCCGCCGCTTCCAATGGGAGATCGGGACCGGCAGGAGGGGGGGGGGGAAAGGCTGGCGGCGCGGCCTTACGACAACTTCCTAGCGGCGGAGGAAGCACCGGCGTGTTCTGAATGCAGGAAGGATGATGAGGAGGATGGATGAGGATGAGGAGGATATTATAAGTGGCTAAGGTTGTCTAATAAAGCTTAGCGGGTTGCATTCTTCCGGAAAACTATCGGCGCACTGCTCTTGCGTTTTATGGGAAGATTAAACAAAAGTGATGCCTGTTCAAGAGAGGAGGTGCTGATAATCAAGATAAATGGGATGGAAAAGGGCCAGTCGTGCTTAAATAAAGTTGCCTGATGGTCGTCAGAATGACGAACTCTGTTGGATGCTTGCGGTCTGCATAGGTCATCAAGACTATGGCATAATAGAAGTGTTTTTAATTTTTAGCCCGGTGGTCCAGCATTGTGCATCCCACATAGGCCAATCAAATTCATTCAGGCAATCACTGTCTTCTGTTTTGCTTCTCAACAGGTGATTGTGAAAGTGTCTTTCCTGTGTTTCCCAAAGCATCAGTGAACCATTATGACTATTGCCACTGACAGCACAATAGTGGAATAACAAAAAACTTACCATTGCTTGCAGCCAAAACCCTTTTCTCAGTGAAGATACAACTCATTTAAATTTGGCATTTTCTCCAAATGCATACCTTTCTCATGATCTGATGGCCTTAAAACCAGGAGAAGAGATATAGTATAAATGTGTGCATGTAAAAGGACTTCATTCGCAAAGTAGAAAGGAAAGCGAAGCAGATCTGCTCATCAGTAATCCTGTAGTTCCAAGTTTACACTTCCAGTAGAAGTTAGTTCATTTCCTGCAGCCTCTTTAAATACTCTGAAATTAAGTATAAATCTTACCATTTAAAAGTTTAGGGAAGATTATAGGGCTTCCTATCAATGGGATTTGCTGAGGATCTATTGCTTCTTCTATCTGATAAATATCTAGATAAAATGCTTAGGAAAAAAGTTAGGAAACTTTTTAAACAACTTTAAGAATCTGTAATATTGCAGTTCAGTACAGTATACTCTTCAGATCACTGCATGTAGAGATTATTTTCTCCGCCATATTACAAGGTAAATAAATATAATACAAATTACAATGCTATCCCTGATTAGTACATGATGTGATTTAAAGTTTAGAATTAATTTAAACTAGAATGTGTTGGTAAACTTTTTAGCAAAGCAACAACATGCAATTTCATGTAATGGTGCAGATACAAAATCAAACCCAAATCTTGATGTTTGAACTAAATTCTGGTAGAATTTTGGAATTCTCATCTAAAGTCTTACAAAAACATAATTTACATCAAAATGTAAAATTTGGCAATCTTGAGATTGTCTTTAAAGTGTAAAATATTTAACTTTGCAAATCCATTAATTCCACCTAAGAATGGCATCTACAAGTATAATAATAAATACAAGTTGTTCGCAAAGATTCTGGGTGAAAGACTAAAAATAAATTTGCAAGAATTTATTCATGAGGATCAATGTGGGTTTTTACCTAAAAGACACTTAAAATGTCTGTTGGACATTTTGGAATATTTGGAGCAATGTAATGAAAAACAACCTGCATCAATTTTCTTAGATACAGATAAGGCTTTTGATAATTTGAATTGGACTTTCCTGTTCAAACTTTGGAAGATACGAATTTCAAAGAGAATTTTATAAAATAGGGAAAGCTCAATTTATACTTCACAGAAAGCACAATTATTATAGGAGATTTAGCAAACCCTGTGAGATACAAAAAGGAACAAACGAGGGATGCCCACTCTCCTCTCTCTTGTTTAAGTTCTTGAAATACTGAATAGAGATATAAAACAAGATGAGAGAATAAGGCGTTTTGCAGATGACTTGGTATTGGTTTCGGAAGATTTTTTTTAAAGGGAGTTGAAACATTAATGGGAAAACTAAAAGAATTTGGTGTGTTGCAGGTTTCAAGATCAACAACCGATGATGAAGATATTAATAAAAGAAATGAAAATAGAAGATCAAAATTAATGATGAATAAAGTGGGTTTTAAAATTGAGAAGAAACTAAAATCAAAATCCTACTGGTACGACCAATAAGAAATGTATCTTATTTCAAAATAACTATGTTGAGACATGGAAAGTCATGTTAAGGTAGGAGAAGCTACCATTGTCATTCTTGAGCAGAATCCTGTCCTGTCTAGAATGATGGTTTGGTTCCAGACAGTATGTTTTGACAGCTGATGCATCATTTAAATAGTAGCAAAAAGATAAATCAAAATTTGTGAGGCAGGGAGAAAAAAAACATGAATTAAATATAAGATCTTACAGGATGCAAAGGAAAGAGGAGGATTGGGTCTACTTGAGTTGAAATTATATTTTGCAGCATGCTGTTGGGTTTGGATGAAAGAATGGGGGCTGCTGAGAAGGACATGACCTGAGACTTGAGTGGCATGGATATTTGTGGCACAACAAAGTCAAAGTCAAAGTCAATGTGGATTTTAAAAATCATTATGTTAGACATGCCATATTGAGAATATGGAATAGATACAAAACCAGGTTTGGCAAAGGGACATAGTTGGCCATGGTTTTCTTATTTACAGTTGTTAGAAAGATCTAAAGTAGACAAAAGAGTTAAAGGTTTTGAACATTATAAGACTGTATTTGAAATGGAGTTATGCACAAAGGCTGGACATGGAATTGATAACATGGTGTTTGATTTTTTTCCAAAAAATACTTTTAAAAAGTTTTTTCAGACTCAGAGCCAGATTCAAATCCTTTCCATTTCCTGCTTCCATGTTCATTTTATTCCTTTGCTAAGTAGACAAAACTCTTATTATCATAAGCCTGGAAGGAATTAAAGAGGGAAAAGAGAGCAATGTAGTACTGTGTTATACTTCCCTGTTAATAGAAAAGAGAGGCTATAGTTAAAAAGTTTACAAGTAGATAGTGTGTTTGCAAGAGGATGCACATACCTGCAAGGGAAAATATGTACACCATGTCTTAGTTTTTCACTCAGATCTCTGGGAATAGCTTGGGGAAATAGGGCAGTGAGGAAAGAAAACATTAATTGCTGTTTTCTTTAAGGAGAAATTCCACAAATCTTCTGTCTTAATGAACAACCAGAGGCTGTGCCAGAAATAAAACAAAACCACAAGTAGAGCTATGTGAAAGGGTTATATCTTGTTTAGTGTCTGATAACAGTCCAGATCAGAACATTGTAAACTGTTGAACTGTCAGAAACTGTAGAGGAATCTATGCACCAAATGGTCGGGGATGTAAGAAAGCAGATACCCTGCTTTAGGTTGGCACATAGCCTTCTCCTATATATATCAGCCTGTAAATGGAAGTTCATCATTAGAAAGTACCTCAAAAGTGTAACAATAGAGGATGTGCTGCCAGCATTCATGGGAAAATTGACAATGCTATGCTGTTTACCTGGCACACTGACTTGTAGACTAGCCAATAGGGCCGCAGATTCCTTTTGGATTCCATAAGGTCCTTCAGAACACAAAGAGTGCATTCAGGGGGAAAAGAAATAAACTTGGGGAGGGGGAAGGGAAATGAAGTTGAGAATCACAGCCAGTGGACAGCAGTGCAATCAAGTATCTAAAAGGGGCTTGGATTTCTGGGCTGGAGGATGTATTGGTTTATTTCAGGGGTCTTCAAACTTGGCCCTTTTATGACTTGTGGACCAACTCCCAGAATTCCTCAGCCAGACATGCTGGTTGAGGTATTCTGGGAGTTGAAGTCCATAAGTCATAAAAGGGCAGTTTGAAGACCCCTGGTTTAGTTCGTCAGGCCTAAATAAAAGCTTCCATAACATTTTCCCCTTACCAATGTGGTTTGCTCAAACAAATGCAAGATTATGTGGCAAGTTACACTATCCTGATATCCATTTGGGGAACTGATTTCATTATTTATCATTTCATTATTTTTGTTGTGTTGAGTCTTTCAGCAGACACTCCTTTTCACTGGCTATCTTTGCTCTTTTTCTAGCTGACTTTCCTCACAGCTACTAATTTCCCCAAGGAATATGTTGGGAAAAATGTCCCTGATTCTGATTAAATAGGTAACACTGTCATATCTCCGAAGGCTTAACTGTCCTTTCCTGGGAGGGCATGATGAGAATATTTTATCAGCCTTTTAGAAATTCAGATAATGTTTTAAAAATATGCTGGGTTTCTCCACAAAATTGTTCAGAGGGGAAAATAAAGAGCAGTCTCCCTTTCTGTTTCATCATCTTCCCAGTTCAAATAACATTGTTTTAGTCTTCAGCAGCCTCACCCAATGATGGATAATTACAGACTTTCCCTTGGAGGAAACAGAGTCAAAGTAAAGGAAACCTTCCTTAGAAACTCATCTTTCAAACAGACACCCCCACATGTAATGTCTGCGGCAGTGTGCCAGACCCATTCACCAGAGGAAAATGCATGCTTATGCAGTAATAATGGGAAGAAGTGTTAAAGCAATTTCAAAGGAAACCTTACTCCCTACTAGCACTGATGATATTACCTAGTTTGGGTAATGAAATGTCTGCATGAAAACAGCCAAGCTCAGAGAGCACCAAGGATCCCTCCTTTCAACCATGAGAAACAATTATTCTCCTTCACTGATCATTTCTATATGAGTTCAGCTGCTTTATTCAGTTATGGGGAGGACTTTGGGAGATTTGTAATTTTGTCATTTTTTTTAGTAATAAAAGAGTAGCTCCTTTTCACCCGCTCCAGATTTGTTCTTCCTATGGGCAGACATTCATACCTGCACGATACCAGGAGTGGAGGAGTATCAACAAAATGCTGCCTTATGCAAGATGTATACAGTCTGGGAAGGAAACAATAAATAATACATATGAACATATAGAAAGACCATAATCTCACCCCCACTTTACTCAGGCCTTTATCCCCTTTCACCCATTCTTTTTCATACCTAGGAGAAGTGCCTCTCTTGGCTCCATAAAATGATTTTTAATTCTACAACAGAAGAGCATATATTGTATTAAGTACATTATATAATATTCTTACTGATAGGTAGGCTGGCTGAGCAGGAGTTGCCACATGTCTCAGGTGCTAAAATAATTCGCTTTGCAGGCTACATCTCTTGGAATCGGGTGTGAAGTATGGCTTTTGCTATTATACCTTAAATATCACAATGTATTGGCTGATCCTTATTCCAACAGCATAGAAAATACCATATTTTTATATACAGTACTTATTTTAAGCTTGAAAAACATCAAACACTGCAAACAATAACATTCAAAATATCTCAAAATAAAATGAAACTATGTTGTAATAGAATATTCCATAACAGTAACTGTGAGAGGGACCTTGGAGTCCTAGTGGACGATCACTTGACTATGAGCCAGCAGTGTGCAGCAGCAACCAAAGAAGCTAATACAATCCTGGGTTGTATAAACAGAGGCATAGAATCAAGATCACGCGAAGTACTAGTACTGCTTTACAAAGCCCTAGTAAGACCATACCTGGAATACTGCAGCCAGTTTTGGTCACCATATCACAAAAAAGATGTTGAGAGTTTGGAAAAAATTCAGAGAAGAGCAACTAAGATGATCAAAGGCCTGGAGGCTAAAACATATGAAGTATGGCTGCAGGACTTGGGTTTGGCTAGTCTAAAGAAAAGAAAAAATAGGGGAGACATGATAGCAGTGTTCCAGTATCTGTGGGGCTGCCACAAGGCAGAAGGAGTCAGGTTGTTCACCAGAGCACCAGAGGGAAGGACGAGAAACAATGGTTGGAAACCGATCAAGGAGAGAAGCAACCTGGAATTAAGGAGAAACTTCCTGACAGTGAGGACAATCAACCAGTGGAACAGCTTACCCCCAGAAATCGTGGGTGCTCCACTGGAAATTTTAAAGAAGAGACTAGACAATCACCTGTCTGAGATGGTGTAGGCTCTCCTGCTTGAGCAGGGGCTGGACTAGAAGACCTCCAAGGTCCCTTCCAACTCTATTCTATTCTAAGGAACAAGTGATGGCCCAGCTACTTAGTAGCACTTAGTTGATGTTGAGTCAACCAGGATCAGATCTGATTTATACACTGGTGAAATCACAGGAAATATGGCTGTAGCCTATACTGGGAAATCAGAAATATTCTGAAAGATGAATGCAAACCATTATTGTTGCCATGAAAGCTACATGTACAGTTCATATTGATGTAAACATTTCAGATCAAGCTCAGATTGAAATAGACTTTACTTACAAGTTCTATAGAATATTATGTTTAAGAGTAAATTGTTACCATTACCAAAATTTCTATACTCTATTCAGCATATAAGCCTTGTTGTATTCCGTTAGTGGAATAGTTTAGAATAGCACCTCTTGTTGGTGCTGTTTAGAACAGAGGTCCCCAACCTTTTGGGCACCAGGGACCAGTTCCATGGAGAAAGGTTTTTCCACGGACTGGAGAGTGTGTGGTTTTGTGTGCTGACTGCATCCCACGGATGGGATAGTCCAGTGTTTTTTATTATTATGCTGGATATTTTTATTACTTTTTAACTATTAAATAATATACAATAAATAATAATACAATAGTAGTATATCTTTGACACCATCAAACAACATTTGCCTGACCCAGGCCCTTGGGAAGGACCTGATAGATGTATAAAAATGCCAAAGCCAGCCCAAACATCTGACTGACTTTGCAACCAACCAATATTACTGGCATAATATTATAATATAAAATAAAATAATACAATAAATAGCATATAAACTATGTTTATTATTTTTCAAATTTAGATATTTTGCCCATATTTGTGTCAGAAGCAGCTACAAAGCTAAACCGAAGAGTGCTTCTGGATTGAAAGGATCTGCTGGTGATACCACCATTGTCCATGGGATGCCTGACTGCCAAAAATAATGCATTCCCCAAGGCTGCTCCTTTCATGTCCTCCAATTTAGGGACTGCCCAGATTTCATGACTGAAAAATGCTAAGAACTGGTTAAAACTACTCGTATGTGAAGTATATAGATAAACATGTATTGTTTAATAACTCAAGCAGCTAAACTGCTTATGCAAAGGAACCCAAATCTCTGTTGATGTTTGGAAAAATGACCAAAGTATAAACCTAATAATTCTGTTAACAAAATAGCAGAGTTGGAAGGGACCTTGGAGGTCATCTAGTCCAATTCCCTGCTCAGGCAGGAAACCCTATACCATTTCAGACAAATGGTTGTCCAATCTCTTTCTGAAAATCTCCAGGGTTGGAGCACCCACAGGTTCTGGAGCCAAGCCGTTCCATTGTTCTCACCATTAGGAAATTTTTCCTTAGTTCTAGGTTGCTTCTCTCCCTGATAAGTTTCCATCCATTACTTCTTGTCTTGCCTTCAGGTGCTTTGGTCTCTATTAGTCTGCTAATTAGGACTAATGTATGTTAAACAGCGTTTTGTGCGCCTTTGGCGTCTAGTCATGCCGGCCACATGACCACGGAGACGTCCTCAGACAAGCGCTGGCTCTTCGGCTTTGAAACGGAGATGAGCACCAGCCCCTAGAGTCGCAAACGACTAGCACGCATGTGTGGGGGAACCTTTACCTTTACCTTTATGTTAAACAGTCTCTATTTAACATACATTAGTCCTAATTCATATCTATTTCTCCTGTACCATGATTTTCTGTTATTTCCTTGCTGGTATATCCTCTAGGGCAGACATGTCAAACTTGCGATGTCACATGACATCGCGCAATGTATTGGGACGGTTTTGCCATTGCCGGCAATGGGGTGGGCGCGGCTTCCGCGTGACGCATCTGCCCCACAGGCCGGCAGTTTCACACCCCTGCTCTATGGCATCATATTGATTCTCTTTATCTCTTTAGAATTTTTACCTAGAATAATAGGAAGCAGAAATATATTCATTTGTATTCAATACACTTGCTGAACTTTAATCTTTTCCCCTCGATTCACCATGGAAGCAAAGCAAAAGGTTTACATGTTCTGCCTTTTCCATTCAGATAGGTTGATACTGTCACTTGGTCTTTTCTCTGATGCAGAGTTCTGCATCAGGTGGGATGGTTAATAGCTTGAAGTGTCTCTGACTCATTCAACACAGGGTGTGGGGTGAGATTTGTAATGGGTCCTTTGCTCTTTCAGATGGCTTCTTGGCATTTTATTTTTTAAAATATATCCATATAACAATAATGTGAAACCTGTTTCATAACACAAGAGGCAGTGCCATTCAGTTTAGGCTTTAATAGGCATCTCCATGGCAACTGATTTTACAGGCATATTTGAAGTGTCACTATTATAGCAAGTTCTAATTATTGTCCCTTGCCAGTCAGCAAAAGCAGCTTATTATGTCTTTATGAACTTGTTTGCTGAATTAGATAGGCATGGAGAAGTTGTACTGTATTGCATCTGGATAGCAGCAGACGATTATGATTTAGCTAATCCAAGGATAGTTGTTAGTAGGTTCAAGATACACCACACACACACACACACACACACACACACAAACACACAAACACCATATATCTTCTCCTCATCAAAATCAACTGAACTGGTTCCGTGCTCTATTTGTTAGCTGATAGATGGAATCTCCTATTTAATGCCTGTGGGCAGCAACACATCAATGTATGTACCAAAATCCCTGCTTTATTTGGTTTTTATTATGTTTAGACTATTTTAACTTTGAAAAGATGGCATGCTTGCATGCTGTAAAACCAGGGCTTTTTTCCTCATAGAACGCTCAGAACGGAGTTCCGGCACCTTTTTTGGATGGAACCTTGTAGGGTAGGCAAGGCGGGTTGTATGACATGTGTGAGTTCCGGCACCTTTTTCTTTTACAAAAAAAGCACTGTGTAAAACAAAGTACCACCTTTCAGCTATATACAAGTGTATTTCCAATAACTGAGGGACGTGGTGGCTCAGTGGGTTAGGACGCTGAGCTTGTCGATCAGAAGGTCGGCAGTTTGGCGGGTCGAATCCAGAGTGCCGCGTAACAGAGTGAGCGCCTGTTACTCGTCCCAGCTTCTGCCAACCTAGCAGTTCGAAAGCACGTAAAAATGCAAGTAGAAAAATAGGGACCACTACGGTGGGAAGGTAACAGCGTTCTGGGCACCTCTGGTGTCTAGTCATGCTGGCCACATGACCACGGAGACGTCCTCGGACAAGCGCTGGCTCTTCGGCCTTGAAACGGAGATGAGCACCGGCCCCTAGAGTCGGAAACGACTAGCATGCATGTGCGGGGGAACCTTTACCTTACCTTTATCTTTTATTTCCAATAATGCTAATGCAAGTTGGTTTTCAGTATAAATTGTAATTTAAAACCATCATACCATAACTGAAAATTTTGTGAATGGAAAATTGTTCTGCCAAAACAATTGTTTTGAAGAGTTCTGAAAATATATTTTCAAATTCAAAACATGACCACCAGCCGTGCCTAAAATCAATGACTTGGGTAAAACTTGTGAATAAGCTTTGTCTGGATGACGAAACAAAGTAGCCACCAATCCCTTCTCATATGGCCACAGTTATCAAATAGCACAATGTCCTGGATAACTCTCTTCCCAAGCTGTATTCGACAGATATGTTTGCACAGCACACTAAGCCTGGCTTATCAACAAGGATAACAGACATGCAAGTTGTTGGTTACTGTTTCTGATTTGAACTAACTGACTAGATAAACATTCCCTGTTTCTCCCCATTTTTATTTTTATTTTTGAAATGTAATAAATAAATAAGTTAACATACTGGGACTATAGGTAGTTCTTGAGTTATAACAGCAATTGGTACTGGAATTTCTGTCACTAAGCAAAACATCACATGACCTCATGGCTTAGTGATGGCAAACTCAGCTATTGTTGCTATTGTTAATCAGTTCTTCCTGCTTGTTAGGCAAGGATCCACCTAGCTCCAAGTGATTTTGGACTTGGTCTCTCCCAGCCCCAAGCCTCAGTAAGGTAAGTAACTGCCTCCTCTGCTTCCTCTTGAATTCCCTCCACCTGGCTATTACTGCCCCTTATCCAGTGGTAGGATTCAGCCAGTTCGCACCAGTTCAACAGAACTGGTAGCTAAATTTTGCTGCATTCAGAGAACTGGCTAGCTTCCAGAAGTCCAGTCTAGGCCTGGGAGGTCTGGAGGAGGCCTCCCAGGCCTAGAACAGCCCGCCAGAAGTGCATGGATGCCACTTCCGGAAGTCCATTCTAGGCCTCAAAGCCTCCTCCAGGCCTCCCAGGCCTTGAATGGCCCACCAGAAATGTGTGGATGCCACTTCCAGAACTTTGTTCTAGGCCTCGGAGGCCCAGGCCTGCATCAATTTAGAGAATGGTTGTTCAGGTATTTGAATTCCACCACTGCCCTTATCTGACCTTTTGGCTCTCTCACACAGCAGCAGCAGTATCAGCAGCACCAGTAGTGAGGCTTGGGGGCAATGGACGGCAGCTGGGAGTGCTAAAGGTTCAAGACCTCCACTACTGCTCCAGAGCCACCACTGAGGAATGCCACTGTGCAGGAGGGCCAAAGATCGAGAGAGGTGGGTAAGAAGATGGCGGTGGGGAAGTTGAAATGCGCCTGCAGTTGTAAATGGGTTGCCAAGCACCCGAATTTTGATCACATGACGGTGGGGGGGGGTGTTACGTCAGCAGTATCTTTGAGGAGTGGATATAAGTACCATTTGTTCAGTCCTGCCATAACTTTGAATGGTCACTGAATGAATGGTTGTAACTTGAAATTACCTGTTCTGTACATTTTTATATGGCTTAGCATGTTTGTGTGAATTTGTCTAAGTGTGGGTTATTCCAGAAGCCATACTTAAGTAAATTATGGTTTGGGGCAATCAATGAGCACATCCTATTTTTTTTCTTTCCCAATTGCTTAACTGAATTACATATGTGGTTGATGGGAAAATCAGTGCCAATGTCTGGATTATAGGCACCAGAATTTCTTAAACAGCAAAGGCACTTGGATTAACCTGTGGGAAAGCCCATCTAATACATTCATTCAGAACTTTGATTAGAGGAGAATAATTTTCTTTGCTAGAAGGGTCTTATAAACCTTACTTTATGTCACCCACTGGTGCAGCAAACCCCAGGTATTAATTATTGCATACTGATAGAAAGCTATTGCAGTTGCTGTTCAATGATAATTGGAGTTATTTGCACCACTTATACTATGTTGTATTGCAACTAATTTCAAAAAAATCAGGCTATTCTAAAATGTAATGCTATAAAAGATCGAGGAATGCCATTTGCTTTATAATATTGAAGTAGAGCATTAATATTACTGAATACAAATAGTCTACTTTACATTTGAAATCTGCTATACAATAAATCAATCAACTTTTGCCATGACAAGTGTACTTTCTTAGCATAAGTTTCATTTTTACTTTTGAGCCATTAAATAAATATATATGTGTGTGTTTTTGAAGATCTTAGATATAGAGATGAGAAGCATTTCACACTGTACTGTCCTGAAATATTATTGTCATTGGGCAATTAAGTCTGCCAGTGATCTAGAATTATTGCTTAAATACCTTGGGCTGCCTGTATATATTGTAATTATACTCTCATTGGAGTTAGCTGTTCTAGAGGTTTCAAGAAAGGTAGCAGTAGAAATGCCTCCTGATTCTAGGGTCTTTTGTTTAGTTGGTAGAAAAGAGACAACAGTGCTGATAAAGTAAGATTGTTAAAAACATCTCTGGGCACTTGCTTAATCTTCAGTTGGGGAAAAACAACAGTTTTTTAAAAAGGAGGAAGAATAATGCTTGAAACAGCCATGGTGAACAAAGACAAAGAAGGAAAGCACAGCAGGATGGTTGGCTTTACTGGGAAGGCGAGAATGAGAGACCTCAACCATTTTTTGAGGCAAATAAGATAGCTACTGGAATTTTTTAAAAAGTCTCCATTTCATTGAGTATTAGAGGAAGCAAATCATGCAGCTAAATTAAGAATTTAAGTGCCCTTTGCAATTCAACTTTGCTGAACTAATAAAAATAATTCAAGAATTTATTTGGTGCCAAAACCGCTACTGATTGAAGAACATTTCAGGATTCAGATAATTTTCCCCCCCCCACAAGCACAGCTGAATCTAAACAGCTGCCCAAGCATTGTAAATTTGATGAGGGACTAAAGGGTGTCATGAGAGATTAGTTAGTCTAGGGAATTTAGAAAGAAAACATTCAGAAAAAGACTCTTAACAGAGGCAGATATAATTTTTAAGGGAACATAAGACTCTTAACAGAGGCAGATATAATTTTAAGGGATCATTTGAAATTGCTGTCTCCATGGTAACTACTGCTAGAGATACTATTAAAAGCAATCCACTGCTAAAGATAAACAAGATATTATTTTGAAAAGAAGGGCACTAATGCAATGCTATAGAATAGATGACAAGTCTGATAGTGAAAGTGAAACAGGAATAGTTACCGAGGAACTCCATAGCATAAAATGGGAAATCAGACCAACAATGGCATGGCTCTGATGAAAAGTGAATAGCAAAGCCTTATCAAATGGAATTGGAAACCTCATTCTGCTGCATCAATTGTATTGCAGTGTGGATTTAAGCAGCATTTCAGAGGTGTTAAATTAAAGATACAGAACTGTTTCTTTAAAAACCTATACTAGTGAAAAGCTCATTCCAATGGAGTGATAATTACAGGCAAACGTTACATTAATAATGTATGTTGAAGGTATACAACCTGGGAACACAGATGGCCCAGCACTTTGAGGTGATAAAAGTACTCCTAAAACTAGGCCTAGATTAGAGTTCACTCACTAGCCTGTATGTTACACTTCCTTTTGTGGAGACCCACTGAGAATGAGTTGAAAAAGCTAAATAATAATAATAATAATAATAATAATAATAATAATAATAATAATAATAATAATAATAATAATAATGCTGTACCTCTGTTCAGAGATGCCACTACACCATTCAAGTCCATCAAAGGTAAAATACAGATACAGGAAAATGTCACACCAAGGTTTCACAAAGCATGGCAAGTTCTGTATACTGATTGTGTGTCATGAGGTCAGTGACCACACAGATAGGTCTTCAGGAGGATCTGTTCCCAGCTTAATCCTTCAGGTCTTCTAGCAGTACATCCATAGCTGCTGTAATTGAGTTCATCCACCTTGCTGCTGATATTCCTCTTATTCTCTTTCCTTCCATCTTTCCCAGCATGATAAGCTTCTCTAAAGATCTTGGTATAATATATCCCAGGTATGATAATTTGAGCATATTCATTTATACTTTGGATGAAAACTCTGGGTTGATTTGTTCAATGATCCAGCTGTTTGCCTTTTTTTTTTTTTGGTAGTCATGGTATTCTCAAGAGTTTTCTCCAACACCCATCCTATAGGCCAAATAGGAAAAGGTAAAAACTTTTTTTTTTACCTTTTCATGGGTTAAGCCGAACAACTTCCAATAGCTAAAAACTATCTGGATCTGTGGTACTTTTAAAGTAACTATTAATTCATTATTAATTATGGATAACGCTTATTTAGAATGGAGGACATTTTTACTAATCTTACAAGGTTGTTCTTTGGGCGGAAAACGGGAAGCAAGAACATCATCTTGAATGCCTCTATGAAATAAATATAAATCTGGCAAATGAATAAATAAATACATTGGTAGAGGGCAACTATTCAGTAAAATAGATATAGCCAGGGCTTTTTTTCTCATAGAATGCTCAGAACGCAGTTCCGGCACCTTTTTTTGGATGGAACCTTGTAGGGTAGGCAAGGCAGGGTGTATGACATGTGTGAGTTCCGGCACCTTTTTCTTTTACAAAAAAAAAGCACTGGATATAGCAAAGGCTTATTTACAGATGAATATAGAAGAAATCCCAAGATATTTCTAATTATAAATAAACAAATGGTGTTATATCATTACCTTTTGCAATGCCTTAAAAGTCTGGCTTTGCTATCAAACCTGGGTTCCTGATAGTGTAGGGTAGCCCTTTTCATGTTTAGTTTGAGTGTTTATGAGAGTTCTCGGCTGCCATTTTTATGTTATTTCTGTTGTTTTTAATTCTGGTTGTTATTGTTTTTATGCTGTTTTCTTAGCTGCTAAAATTCATATATATGAGATGGGCAGCCTACACATTTATTAAAACGATAAATGACAAATCACAACCAACTTATTTTTGAAGTAAGCATCACTTTGGTGGAGAGCAGCGGACTACAGCTGTCCAGGCACCCACTGCTGATTTAGGTTGACAGTACTGTACCTGAAGAAAATAATAAAGTGTTCTGCAAAACCTCAGTAATACAGAAATCAGCAGACTGTGGCCTTTAGACAGATACAGTAAATATGAGTTTGTTTTGTCATTAAGACATTTTGTACCCACACCACGGCTGCACAAGGCTTACACAAGTGGAAAGGGGGGGGAAACAGGCAATCATGAATAAGTCTAGGCTGTAAGATGTATCACAGCTGGAATCCTTTTCAGGGTTTATTGATTCTAGCAGTATCTGCCCAATATAGTTATCACACTATCCCCCTTAAGCACTTTACTTCAAGCACGGAAGATGGTGGAATAAAACTCAATACTTGTGCATTGATGAAATTCTGGCATAGTTGTGTAACTGAACAAGAAATATAGCAGGAAACACCAATACCTTTTGCATCATGCTTCAGAAAGGAATTACACCAAATGGACAAGGAACAGTGTTCGATTTGATTTAATGTTTCCATACAAGAAATGTTGAACTTGTATGGAAAGGAATTTATCTTCATCACGGATAAATAGCCACTACTCTTAATTTTCAGTCCAAGTAAAGGAATTCTGCTTACAACAACTATTTGAATACAGAGCTTTGGAGGGCACAGATATAAAATAGAATTCAAAAGACACACAAACACCCAGATGTAGACAGATTGCCTCATTATCTCGATAGAGTAAGCAATATGAAAAATCCATATCAGATGAAGATTTCTTTGTTGAGTTTTTTCCTTACAAGAGAGAGAATAACCAGGAAGGATTCAGCATTGGCTTAAGTCTATAGAGCAACCTAGACTGTTTTAGTATCACAGCAGAAATCTCAGTTTAGAGAGTTTCAACAAGGCTGTGATAGAACCTGAGATGAGAAGTCCTATCCCACATCACCAAACACTTGTAAATATAATTTGTTGTTAATTCTCAGAAGCCTTCCTCTATTCATGGCTTGTTTACCTTCGGCTGTCCATAAATATTTACATTCTTGCAACATTCTAGAAGTTTCAGGAAAGTAAGAGCAGAAAGTCCTATCTCTAGTATCTTTTCTTGAATCAGCAGAAAAGACACACAAGGCAGAAAGGGTGAGTCCACAATGATTTTAAATTTAAATTGCTCACCCTCCCAATGTGGTTTAGGCTCTGACTGACTCTGGCATCATGACTTTTTAAACTGTGTTTCAGGAGGGCAGGGGGAAAGGAAGGCCAAACAATACTTCTGAACTAGTGGCATTTGTGTGGGTAAGGGATAGTTTTGGGATGCCACAAGCAGAGGACACTAAAACCCACTGTCTCTGCTAGAATCCAAATTGAAGGGTCCCAGAGTAAAAAAAACCTTTGTGACAAATGCTGGCATAAGTCTGAAAATAATTTACTTTTATGTGCAAAATATTGTTTTGATGAAGAGAAGTTCCAAAATGAAAGCAACTCTTCAGAGCAAAAACATGATGCCCTCTGGATGTATTGGATTTTACCTTCCTTTCTTTTTAGGATTATGAGAGCCAAAATCTAGCATAACTGGAGAATATGGGCATTGAGAAAACTCACCCTGATGCTCAAGACATGGGAATTGAATGGACTGAATATATGCATTTTACAGCAATCCCATAATCTCACCATGACTACTCTTTTTAAATTATAAACAACCCTATAAGATCGTAACATGCTGATCCTGATCTAGGAACAAAGTAAAAAGTATAGTATTTGTTGTTCCTCAAATACTGTTATCCTTCCTTCCCTCTTCTGTGAAAACTGATTTATGTCTGTCTATATCAGTCTATCAATCTAAATCACTTAATGAGGAAAATTTGAGTGTGCATCATTTCCACCTTCCCTTCCCTATATTTTAACTTCATAATCATACTATGAGGGAGGTTAGGCTGAAATATTATCTTGCGAGCTTTACAGCTAATGGGGGAGGCACACTAGGTCTCCTCAGGCCTGCTCTGATGCCTTCTTCATACTTCCTTCTGACAGGATCCTTTACATTCTGTTATGCAGAGTTTTCCAACAGCTGCTTCTTAAGCTGCCACCATCAAAGAGTATATGGCATTGGTGAAGCCTCATTCTGTCAGTTATGCATAAGATAATGTCAGCGTAAAGGCATTTGTGAAATTTAAACTAACAGGATGTATTTTTCTGATAATATAAAGGTAGGTGTGCCCAATGATTTGGTCTGGTTCTACTGCTTTCCTGGGTTAGAAATGGCTAGTAAAGTTCATAAATTCCCCAGTCAAATGAGAAGCAGCCATTCTGGCTGGTGCTAATTTTGGGAGAAGCATAAAATCTCCCTCAAGTTCAGCTTAACTTTCAATGACTTCATGGACATGTCCATGCAGTTGTCTTGCCGTGGTCTTCTGGGATGCTGTTATTCTTCCTAGTTTCAGCTTTCGCTGGCAATACAGTTTTCTGCTAACTCTCTCCTCTTTGTTCATACAACATGGCTGACTTGGAGAGTTAGTTTATCTTACAAGGCAGCATAGCAATTGAATGATATTTTTGCACCATGCCATTACATTGCATTGATTTCAGCCAAGCATTTTTTAAATATATCATGTGCTTCTTGCATATATGATCTGTTTATCCTGTTTCTATCTCCCATTTTTGTTGAGGAATATTAGAACAATATTGTTGGATTTTGTAGTCTTAGTAAGAGTTCTATGAAATAATTCATAAAATCATAGGGTTAGAGGGACTTTGGAGGTCTTCCAGCCCAATTCCTTCTCTGGGGCAGGAATGCTCAGAGCACCCCAGACAAATGGCTGTACAACTTTCTTTGAAAACCTACAGTGATAGGATACCCATGCCTTCAAGTTGCAGGTTGTTCCACTGCTTAATAGCTCTCACAGTGAGAACAAATTTGAATCTCTCTGCATAAAACTTCCATCTACTGGTTCTTATTCCATCCTTATCCTACAGAGTATATGTCCACACTAGTTCTCTGAGACTGAAAGAATTTTGATAGTGAGCTTCATGTTAGAGCTGAAATCAAAATCATGTTTCTATGTCTAATATACAGTTACTAAATTTTTCCATGGCTCTCTGCTTTTGATCTACTGGTTATCCATGATACCTGTAAGTTATAAACAGATTCACCTGTGGATTTCTGTAGGTGAAGATGCTCTCCAAATCAGAGGAACAGGGCAAAACAATTATTTCCTAATCAGTCTGCAGTCTCTGCCCAATATTGTTGTACTCAAAACATCTGGCCCCAGGAAAGGTTATTTATATGCTTCCAAGCAATTTTGAATATTAAGTGTTCAGTTTGATCATTTCTTACTCCACATACGTCATGAAACCACCATGCAGAAATGCCAGGTATAAAATGTATGACAACATTTGAGGCAGTCAAGAAAACATGATAGTTTCACAGAATTCTCTAGTTTTACAAGCATTCTAACATTTCATTTTCCTCTCAGCTTGACTTCATTTTTCTTGAAGGTGGATGATCAGAACATAACTTCTATTTTTAAATAATCTTCACTGGTCCCTTATACGTGGATGTTAGGTATTCTCTGCTGCCATAAGCCACATATTGTCTAATATTTGCAGACAACAATATTGTATCTTTGGTTCACTGTTGTCCTGTCATCAAATAATATACTCGACCCTCTTCATTTTTTCCAGATGATAACAACAAAAACTGGTTCAAATTACATACTTTTTGTTCTTTTTCTAACCCTTTCAGAAGATATTATTTTTGCAAGCACATGCAAAAAGAGAGAGAGAGAGAGAGAGATGGAAAAATATCATAGACACATACATAGACAAAGAGAAAGCACTTTTCTTTCAGATGGACTGATATCCGGTTTCAAAGCTTGCCTAAGGAAATGGTATTAACAGTCACCAAGGGAAATATTTGCAGAACAGAATTAATAAGTAGGGAGGCCCAGTCACAGCTTTATTTACAAGTTCTCTTACAAGGGCTCCCCATATCTCAAATTCTACATTATGAGTGAAACATTAACTGGAAACTAAGTTCTTCTCAGATCCTTTTCATCTTTCCCAACCTGGCACCTTCTGGGTATCTTATCTCCAATGATCAGCATCGTTTGTGGGTGACAGTGGCCAGTAGTTTTGGACAGGAACTTCATAAGTGAGAAATATGGGCTGCCACTTTTTTTACAGTGCTACTTGCCTAAACTCTACCACATTTATGGTATCAGTTTATACTGTTGTGATTCAGGGTCAGCCTGTGGGTTCGGCAGTTGGGTCGGACGACTCAGAGGAGGAGGGGGGTGTTGAAGAGCTTGCTGATGAGAGCCCTCAGCCAGGCCCCTCCCACCTGGTCATGACGGAGACCCAGCTGTGTGAGCCTGACAGCGTGGATGAAGATGACCCACAGCTGGCCCTGTTCAAGGACGCCCGACGCAGGAGGCAGTCAATCAGGAGTAAACAGAGGAAGGCAATGGGGCACCTCGGAAGGAGGCAGAGAGAAGCCATGCCCTGAACTGTATAAAAGGGGAATGCGTGGGAGGTCTGGTTTGCTGAAGGCAACCGCTTGAATAGTTCCTGTTTCCTAGCTCCTGTTTCATGGTTGGTGTTTTGTTTTGCTCTGTTTTATGTTAATAAATTTGGCAGGCTTAATTCCAGCCTCTTGCCGTTTGTAAAGGGGTTGTCCCTGCCTTTTCTGCAGGGCCGGTAGCAGGCTGGTACAGAACATATTCAGTCTTTTCCTTATCAATATGATTGACTCCGCTACCCTTTCTTTTCTTGCTTTTTAGGAAATCTTTCTTCCTTCTGTCTATGGATACGGCTTCAACAAGGTGTGGCAATGCCGAAGAGCCAAGGCAACCTAAGTAACTTAGAACTTAACTGATTCATATTTATGACGGTCGCAGTGTCCCAGTGATCATGTGGTCACTTTTGCGGCCCTCTGACCAGCAAAGTCAATGGGGAAGCCATATTTACTTAATAACGATGTTACTAACTTAACAACTGCAGTGATTCACTTAACAGCTGTGGCAAGAAAAGTCATAAAATGGGGCAGAATTCACTTATCAACATAAATTTTGGGCTCAATTGTGGTCGTACGTCAAGGACTATCTGTATTGTATATCTTCTTTTCCTGTCCCACCTGAACAATCTCATATTGTTGAGTTTAGGATTTTTGTGTCCTTTCATACATATATTGCCCATCAGTGCATTTCCACATACTACCCTCCCTTTTCTTTAATGGTTACTTGGAGATAATTTCTGTCTTGGATCATAGAGTCCCAATGCTGCAATTTAGTCGCTGACCTCAAAGGCTCTGCAGTTCCAAATTACAATTCTTTAGAAAAGCCCCTGTCTAGTGGCTTGTGTGTCTGTGTGCCAGTATGTGTGTACTTTTTAAAATTTTTATACATAAATGGTTAAATAGTGGGTGTGGATGAGAGGAACCAAAACAGAGGAACGCAGGGGAAGAAGGCTGATAGAGTCAGTGTAGGAGAGATACAGAAGAAAAAAGGATCACTGTATTTTGGGCTGCAAGAGTTAGTCTGCTTCTTCTGTATTTATCACTGCCATAATTATTTTAATTGCACTGGATGGTTTATATTTAACCCTGTTTATGCGTACATGATCTTGTGAGGTTATGGTGACTCTGAATTCAAAGAAATCCAAGACCTGTAATTTAAATGTAGCTAACAAAATGAGGATGGAGGTCACTCAATTCTGAGCTTTTCCTAAATATAATAAAGGTACTGTACAACTTGGGACTCTGTCAAATTGCAGGCAATTCTGCCTTTCCTGCCCATCCTTTAAAGTTCTTAAGATGAGAATTTATTTTTCTGCAGTGACTGCTTAGAAAATAAGTAGTGTCAACCTGTTGCTCTCTGTCTGCAGCAGTGTATCTTGGTTTGAGATGAAATATTTTCTGGCAATAGATTGTATACTGGAGATGAGTTCTATACAAATGGGTGTTTGTACACACATGTCTGTGTGCACTATATACAGCTGCACACAAAAGATAAAACTGATTGCTTTATGAGTTTCAATCTAAATAACAATAATTCTGGGTTTTTTCCCCAGAAAGTTATTTGAAACAAAACATAGGTGTGATTTTGTATTTATTTTTTTTAACAGACTCATATTTTTGCAATAACCATAAAAGAAAACAGGAAGACCTAACATGATCTCCTGACATTTCATGCTTTTACTAAATTTATTTGAAGTGCCATTTTCCACCTACTAGTATTTTCTGGATATTGGCATCTAAGACAGAAGCCAGAGGTGCAATGCCTGTAAATGCCGATTCAGGTTTTAAAATTAATTTTGATGGCTTTGTTCCTTTTCTGATTTTGAGGTCAATGAGCCATCTGTAGCCTTGGGAGAAGTTTAATTAAACTCAGATCGTACAGAAAAAGCTTCCAAGAATCTGCCTGCCTCATATTCTTCCCCACCCAGCATATCCATCCTTCATGCACATCTGGATAAAAGCTTGCATTCAAAGAGCAAAGAAAGCAATAGCTTTAGGCACTATTTCCTCGAGTCAGGCTGTGTTCCTGACAAGTATTGCAAATTCTTGCATCATATGACAGCTACAGAACACCAAAAATGATAACCTGGCAACAATTCCTGTTGTGCAGGTTATCAACTCAGAACAAAAGGGCATTTTATCATTTTTCTAATACAATGTTCCTTAAAGTGTGATCCTAGGACCCCTAGGGGTCCCTTAAGACCCCCTCAGAAATCTGCAGAATCAAAATTATTTGTTGGCCTATGTTGAAAACTAATAGAATATTAAAATCCCTTCAGTCATGAGAAGTTGCAGTGGGAGCAAATGTGTCAATTTTAATTTTTAATATAGTAAATTTCAATAAATATAACCCATTTGAAGAAAAAACTCTTGGTTTATTCCGTAATTTTTTTATAATGGGAAGGGTCCCAGGAGAGAAAAAAATTAAACCACCAATCTGTTTTTATTATATCAAGTATTCTTCTCTCAAGCCATTGAATGCTGATTCTGCAGGGTAGGATGACTGAATCACACATCCAGTATTTTGATTTTATTGATGGTATAGCCCAAAACGGGATAATGTCCAGAAGCACTGAAAGAGCCTTGGTAGAGCAGTGGGCTAATGCCTCCTTAAGTAACACCAGCTGCCTGCAATTAGTGCAGGTTTGCATCCCACCAGGCTCAAGGTTGACTCAGCCTTCCATCCTTCCGAGGTAGGTAAAATGAGGACCCAGATTGTTGGGGGCAATTAAGCTGACTTTGTAATAATGCTGCTTGGGGTATGTGTGAAAGCCCTAATAAGCAGGCATATACATAGAATGAAGGCTACTGCTAAGCTTGTAAGCCGCCCTGAGTCTTCGGAGAAGGGCGGGATATAAATGGAATTTTAAAAAAAAGTGATATCTCCATGTTTCAGTTACAAGATGTGGAATATTTCTTACATTTTCCCCCCAAATTGATAACTGTGTCACAAATCTGAAACAACATTCTAATCTATGACATTCACTCTAAGAATGTATAAAAAGTGAATGCACCTGATTGCTTTCAGCTTCCATTGATGATGACAGCAGACCACAGAAAGCCCTGAAGAGAGTATCAATTGACAATGACTTCCTTGATGGAGTAAGTAATCAAGCCCTTTTACACTGCTCGAGTGTCATTTATTGGATAGGCAATCTGAAAGAGCACAGCTGCAATTATGTGACATTCATTCACCAGCTAACAACAAGATGCAGAAAGAGGTTAAGAGAACAAATGTAAATACAACATTTTCATGGCATCATATTCAAGTGGAAAGGACAAAAGAATCCATTCCCCATTTGCCTTTCGGAATCCACCTCTTCTCAACAGCCTGTCCAGAGGACAATCCAGCTTTAGCAACTTCATATCGGACCAGAAGGGGGTTAACAACTGGAGCAATTGCTTGGAAAGACATTAGGAAAACCTCCTGCTCAGCCCTTGTAACTTACTCTTAGAAAGTGCAGCAAGGCTCAGCAATGGAAGGTATATATTCAACCTCTTGTAAGGTATCTGTGGCTTCTGGAATTATGAATGAATAAATTCACTATGCCAGTGTTGCACAAACTAGCACTAATTCCTATTTGGTCTTTCTGCATCCATCAGAACCTGCTTTGGGAGTTTTAATGCTGGTTTCTTTGAAAAAGTTCCCCAATTCTAGCCCTCTAGGCAAAATTTTGTGAAAGAATGTGCTTGCTGTGAGCAGGGTTTTGTAAGAAAACTAGCAGAGCAATTAGCAGGATACACCAGGCTTTAAAAAGTTTAGCTAATTTGAAGTGCCATATGCAGTGAATTAGTGATTAGTTTATGGTTTTGTACTGCCCCAATAATTAGGTTAATTGAGAAAGCCATGAATTCATGTGATGTGTATATACAGTCCATAGTGAAATAAACTTTGCAGTGGCAATAAACTAGTCAGAAATCATGCTACCCTTTTTGTTACAAACAGTGGTGAAAAGTATGTGAATATGCAGAAGCTTAGGAACATATGGTATTGTAACTTATTTACCCTATAATTGCTTTTTCTCATTTTCTTCAAATCAAATTAGTAGAGAATAACTTAGTAATAAGTATAAAGTAAAACATAATAATGCTAAATTATGATCTATCTTGTTCCTTATATAACAAATGGTGACTATACTAAACACATGGCCAATAGCCATACTTTTTACAATTTATTATTCACAATTTATTATTTTTCACCTCCTCCTAGTTTAAAATACAATTCTGGCTAACACATCACACATCTGATAAAGTTGATTCAATGGCATAAAAGCTTATGTTGTAATAAATTTAGCATTTTAAATAAATGTTTTAAGTTTTTTAATGTCTCCTCTTTAGGCATAGGAATCAGCTTAGTACTCCATAGTTACTCCACACTATCTCTTTAGCCTATATACCATAGGCTAAAGGCAAAATTGTTACTCTTAGACACTTATTAGAGAATAAGTCCTATTTGACCAATGCAACATATCTCTTATGAAATTATGTTGTTGTTAGTTGCGAAGTCGTATCCGACCCATCGTGACCCTATGGACAACGTTCCTCCAGGCTTTCCTGTCCTCTACCATCTTCTGGAGTCCATTTAAGCTCACGCCTACTGCTTCAGTAACTCCATCCAGCCACCTCATTCTCTGTCGTCCCCTTCTTCTATTGCCCTCAATCTTTCCCAGCATTAGGCTCTTCTCCAGTGAGTCCTTCCTTCTCATTAGGTGGCCAAAGTATTTGAGTTTCAACTTCAGGATCTGGCCTTCTAAAGAGCAGTCAGGGTTGATCTCCTCTAGGACTGACCGGTTTGATCGCCTTGCAGTCCAAGGGATTCGCAGGAGTCTTCTCCAGCACCAGAGTTCAAAGGCCTCAATTCTTTGGCGCTCAGCCTTTCTTATGGTCCAACTTTCACTGCCATACATTGCAACTGGGAAGACCATAGCCTTGACTATACGCACTTTTGTTGACAGGGTGATGTCTCTGCTTTTTAGTGTGCTGTCTAGATTTGCCATGGCTTTCCTCCCGAGGAGCAAGTGTCTTTTAATTTCTTGGCTACAGTCCCCATCTGCAGTCCCCTATGAGATTATAGGTGAACATAAGTCTATTGATTTCAAAGGATTTAAATACATAGTTGTATTTGTTTGATATCTTCTAGAGATCTTTGTAAGACCTGTTTGTGATATAATTCCAGTTTTGCCTTTATTGGCCATATGAAGAAGGAAGAAAACTATTCAAAGAAATTATACAAGTTTCACTTTCCTTGTGGCAATTTTTCTGTTGAAAATCTCTTCCCAGGAACTCTATCTTTTTTTCCAAGCAGAATTTTTATGGCTGTATTTGCAATGAGCAAAGCAAACATTGAGGGCCGCATCAGCATTGAGGTTGCCATCAGGGGGCCGGGTGGGTATGGCCAGGGTGGGCATGGCCTACTGGGTGGGTGTGGCTAGAATGCATATGGTCTACTGGGTGAGCATGGCCAGCTCTACATCGTTCGCATCAAGGGTGCCTGTTATGTATCGTGGGTAGACTGGTCAGGACAGATGACAGGACGTCGAGGTTTCAGCTAAAGCTTTATTGTGGTTGAACTGAGGAGTCTCCACAGCTCAGCTCCTTTAAATACTGTTGCCGGCAAGCCGGTGTCCAATCCACATCCTTAAAGGGTCCCGCCAGAATGGCCTGACCAATAGGACGGGAGTTATGACACTACCTGTTGTTGCCGGGTGTTACACAGCTGATGTTCAGCTGAGCTGTCAGCATAACAATGCTTAACACTTATATTCAATATATAACAGTGCCTATGGGGGCCTGGGCAGGAGTGGGACAGATCTGAGGGTCTCTGGCATAAGGAGGGTCTCTGGGCCAGGGCCAAGGCAGTGGGGGGTGTTCCCTCACTGTTTCCAGGATGGATTCGTGGGCCACATGAAACCACTTCGTGGGCCGGATCTGGCCCCCGGGCCTTGTGTTTGACATGTCTGAACTAGACAGAATGATTAACCTAATAATTAACCTAAAGAAGCCATTTAGGTTAGTGATGGGAATCTGTGATCCTAAAAAATGTATTGAATATTGAAATCATATCTTTTTGTTATAGACCTTGTTATAGACCTTGTCCTTCTGCAATAGAAATTGTGTGTGTGTGTGTGTGTGTTACAGCTAGCTTGGAGTGTCTGGTTTCTTTTTTCAGAGTTGTGAAGATATATAAGTCACAGAAGTCTTTAAAATAAGGTACCTTCTGGCAATATCTGTCATCATCCAAATGAGGAGATGAAGTGAAGTTGTATGAATCTCATTTCATTCACTGGGTTGTCTTTTGAGAGCAAAGCAACACCCCTGCCATACCCTCAGGCGCCCCAGTTCTGAATTTCTTACAGTATATATGCACTTCAGGAAGAAATGGAGCAGGATGGGACTGGGGGAATCACTTTTAATTAGATTTCCTTTACATAAATCTATTGTTGCAAGGAAAAAGTCACTTTCTAGATTTCTATTTATGATAATAAAAGAGGAGCAATCTGCTTTTTTTCATTCCTTAGATCAACCTTCTCCCAATATAGTGCTGAGCAGGTGTGTGTTGGGTCGCGACTTACATCATTCCCATCCACACAACCAGTGGCCAGACTGGCTGGCTTGAAATGATGGGTTTTAGAATTTCAATATCTCTGGAGGTAATCAGATTTAGGAAGGCTGCTTTTCATTACCTCTAAATTTCTTACTAAAGAGGAAATAAAAATTGCCTTTTCAGACCCAGCCAGTATAATAGCTTTCCTCACATTTACCTAGCCCTGTGCAGGCTAAAATTTCTGGGAACTGAAAGCCATCATGCTGAAAATTGCCAAGGGGGAGAAAATGGTTGTATTCTAACTGTTCTCATGGTTGCAGTATGAAACTGCCTTAGGTCTAGTATTAGACTAACCAGCCTAAGCTGTCTAATCATGTTCTCCACTTAAACGCCTATATACAGAAACCAGTTTGATTGTCCTTTGAACATTCCTTCAATATTGGTGTCAGGCTAATGTTTCCTTTTGTACCTGAGAGCAACAGGTAGGCTACATGGCAGACAAACCTCTGTCATCCCCACCAGCTTTTGTGGGACTCCTCTCCCCAGCACCTGCTGCTTACTGCTTTCATTTCATTCTGCCTAATCGTACAGCTGGCCCTGAGCTGAGTCCATCTGCTCTATATTGCTAACTGAATGGCAAAGGACCTCTACGTTCTCGGGCAGAGCTTCCTCCCAGTCTGGCAACTCGAATCTATTTGACTTCAGAAGATGGGAAAGAAAGCACGGGTCATTTACTTGCAAAGCACATGCTATGACATAGAGCAGAGGTCTTCAAACTTGGCCCTTTTATGACTTGTGGACTTCACCTCCCAGAATTCCTCAGCCAGCATGCCTGGCTGAGGAATTCTGGGAGTTGAAGTCCACAAGTCATAAAAGGGCCAAGTTTGAAGACCTCTGACATAGAGGCATGGGGAATTTGTTTATTTGTTGTTTTTTCTCCGGTGCAATGATTTTCAGAATGAGACAATCCTAGGTAAGAAAACAGCACCACCGAGAAGAAATAAATCTCAAGAACAAGATGCCTGCTTTCTTTAACGATGCCTGACATATTTGCCCCTTAACAAATGCTGAGCTGTAGGGACTCTTGGTCCTCCTTCAGTTGGGCCCAATGGCCATACTACTAGATGTGAGGATGCTAGTTGCAACACTCTAGGCAGGCACAGCTTATGCATTGACGTAAGCACTGTATTAGCTGTATCCCTGTTTGATTGCTAACATTTATTAATAAACCTTTAATAAACCTTTATTGTCAAAGTACAACATGTGTATATTGAGATTAGCTGAGCCTCCCCCCGTGCTCTCTCCCCCCAACACACAGTGACAACAAACCCTCCATCCCACCACACTATGTGAACCAACTACACCACACACCGGCCTCCCAAGTCAATTCTGCATAAGATTATGTCCCATTTAAAAGCCCATTTATTGCTGCCTCTTAAAGATTAACAGCTAAGCAGATTTTATGAAAGGATAGTACCCTTAGCTCCCACCTGGCTAATAATGTAATCTTTTTAAAGAAATTGTTTAACTTGTTAGAAACTACTAGATTCATCAATTTACTGATGACTCAATATAAGCATTCCACACAATGCTTGGATTCCGTTCTTCTAAATGCTAGCCCCCGGTAAGGTGCATGGGTTTATGAGAGTGACACTTTTTCAGTAGAAGTATTTTTTTATGTTATTATATCACAGACTCAAGAACAAAGGTGTGTTGCTTTAGGTCAGACTTTCCTGACCTATTGATCTCTTGTAATTGAATGTGGGAATGGCCTTGGGAGACAGGAGGAAGAGTGGTAGCCAGGGGGGCATGGTAAATGACTCAGAAGGGACCCTCCTTAGTTTCCTGGACTGTGAAGGGGGTAGAGATATATTTTCAGATTTGCAAGACTGTGTTAATGTAACCTTATAATAAAGTAAGAGCTAGTAGTTCTGGGTGTGCTTCTTATTTGGACCACTGTGCCAACATCTTCACATTTAAATCTCCATCGTGACCATTCAGCATAATTTTGCCACCTTGGAGAACATTGTATGACAGTTAGTAGACAGTGCATACTATTTACTATTCTTGGTCCACAAGAATGGATTCCAAAACCCATGGTTCTGGGCTAAAGGTTGTCCTTTCATTGATAACATAAGCACTGTCTCCCATCTGTTTGTAGGGGAGAATAGGGGTCAAGCTATTCTCCAAAGCACCTGAAAGCAGGACAAGAAGCAATGGATGGGAACTAATCAAGAAGAGAAGCAACCTAGAAATAAGGAAAAATTTCCTGACAGTTAGAAGAATCAACCAGTGGAATGCCTTGCTTCCAGAAGTTGGGGTGCCCCATCATTGGAGGTTCTTAAGAAGAGATTGGATGACCATTTGTCTGGAATGGTATAGGGTCTCCTGCTTGAGCAGTGGGGTGGACTAGAAGACCTCAAATATCCCTCCCAAATCTTATTTTGTATAATAGCTACAGTTTCCCCTACAGTGGCCATCAAATGTGGCCCTTGCCAAACCAGAATATCAGGAGCAAGATACAGGATTAAAAAAAAAACCAAGCAGAATGTTCTTAATGGACAGACCAACCAAAACCAAGGATGATGCAAGCAGTATTTAAAATACGAAGCAATCTTAAAATATATCAAAGACTTCCAAGAGGTTGTACCTAGTTTTATTTTTCCCCTGCCCAATTTGGTAAGTGCTCCCAGTATAAGCACTCTGTACTTTCTGATTGCCTTGGCTACTAGCTCAAAATCTGGAGTAGGTTTGAGTTTTGAGAGTAAAATCTTCATTCATACTGGGAGCTGAAATTCAGTGGATACAGAAAGCATTAGGTAAAAAAATCACCCTTGTGTAAAATATCTTAGGTGGGGGTAGCTAGCTAAGTAAATGGAAGCATATACACTTTTGGATTTAGGAAAAACATGAATTAGATTGTTTCAAACTCATCCTTCTTTAGGAAAGAAATTATATGTAATGAACAGCAAGAATAGGAACTTCAAAAGTTTATTATTGTTAAAGATCTGTGTATAAATATTGCCACCAAAATCCATGTTTATCTAGAACTCATAGTTGCACACTTTCAACTTTCCACCTCCCAATTCACAATTAACTTATATTTGTGATGATAATGGTTTCTTGACAGACAATGGTATAATTAGATGGACTGTCTAGTAAGTTCACACAGTATAGGAAAATTGCCCTCTGCTGGCTGGACAACGCATGAATCAATCTGCTGATGTCCCTGATGAAAAGTACACAATGGGTTCCCCTTTGGCAGAATTTTGCCAAAGAAAACTCATCTTAGAATTTCAGCACAAAGATCAGTTTTGCAGAAGAACAAATGACAGATGGCTGATATGCATAATGGTATTAAAACTTACTTTCCCTGTACTGGGATAGTCGGGCAAGAAAACATATAAAAAGGTAAAGGTTCCCCCGCACATGCGTGCTAGTCGTTTCCAACTCTAGGGGCCGGTGCTCATCTCCGTTTCAAAGCCCAAGAGCCAGCGCTTGTCTGAGGACATCTCCGTGGTCATGTGGCCGGCATGACTAGACACCAAAGGCTCACGGAACGCTGTTACCTTCCCACCGTAGTGGTCCCTATTTTTCTACTTGCATTTTTACGTGCTTTCGAACTGCTAGGTTGGCAGAAGCTGGGACGAGTAACAGGCGCTCACTCTGCTACGCGGCACTCGGGATTCGACCCGCCAAACTGCCGATCTTCTGATCGACAAGCTCAGCATCCTAACCCACTGAGCCACTGCGTCCCTTGCAGGAAAACATATAATGAGTAAAATATCCTTGATAGACCCCGGCCTAGTAATATATTTAAAGCAAAGAGAAGAGCTATCAATTTTGTAAACATTTTTTTTGCAAGTGTATCATACTGAAGGAATATGCTCTGCCATTAACAGTTACTGCTCCAGAAAGCTGTGATATTTAGGGAGCTAAAGCTCCTATATTATCATGCCAGTTAAAAAAAAAATCAGGAGGATTTCCAAGGCTCAAAAGTGGAAGTATACAAATGAAGTAATGTATGGGCACTTTGACAATACAGCAACCTCCCCATTACATCACTGACTAAGGACTACTCAAGGAGTTGAAAATCCATCAGAGTGCCTCCCAAGAGCCTTTGTGGTATGCCTAAAATATGCAAGAAATGGTTATCATCATCATCTTTTTACAGTTTTGTAGCTCTACGAGCTTGGGGGACACAGGTGACAAAGAAACATCACAGGGGTAGGCAACCTTGGCTCTTTTATGCTGGCTCAGGAATTCTGGGAGTTGAAGTCCACGAGTCATAAAAGAGCCAAGGTTGCCTACCCCTGATCTAGGAAGAACAGCAGGGGTGGGAGCGACCAACTTACCTATAAATAGTCTTGTTGTGGAGTCCTGGGAAAAAAAGCACAGTGCAAGCAAGCACACTTGTAGATGTTTACTTTTAAGGCTTTATAACATCCACTGAACAAACCTCAGGGGAACTTCACATTTTCCTGGCTCTGCTTGAAGACCATTCTTTGGCTTGTATCGTCATGTTCTTCAAGTGCTAGAAATAGAGATACTAAAAACAAAAAAGGTTTTGTTTTTGTTTTTGGTTTTTTTTTAAAAAAAACCCTGGTTTGGTCATGCATACATTGCTTGTTCTAAAATCAAAAAATCAAATTTGTTCAAATTAGGAACCCCTTAAAAAAATAAGAATTAGGTTTTTTTTAAGGAGAGTTTAAAGAATAGACACTAAAAGAATTCTCAGCTACCAAGAAGTAAAATAACTAAAAGTTGTAATAACATAAGACACATTGGAACTATTTTGTATCGGTTTAAGTTGGAAGCATCTGGCATTATTCTGCCTATTTTAATTGATAGAGGATGTTAATTAGAGGTCTTTCCCATCCGTTGTTGATTTTTTTGCTTCATTAACCAAAAAAGCCAGGAACTAAAACTGGAAATTTTTCATATAATATTTATACTCCATTATGAGGGTAGTTTCCATGATGGCCATGATCCTTCTGATTCAGAGACATCAGGAACTAAGTTTTCTTCTGGCAACAAGTGGCAGCAGTTCAGAGAGAGAGAGAGAGAGAGAGAGAGAGAGAGATTTAAAAGGCAGCTTTTCAGTCAAGATAGGTAGTTTGGCTGGTGATTGAAGCATTCATTCATAATATTGATTAATGCATTCATGGGATGTGTAATGTATTGGGTTTTGTCTTACTACAGAGTGTCATGTGGGGTTAATTGCTGGAAGGTTGTTTAAGAAGAAAGCTGGCTAATGGCTCCCAGCTCCTCAGACAACCCGTCTCCAGCGCCGCCATTGGCTGCTTCTAGGGTGGCAATAGGTTGCTTTAAACCTATTGGCCGCCACCTAGAGGCCAGGGTATAAATAGCTGCATTCACAGCCCTGTTTCTCAGCTCAGTTCCTGTAAGCAAATAAAGAATGATTCTTGCTGAACTCACTCGCCTCATCTCATCAATCAAGCAATGAACCCAGTATATAACACTGGCGACGAAGGTGGGATCCTGCTTCTCCAACACAGCTGAGACTCACTAGGGAAGAGGCTGAACACGCCTGGCGGGAAAAGCGATTTCCCCCCCCCCCCATGGTCGGCCTAGCACAGCCACGCTAGCGACCACGCACCCAGAGGACCAGTCCCTGGGCATACGGAGGAGCAGGATAAGAAGACGACGAGTCCCAGCCGTGAAGACCAGCAGAAATGGCAAAGGTCGAAAAGCTGGAAGAATTTGATATAGCTCACCCGGAAAGATGGTCGTACCTATCCAAGGTCGAGAACTATCTCTGCATGAATCAAGTCGCCAAGGATGGCCTGAAGGCCGCTAGGCTCCTGTGTGTGTGGGCCCAGCCACGTTCAACATCACAGAGAACTTGTTCGCGCCAACGCCATTGGAGTCCGTAACGTTCACGGACTTGAAGAAACGGCTCGGCGACCATTTCCAGCCCAAGCTGTCAGTAATTGCTTGGCACCACACATTCGAACAGAGGGTTCAGCAACAAGGTGAAACAGCATCTGAATTCATCGCGGCATTGAGGCAGGCCTCACGCCTGTGCCAGTTCTCTGACATAGAGGAGAAGCTCCAAGACTGGCTTGTCTGTGGTCTCCGAAATCGAGAGTTATAGCAAAAACTCTTCGCCAAAGAGACTCTGTCATTCCCAGACGCGCTGAAAGAGATCATGGTGGACGAAGCCACCAGCAGGGCCGTACGAGCCATGAGGCCCGCCAAAACAGCACAGCACAAGGAAGTCGTCCACCACAAAGACGGCAAACACGCGGAAGACCCCGAAGACAACACAGAAGTTGACAAGCTACAAAGGCACAATGACCAACAGCATCACAGCGACAAGCAACAAGGGGCAACTTACAAGGCAGATCCCTTCCTTAGGTGCCCAGGGTGTGGTGGCCACCACCAATGCATGGACTATAGGTTCTGGACAGCTACGTGCCGGGCCTGGGAGAAGACTGGCCACATTGCATCCATCTGCAGAGGTCGACAGAAGGACCGGCAATCAAATTGCCAGTCAGACATTCCGATTAGGAGAGTTACCGGGGCCCCAGGGCAGTATAGCGTAGGGTTTTGCTCCAGCCACAGAAGCACTTGCCGCACGGGAGCTCACCGCCCTATTAAGTCAAAGTTTAGACTTCAGGTGGAGCTGCAAGGGGTCCCTTGCAAGATGGAGCTGGACACGGGTTCAGCTGTATCCATTATATCACTTGAGACATTTAACTTCGTCTGCAATCTCAGCAAGAGATGGGCCAAGCTGAGGCCATCTGACATTATACTGACTGACTTCCAGAATGCCAGAGTCGTAATCAAGGGTGAGGCCACACTGGCTGTTAAATTTAAGGGGTTTTCTGGGCACCTGGACATTGTTGTAGTAGCAGGTCAGCGAATGAGCCTGATTGGGCTCAATTGGCTTGATGCACTAGGCATCCAAGTAACTGGAATCAACTGGACGCAAGTCGCGAGTCTAGCGACAGCATGCGAGGAATTTGCAGATGTGTTTGACTTAGGTCTGGGGATGTACACGAGCCTGCCAATAACATTTAAACTAGATCCTACTGTAGTGTCGGTCAGGATTAAACCTCATAGAGTGCCATTTGCTCTTAAACACAAGATAGACACTAAGTTAGATAAACTTGTAGAACAGGGAGTACTTCAGCCCGTAGATGGGGGTGAATGGGAGACCCCAATCGTCACACCACTAAAAGCCAACAGGGAGGTCAGAATCTGTGCTGATTACAAATGCACAATTAATCATGCACTCAAACAGCATGAGTACCCAGTACCAGTAGTAAGCTACATCATGGCATCCTTGCAAGGGGGTACAATTTTTACAAAATTAGATTTGGCTCAGGCCTACCAACAGCTTCCTGTAGACAAGGCCACAGCTGCGACACAGACAATTGTAACCCACAGGGGGGCGTTTAAAGTAAAATGCCTGCAATTCAGGGTCAGCGTAGCCCCTGGCATTTTTCAAGGCATTATGGAGCGAACGCTCATGGGCATTCCGGTGGTTTGTGCCTATTTCGATGACATGCTCATCACCGGTGAGTCCACTGAGGTGCTGGCAAGGAGGCTCAGAGCCATCCTTCAAAGGCTGCGCGAAGCAGGCCTCAAGCTTAAAAAAAATAAGTGTAGTATTGCAGTCCCTTTGAGTTCTTGGGTTTCTGTATCAATGCTGACGGCATCCACCCTGCTGAGTCAAAAGTGAAAGCCATTCAGATGGCACCCATTCCCAAAATGAAGGGAGAGCTTCAGGCATTCCTAGGCCTCCTAAATTTTTACCATGCATTCCTTCCTAACAAGGCCGCAGTGGCAGAGCCATTACACTGGCTCTTGGACAAAAATACTGCGTGGAAGTGGACTAGTGTTCAAGAAAGCAGCTTTCAGGAACTGAAGGCTCAACTGTCCGTCAGTTCAACAATCACCCACTTTAAGGAATCGATGCTGGTATGCCTTGCGTGTGACGCATCCCCATATAGGGTGGAGGCTGTCCTAAGTCACTTGGAGAGTGATGGGACTCAAGTCCCGATTGCTTTTTATTCCAGGACACTGTCCTCCACAGAGCGTAATTATGCACAAATTGATGAGGCATTGGCCATAGTAGCTGGAGTAAAAAAAATTCCACGACTACTTGTATGGCAGGGAGTTCACGGTCTTCACAGACCACAAACCGCTATTGGAGTTATTCACTACAGACAGACAGACACCCCACATCCTATCCCCTAGGACAGGGGTCGGCAACCTGAAACAGTGAAAGAGCCACTCAGAACCGGTTCCCTCACAAAAGAAAAAACTGAGAGCCGCAAAGAAGGGCGCGCATGTGTGCGCATGCACAAAACAAGAGGCTTGACAGAACAGTGGAGCCTAAGGGGAGACATGCAGCCACCCTGCCCCCTCCGCTCTCATTCAGTCGCCTTTGCTTGGAAAAGCTTCTCTCTCGCTCTCATTCACTCATATCTTGTTTCCAAAAGCTTCTCTCTCACTCTCTCATTCCCTCACTTGTGCTCTAAAAAGCCTCTTTCACACTCTCATTCACTCACACTGCTCAAAAAACGTTTCTCTCTCACTCTCATTCACTCACCAACTCAAAAGGCCAGTCGCGGCACCTCCATTGACTTCAATGGGGATGCTTGACAATTAAAACCACTCCCGCTACTGCTGCTAACTTTTTCACTTACTGCTTGGTTCCAATTTAACCCGTAGAAACAAATCCCCGTGCCGGCCCCCATGGCAGCAGCGAGCCCCAAGGAGCGGGGCGGCCCAGTGCACTCGTTGAGACGCTGGTGTTTCTCCACGCCTGCTTATCAGTGCGCGCGGAGAAATACCCATTCCCTCTGCTGAGCCATCCCAGTTACTTCCCTGAAGCACCTCCATATCTCGCAAGAGCACACAGGGAATCCACATTTCTTTGTGCACGCTGATCAGCGTACATGGAGAAATGCCCATTCCCTCTGCTGAGCCGTCCGAGGTTGCTTGTGTTGCAGAAGGCAAGCATTTGGAATGAAGACTCGAGATTCAGCATTTCTCCGCGCCCGCTTATCAGCGCGCAGGGAGAAATGCCCATTCCCTCTGCTGAGCCATCCCAGTTACCTCCCTGGAACACTATCTTGCAAGGGCACATAGGGAATCCACATTTCTTTGCGCGCGCTGATCAGTGTCTGTGCAGAAATGCCCATTCCCTCTGCTGAGCCGTCCCAGTTGCTTGCGTTGCAGAAGGCAAGCATTTGGAATGAAGACTCGAGATTCAGTGTTTCTCCATGCATGCTGATCTCGCCCTCCTTAAAGTCTCCCTCTCTTTGCTTCAGCTTGCTTTCTGCATTTGGGATGAAGACTGGAGACTCGAGAGAGGGAAATTGTAAGGAGCGCAAGATCAGCACTTTCTGCATTTGTTGACGAAGACTCGAGATTTGGCGTTTCTCAGACCGTGCTGATCTCGCGCTCCTTACAGTCTCCCTCTTGAGTCTTCATCCCAAATGCAGAAAGCAAGCTGAAACAAAGGGAGACTGTAAGGAGCACGAGATCAGCATGCACGGAAAAACACCGAATCTCGAGTCTTCATTCCAAATGCTTGCCTTCTGCAACACAAGCCAACTGGGATGGCTCAGCAGAGGGAATGGGCATTTCTCCCTGTGCGCTGATAAGCGGGCACGGAGAAATGCTGAATCTCGAGTCTTCATTCCAAATGCTTGCCTTCTGCAACACAAGCAACTGGGATGGCTCAGCAGAGGGAATGGGCATTTCTCCCTGCGCGCTGATAAGCGGGCACGGAGAAATGCTGAATCTCGAGTCTTCATTCCAAATGCTTGCCTTCTGCAACACAAGCAACTGGGATGGCTCAGCAGAGGGAATGGGCATTTCTCCCCGCGCGCTGATAAGTGGGCACGGAGAAATGCTGAATCTCGAGTCTTCATTCCAAATGCTTGCCTTCTGCAACACAAGCAACTCGGATGGCTCAGCAGAGGGAATGGGCATTTCTCCCCGCGCGCTGATAAGCGGGCACGGAGAAATGCTGAATCTCGAGTCTTCATTCCAAATGCTTGCGTTCTGCAACACAAGCAACTGGGATTGCTCAGCAGAGGGAATGGGCATTTCTCCACGCACGCTGATCAGCGTGCGTGGAGAAACGCAGATTCCCTGTGCGCCCTTGCGAGATATGGAGGTGCTTCAGGGAAATAACTGGGATGGCTCAGCAGAGGGAATGGGCATTTCTCCCTGCGCGCTGATAAGCAGGCGCAGAGAAATGCTGAATCTCGAGTCTTCATTCCAAATGCTTGCATTCTGCAACGCAAGCAACTGGGACGGCTCAGCAGAGGGAATGGGCATTTCTCCACGTGCAGGAGAGGTCTGTTAGGGAGGCGGTGGTCCAGCATTGTTTACCTCCCTCCTGTGTGTGTGTGTGTGTGTGTGTGTGTGTGTGTTTGTGTTGGACCTGCGGGGAACGGTTGGTAGAGGTGGCTGTCCGGCGTTTCCCCCCTCTCCTGTGTGTGTGTCGGGCCTCTACCAGCTGTTCCCCGTGGGTCCAACACACACACACACACACACACACACACACACACGCAAATGAGAGGGGGGAAAATGCCAGACTGCTGCCTCCCTACCAGCCATTTCCCACGGGTCCGACACACACACACACAAATGAGAGGGGGAAAAATGCCAGACTGCTGCCTCCCTACCAGCCATTTCCCACGGGTCCGACACACACACACACACAAATGAGAGGGGGAAAAATGCCAGACTGCTGCCTCCCTACCAGCCATTTCCTGTGGGTCCGACAGACACAGAGAGAGACAGAGAGAGAGAGAGAAAAGGGGGAAAAGAAGGAGGGGATCTGGCAGCACCCGAGACTCCATATGCTGCTCAGAAACACCACCACCACACCTGCATGCCCCATCCGACCGACCCACTACTTACCTTTCCAGCAGTCCTGCCGTCTCTTCCTCCGCTGCCATGTGCAGTCCAAAGAAGAAGAGGTTTGTGGGCAGTCCCACAAACCAAAGAACTTCAACGAATCAATTCAAACTTCACAAGTTTTTTTCTTTTCCATGAGAAGTTTGAATTGATTGGTTGAACTTTTTTAGTCCCACTTTTTTTTTTGGATTGCACATGGCAGAGGACTGGGAGCTGCAGGAGACAGCTGAAAGAGCCGTATGCGGCTCCAGAGCCACAGGTTGCCGACCTGTGCCCTAGGATATTAAGATGGTCCATTTTTTTATCGGCATACAGCTTTAAACTAAATTCACAAACCCGGCAAGGATATGAGCCACGCAGATGGTCTGAGCAGGCTTCCACTGCCTCAAATTGAGCCAGATCTGGGCCCAGCAGCCTGCATTTTGTCCATTCAAGACTTGCCGGAGTTTCCTCTCCATGCGGGGGACATAGCCGCAGAAACGGTGGCAGACAAGACTCTAAGCAGAGTACTATCTTGGGTCCACATGGGGTGGCTAGAGAAAAGCCCGGGTTCTGAGTTTCAGAGCTACTTCACAAGGAGACACGAGCTCTCAGCTCATAAGGTTGTATTCTATGGGGGAACAGGGTCATTGTTCCCACTTCATTTAGGGACAGGGTATTGCAATCGCTTCATGAAGGCCATCCGGGTATTGTTCGCATGAAAGCTTTGGCATGAAGCTATTTATGGTGGCCAGGATTAGATAAAGCCATTGAAGCTCAAGTACACGGGTGTTACACATGTCAGAAGTCTAGGCCTGAAATGCCGCACGCTCCTGTCCACAGATGGGAGGAGACACACACCCTGGTCAAGGATTCATATAGACTTCGCTGGGCCCTTTTAGGGAAAGCTATTTCTTATAGTGGTTGACAGCCACTGTAAATGGCTGGAAGTTATACCAATCGCAAATATGACTACTGCTAAAACCATCCAGGTGCTTAGGAAACTCTTTGCAATGCACGGGCTACTGGACATCACAGTGTCCGATAATGGAGCCCAATTCACTGCAGCAGAATTTCAGGCTATCCTGAGGGCAAACCTCATTAGACATGCAACATCGGCTCCACTTCATCCATCTAGTAATAGGCAAGCCGAACGAAAGAATCACTGAAGCGTATAGTGACTGGGGACTGGAACCACAGACTGGCCAACTTTTTCCTCTGCCAGCATTCAACTCCATGCACGGCAGCAGGCAAAAGCCCAGCAGAGCTGTGCTGGGGGAGGCAACTAATCACAAAACTGGACAGGTTGCACACAGACTGGGTGGCAGCAGAGGCCTCTCGCCCAAGACCCCTGAGGGGGTTGCAAGTGGGTGACAGGGTGTGGGCCCAGAACTATGGGCATGGGAACCTGTGGGTGCCAGGGAAAATCACCAAAATGTTGGGTCCTCTCTCATACAAAGTGGGCCTAGAGGGCGGGTGAGTCATTTGTCACCATATCGATCAGCTTAGGAAGCGTTTTCCAGAATGGCCACAAATCGAGGACTTCATCCCAGGTCCCATCCACAGACTTCAAACCGGCAGCCAGGCTGAACAATCCACATGCTCTGAGGTCCCAAGCCGTCAGAGCAATGGGGAAGTGGTTGTAGAGGGGCAAAGCCCGAGAGTGCAACATGGGGCCCCTGATGGAGAAAGTCAACCAGAACACTACAGCCGCTGTGCTAATTCTGCGGAAGGATTAGACTCTGGGGTGGGCCTACCTGGAATGGCCAGCCAGAGAATTCCGAGTCAGCCAGACTCGCTTGAACTTATGCACCCTGGTCCACCCAGCCCAGTGGGCAAGCTGGTAGACCGGGGAGTGCCCGGCTCTTCCAGGCATTCTACAAGGGTTCGCAAGCCTCCTGCGTATTTACAAGATTTTGTTCCAAAATAACTGAGCTATAATGTTGTATGTGTCAGTAAATTGCTGCTAGCCAGGAGAGCCTCTGTATTAGCAAATGGAAAAAAGGTGTACTTTTGCATACTTCTTTTTGTATCTCTGTAAAACTTGTAATTGCTGTAATCATTCCTTTTGTTATTATAATGTGTGTACATTCTAGGGGGGAGGGGTGTAATGTATTGGGTTTTGTCCTACTAAAGAGTATCACGTGGGGTTAATTGCTGGAAGGTTGCTTAAGCAGGGAAGCTGGCTAATGGCTCCCAGCTCCTCAGACAACACGTCTCCAGCGCCGCCATTGGCTGCTTCTAGGGTGGCAATAGGTTGCTTTAAACCTATTGGCTGCCACCTAGAGGCCAGGGTATAAATAGCTGCATTCACAGCCCTGTTTCTCAGTTCAGTTCCTGTAAGCAAATATAGAATGATTCTTGCTGAACTCACTTGCCTCGTCTCATCAATCAAGCAACAAACCCAGTATATAACAGGATGTATATCTCACCACAGGATTTGTGAGTTCACCCTTCTTTACCTTGGCTCAGACTGGAACTTTCCCTGTATTCATAAACCAAGTTATCCATTTTTGTACATGCTAATTAGAAGGGGAAAATTATGTCCTGATCAGCTGCTTTTTTTCAGAGAAAATTCTCATTCCTATGCTCATAATCATCCATACCATGACACAGCATCCATCTTTCTGCTTGTTTTGAAATTTAAATATGAAACCAAAATCTGCAGTAAGATCAGTACACTGAGGCCAGAACTAGGCTAGGCTCACTCAACCTGACCTTTTCTGTCCCTGTATGGCAGATATGGGTCAGTTTCAATGTGTGAAAATTAAGTGGGCCCAGTAATGGAACAGCTCTTATGGGATTGTTGTAGGATTGCGTCTGCATCACAGCAGTAGGAAAAGAAGGTTAATGAATTATTTAATAATTTCATCCCTATTCATATGATAAGGCTGTTTTGGACTAAATCCAAACTATATCAACAACTGAGCTTTCCTATTCACATGACATATTTACTTCCTAGATCCAGTTTAGCGTATCAGGTGAACAGGGGCTGGGAGTTTGCTGTTTCTGTGGATTGTCCTGAGGCACCACCTAGCATACATTTTAATTAATAAAAAAAGGAACAATACAGATGGAAAATCAACTTATGTGTCTCCACCCTGAAACTAAGACAGCACAATAGGCCTGAGTGATAGTTAGGAGAGATAGCTGATGCAGATTTATTGCTTTACTCCCTGTCCCAAATGAAAGGAAGAATGGTAGACTGCAGGTTTTAGAAACATTGGAAGAGACCTAGAACAGTGATGGCGAAACTTTTAGAGACCGAGTGCCACAAAACCACCCCTGCCCTGCCCGCTGCCCACCCTTGCCCTGCCCGCCCACAGGGCCACTCACCACCTCCAAGGCCCGCCCAGCAGCGCCATGGCAGCCACGCCCTCCACCTGCACCCGGCAGCATCAACTACACGTGTTGGGGCATGAAGGAAGAGTCTTGTCCCTGCTACCCGCCTGCCATGTCCTTGGCTGTGCTGCTCTGCACTCAGGGGTGACTCTCCTCCAGGGGGGCTGCTGGTACGGAGGGGGCCATGGGGGGAGGCAGGGCTGAGGCAACGGCACATGTGCCCACAGAGAGGGCTCTGAGTGCCGCCTCTGGCATGTGTGTCATAGGTTCGCCACCGCTGACCTAGAGACCTGGATTTGCTTCTATGTGTATCTTAGTGGGAGGTCTCTTCAGAAAACGTTAGAAGCATTTATTTGTTGAAATGCTTAAGTGCTGTTTTCAGCTACTCCCAACCTGTATATCTTCATAAATTAAAAAGTAACATCCCAATAGTGGCCTCCTTCCAAATAAAACAAAATATAGAGAAGCAATGTATGCATGCAAGTTTCTCTGCTCAGGTATGCTCATCAAACAAAAACAAGTTGCATGCATTTTAACCTAGTATACAGTGCAAGATCAACTTACGTAATTTGTTTTATAGCTCAATATGTCCTGAAAAGCCAGGATAATTGGATTGTGTAAATAAACTGTGGTTAATTAACTACAAGTAAGCTGTCACAGGAACGTGGATGCTGCATAATGTAGGGATGCTTTGCATTTCCCAGTTGAACTGTATTCCTCTGTGGCATACTGAAATGTCCTGCTTCAGAATTTTGAAACCGGAGGTAGCAAGGCTCAAGTAATGCTAAATTCATAGGAAGCAGACAATGGGGTATGATTTTATTCACAACAGGAATATTAGGACCTGTCTGGTATCTTTCTTCCACTAGGAAAAAAAATGTTTACTTACATGCATAGAAGAACAAATGCATGAGGAGGAGAAGGACATGTGGAAGTCTACAAGCTGCTCACCCTCCCTTTATCTTATGTGAATTTGGAAGTGAATTAACTTTTGCATCTTGGCTTTAGAACAAGCCTTTATCACCCCAGATTCAGCATTCTCCATCCTATGTTTATAGTGTGTTTGTTCATTTCAGCATTTGTTCCCAGCAGGAGCCAACAGAGGGTGCCAAAAGAGCGGATATGGCGAAATGAGTAGCAGAACATCCTTGTTAGCTTTTCTTCCCTCTAACTTGCTATTTGTCTGATTCAGCAGAAGCCTGGATTGTTGTTGCTTTTTAAAATTGGGTTTTGCAGTGCAAGAAAGTTACACTTCTCTTTCTCTCTCCCGCCCTCTCATTTTTCTCCACCAATGCACTGCTTCGTCTCCAAAAGCTCATTATCTGTGTCTGATCTTCCCCAGAGCTGTAGCTGAAGAATACTGTGACCTTCTCATTCCAAAAAGAAAAAAAAAAGAAAGAACAAATGCACTTGCACATACAGTGCTATTCCCTGTATCAGATACAATTTACCGAAACAAGTGGGAAACCTCATTGCCTTGCTTGCAACGGTCTGATGTGGCAATTAGCATGGTCATCCTAAGACTGAAAAGTCAAGAGGCAATATAAAAACAATGCAGGCATTTGAAGGCCTTTTCATTGAAGATTGTGGTTTTTAATCAGTCACGTTGTTCCAGCAGTGATATTTTTCAACTTTATAGTCTAGGTCTAAGAGAGAGTAATTGGCCCCAAATTATCCAACCAATTTTCATGTTATCAGGCCCCGGCCCAGGCATGACACAGTGAAATCCAATCAAGTTCAATCCTTTATTTGCTTACATCTAACGGGCAGAATCTTGCCCTACTAAAGCTCTAACCTTCTAACTGAGGGGTCCCCAACCCCCAGTCCGTGGACCAGACTGGGCCGCAGCATGCCAGAAAATGGGCTGTGCAAACAAGTGAAGCCCCATCCATGGGATGCAGGCAGCGCATAAAACCACACCCCCTCCAGTCTGTGGAACAACCTCTCTCCACAGAATTGCTCCCTGGTTCCCAAAAGGTTGGGGGCAGCTGATTCTAACCTACTGAAAATATCCTGAGAGATTCTAGGATGTGATTACCATGAACCTCTTTTTCCCTTCCCCATCCAACTTGGGACCATGCGATCAATAATCCGGGCTTTTCAACAATACCAATAAGATTGGAAAAGAAATATTTTGAGGGGCTAAATAAAATAATTTTGAAATATATTTGGCAGGGGGAAAAGGCAAAGATTAATTTTAAAATGTTACAGGATGCAAGACTCAGAGGTGGGTTTAGCTTACCTAATTGGGAATTATATTACCAGGCTGCAGCAATGTCATGGATGAGAGAATGGATTTTACTGAGGAATACTAGATTATTGACATTAGAGGGACATGATTTACAGTTGGGATGGCATTCGTTCATATGGTATGGGAAAAATAGAATACACAGCCATTTCCAGAGACATCATATCAGGAATTCTTTATTGACGGTTTGGGAGAAAATAAAGAGGAAGCATTACTTGAGGATTCCAGATTGGCTCTCAACTATGGAAGCGTTAATACACTCCAATATGTTTAACATGGGAAACATTATAAGATATAAAGACCTACTAACAGACATGGGGAAGCTGAAAACCAAACAACAATTAGAGGAACAAGGAATAAAGATGGATTGGTACATGAGAACGCAAATACAATCTAGATATGAAAAAGATGCTAAAATAAATGGTTTTAATTTGGGGAGAACAGAGTTAGATGAAATACGGGAACTGAAGAAAAATGGATTAAAAATGTATAGCTACTTGTTATATAGGGAATTAGAGGAGGAGCAAGTTAAGGAGTGAATGATAAAATGGTCAAGAAATTTTGGATATACGATTGAATTAGATAGATGGCAACAATTATGGGAAAGAAACAGTAAACTGACAATGGCAACAGCATATAAAGAAAATCTGTATAAGATGTTCTACAGATATTTCCAGACATTTCCAGAAAGACTAGCTAAAATGTTTAAGGACAGATCTATGAAATGTTGGAAATGCCGTCAAATACCAGGCTCTTTCTATCATAGAGCCTTGGTGGAGCAGTGGGCTAATGCCTCCTTAAGTAACACCAGCTGCCTGCAATTAGTGCAGGTTCACATCCCACCAGGCTCAAGGTTGACTCAGCCTTCCATCCTTCCAAGGTAGGTAAAATGAGGACCCAGATTGTTGGGGGCAATTAAGCTGACTTTGTAATAATGCCGCTTGGGGGGGGGCGAAAGCCCTAATAAGCAGGCATATACATAGAATGAAGGCTATTGCTAAGCACATTGATTTGTGCTTAGAGTGTAAGCCGCCCTGAGTCTTCGGAGAAGGGCGGGATATAAATGGGATAAAAAATAAATAAATAAAAAATATGTGGTGGATGTGTGCAGAAGCTAAAACCTATTGGAACATAATCAGATCATGGATAGAAAAGATGATACAACAACATATAGAACTAAGACCAGAAATATTCCTGTTGGGTATTTTACCAGAGAAATATAGTAAAGAGAACACATATTTGATTATTCATGTAACCACTGCAGCTAGGATTGTGTTTGCACAAAACTGGAAGGCACTGAAAGCTCCTCCAGAAGAAGAGGTGATCAGGAAAATAATGGAATGTGTGGAAATGAATAGATTAACAATGATAATTAAAGATAAGACAGAGTCAGAGTATTATGAAATTTGGGGAAAATTTTAGCAGTGGGTGAAAAAGAGAATATGCTTAAAAGAGTGGGTTAGGACGCTGAGCTTGTCGATCAGAAGGTCGGCAGTTTGGCGGGTCGAATCCTGAGTGCCGTGTAACAGAGTGAGCTCCTGTTACTCGTCCCAGCTTCTGCCAACCTAGCAGTTCGAAAGCACGTAAAAATGCAAGTAGAAAAATAGGGACCACTACGGTGGGAAAGTAACAGCGTTCCGTGCGCCTTTGGCGTCTAGTCATGCCGGCCACATGACCACGGAGACGTCCTTGGACAAGCGCTGGCTCTTGGGCTTTGAAACGGAGATGAACACCGGCCCCTAGAGTTGGAAACGACTAGCATGCATGTGTGGGGGAACCTTTACCTTTAATCTAAGATTATTATAAGCTTGACACATTTTCACAAAACCAAACTGTGTAGGATATTATAGATTGCAACATTTTCTAAGCATACTACATGCTTAAATTGCAGCCAAATTGTTCACAGCTAAATTTAAGAAAGATACAAGCTTATCCAGTTACAGAATAATTGTTACACATAAAATGATAAGGAAGGACTGCATTTTCAAAATAGAGGCCAAGCTTTTTTATATATTTTATAAATTATATATTTTATATATTATATATTATATATTTTATATATTTTTTAAAACTATTCTATAGGAAATTTATTTGTTTCATAGAACTTTCTACAACCTAGGTTAAGGATATCTTTAAGTCTTTCAGATGAGCTGCAGAAATTCTTGGAAGATCCATTTAATTTTAAAACTTTCATTCTCTTCATCATCTCACCTTGAGATGATATAACTTAGTTTAAAAATCCAAAAATTGAAAAATGATTGCTCCCAAGTTATATGAATTATATCTAAGGAAAATTTATTGTAGATATATAATTATCCAGTATTGTTTTCCTCCTTGTTCTCTATAAATGTTCTTAATATGCACATCAATGAATAAATATTCTATTTAGAATAAATAGAATATTCTATATTTTATTTTAATTGTTCAAGTTCCAAATTAACAGACCTGAACAGAATCCCAAAATGCATAAAGTGTGTAAAAAATCTTTCTCCTCTTAGACATCTCCAGTTTTAGGTATTCTATGAAACAAATGATGAAATGATTCAAAATACAAGAGGTGTTTTTTTTTTTCTTTCTGTCCAGAACAAGGAATTACTGGCAGATACAGAGAGCGATGCCAAATCTGGATCTAAAGCATTTTTCCCCAGATTGGATCTGAATACTGCACACCTCTAATGATCCATTAGAATGGATTGGAAAAGATTGTTTTATATTTTTGGGTCTGCAGTTACAGAACACTGTTAATCAGGTCAGGTAAAAAAATCAAGGAACTTGAATTAATTAAAAGTGCAAAGTTCATTTATTTTTTACTACAATTGGGTGGGGGAGGCTTACAGTGTTACATACATTCTTCTTGTCTGGTTAGTTTATAGTCTAATATATTCCATAATTTCAGAAAATGGGTTGAGTAAACTGGTTAGTGTTTGCATGAATACAACGAATGGTTTCATAAGACTTTTAAGGACCATAGATTTATATGAGCATAGAAACAGACCCCAAAATAAATTAGATGTAATAATACATCACAACCTGTTACATTCCCTTTAATGCTCTTTGACATCTTTGGCGATAATTGCTAAAAAAAAATACTCTAGAAGTGGCAAGCAAAATCTGCTAAGAATATATCTTGGTAAGTTCAAGAATAAATGCATCTGGTTTGCCCAGTGTCTCCAGTAGCAAATTAACCAGTGGCACAGAATATATGTCAAATTTACCAACATATCTTGACAGTCAAAGTAAAACCTTGCATCCTACTTCAGGTTGGATACTAATAAAGCCTGACATTGCAAAGGACCGTTGGATTCCATAATTGTCTCTAATTGGAACATTGCTTCAACTTTTTGATCCACCACTTCCCACAATGATAGAACATCGCTTCTTTGCAAGCCCTTGGCCATATTTTTCCTCCTGCTCTCCTCTTGACACTTCACTGATGTTCCCAGCTATTTTGAAGAAGCATATTCCTTCCACTTCTTAAGTAAATGAACATAATACATACATGTAACTTGTTTATAAAGTCAACTATTCTAACATTGGCAACCTCATGAGATTGTCGTAATGAAACATCAGCAATACATGAGACTGTCACTTCTCCAGAGCAGGACTCAGGAGTATATCTCAGTTCCTCACCTTTGCATGGCTTAACTAAGCTGCTAGGCTTGGGTACAGCTGTAGTCTCTCTGTCACATGATATGGCTTAGATAGATAAGAACATTAATTGCAAATTATACTGAAGCCTTATTAAACATCTAATTGCTCTCTATCAGTGTGAAAGTGCAAATCTCTTTTATACAGTTTAAAGCTACTGTGTCTTCTTAGTGTCCTTTCTATGGCAGTAATAGCCTCCTCCTGCCTTTTAGATACCCTCCAGCCGAGAATGTCAAGATCTTAAACAGCTGTTACAGGCATGTTATGGTTTTGCGGCTGTTTCCTTTGGGTTTGTTTGCTGCAGATTTGCCTTGAAATACTGTACAGTGATATAAATCCAGTATCTTTACTTGACAATTGGGCCCACCACTAACGTGATCTAGATGGCTTTGAACAAAATTATTGGCCAAGAAAGGTGCAGGGAAAAAACTTATGTTAACCTACTTACAAGGAGATTCAACTTTAGTAATTGAGCTTCCTACTTTATCTTAACTTTGAGATTATTAATATTTTATCCTTGTGTAATTGGCCAAACTGCTACTTCTCTTTGGCTCACAACAGTAAAAAAAAAATCACTGGTCCTTTTCAGTTGGCCTGCTTGATAAGAGTCAAGGGGACAGTGTATAGCATGAACAGCTAACCCCAATTTGGGAGGGATTAAGGAATGATAGTTTCAAACTGAAACAACCCTGGGATTGAAATTAACTCCTTCTAAGGAGACATGTCTTACAAATAGGGAGAAGAAAATTAATAGATCTAGTTTCCAAAGTCCTAAAAAAAGTCCCTGGAAAAATGGACATTACATCTCTGGGTTCTTTTTACTTTTTGTCTTCTGTGTCTCTACTTAGATAAAATGCCCCTGATTTCCATGTATAAAGAACCTCAATGTTGGATTACTTTCACCCCTTCTTTATGGGATGGCTCTTGAAAAAATTTCCACAAATTGCAGCTGGCTCAAAATACAGCACGGGAGCACATGATAGATATGGTATTGATATTCATATTTAGCATTTATCTTCTCATGAATTAAAAACCAACAATTATTTGCTTTCAAGCTTTCAGAGCAGTTCCCCCCCACCATGTTATCCTCCAGAAGTATAGACATCCATTTCCAGAATTGTCAGCAATGCAGAATGTCTAAATTGGGAGGGGAAACTGTTTCTGAGTATTTAGTGCAAACCGACCCAACTTTGGGAGCTGATTTGCATGTCTGCGAAGTCCTCCCACATACCAACTAAGAATGTAATGTCATTGTACAGGGTTGGCTTAAATAGCAACCACTTTTTCTCCCTTATTTACTGTCACTTTCCCACTTCTTTAATCATTTTGCAAGAAAAAAAGCATGCTTTGAAACTATAAACCTTCAGTTGGCCAGATGAATGTATTTCTTTCATATGGACATGGGATTTTTTCCCTTCATCACCATGGTCATAATGGCTGCTTTTGCTGTTTTAAAATATGCATTTATTATGCATATGTGTGTGTGTGTGTGTGTGTGTGTGTGTGCGCGCACACACACACACACACACACACATTGCTCCCAATGTCATTCATGGTAATGTTCATACTGGTGCTTATAAATGTTCACACACACAAACTATAGTGGAAAAAACAAAGGGATCACAATAGTGTGCTCCCACAAAAGAAAAAAATATAAATAAGTGAAGAGTTTGCCACAAATCTACAGGACTGGTCAGCCATGTATCAAAGTTGAACAAGAGTTTTGTTCTAGTTACAGTCTATCCTTTGCACTGTTTAATTTAAAATAATTTCTCCTGGAAAACTGCCAATCAGCAATGTTCTCTGAGCCAAAACATATTGTGTCTCCAACTTTTCCACCTATAACCTATATTCTGTTCCCATTGTCTGTTTTCTCTTAGCCTGTATTATACAAGAAGAATCATGTTATACTGTGATAGCCAAAATTTAGAAGGCTGGTAGCACTTTTCCTAACTACCAAATTTTATTAAAAGGCATAAGCTTTTGTGAGCTGCAGCTCATTTCATTTGTGCATAAAGTGGAATGAGGTGGGGGAAGGCAAAAGAGTGGAAGGCAGATTGATTGTGCAAGATACAGGTTACATGTGAGAGAGATTATAGGTACCTTATCAATTAATAATTTCAATGTGTTAATTAGCCATTGTGTTTGAGAGAGCTTTCAAGGTGTGTAAGTCCATTCTTTTCTTCGAAGGAAAGGGAAGAAGAGGACAACCAGCAGGGAAGTGGATAAACGCATATTGCAGTAGGTATGGGTGTATTGTTGACTGATCTGAAGGACAGGTTGATGATAGATTGTTTCAGAAGAAATTTATCTTTGGGGTTGCTACATATTGACAATGACTTGATGGCACCTAATCAAATTCTGCTGCGCAAATTTTGTCCCACTTGTCTTATCTAGAATACAGAGGGCGTTGCTTACAGACGACAGTGTATGTCACATTAGAGAAAGTATTTGAGGATGCCTTTAATTGTGTGTGATGTTGGTATAGAATTCAGGCATGTCAAACTGCCAGCCCGTGGGCCAGATGCGTCATACTGAAACCGCGCCCACCCCATTGCTGGCAATGGGGAAAAAGTCACGATACGTTGCGCGACGTCATGTGACATCATGAGTTTGACGTGCCTGGTATAGATGTAGGACTAAAGTTGGTTGTAGGCTATGGTCCTCATGTTAGCATCACTTGTTTCTTGTCGGTTTTGATTTGCTTCAGGTTAGGTGGCTGTTTGTATGTAAGCATGGGCATGCCACACAGTGTTTGAAAATGTGCAGGGTTATTCTTCTTAACCTGCATCTCACTCAGGACACTTTTTACCTATCGATCTAGCATATATTGCCCCATGGACAGTATGGCTATGATCAGTTCTTAGCATAGCCCATTACATCCTAAATCCTCCAAAGATTAGCTGGGCCTGATCTTAGATCTCAAAATGCTTTTCTTGTACCAGACAGTCTGGAAATTCTCCATTATTCTCCATTATTGCGATCATCAGAACCAGCAGTGGTCAGTACCAGCTAAGTACCAGCTGAGCTTTTTTAAACAAACTTCTTCATTAAGAATATTTTCTAGCAATCTATTCATTATTTCATCTTCTTATCTCTATCACAAGTGACAAGACCTGCATCAGCACTTCAGAAGTATCTGTAAATTGAAAAGATTCAAACTCAACTTGCATAAAAAAATAAATATACTATGGATTATAAGAAAATATCATGGGATGATGTGAATTAATGTCTGAATAGTACAGATAGATAAGAGAGGTTTCAGATCTACCTACTCATGGGGTCAGAACAACCTGTATTTTAGGTTCTCTCACCACCTTAATAAACTGAATTTAAAAATATTTTTCAATGTGCTAATTTAAAATACAGCTCTTAAAAGTGAATCCAGAGAACTCCAAATGAGCTTTCAGTAGAGTAAGACAGCTGAATGAACCAATACTTCCAATTTTTGAAAAACTTTCAATGTAACATATATCATGGAGAACTATTATTTACTCTGCTATTCATTTTATATGTTTTGATTCTTTTCACTGCTTGCATTTTATTAAAATATATTTACCACCATGTTATCTGAAAAATATTACCAGCAGTGTACATAAAATAATATTTTGCAGCAGCATGTCCTAGGGTTGATTTCTGTAATGTTTTTCATTGAATCATCATCCAGATTTCCTAGTGCAGTCATATGTTCAGTCTCAGTTACCAACAAAATCTGCATGACTCATGAAAGCCAGGATGATGGCAAATCAGCTGATGTAAACTTCAAATTTGAATTACTAAGCCCTCAGGAATGTGATGTGTGTTGACTATCTTCTGTGTCACTTGGAGTCCCATACCCTGGAAAGGCCAATTAAGTGGAAAAATCCCTGCACACTTATCATGCCAGATTGTACGATGCAGTTCTGAGAAGTTACTGATGCAGTGTAGATATTATTCCCAATGCAAATAGCAGCTTGGAAGCTAATGGGATTAAGCTAGGAAAATGGCGAATGAAGGTTAATTTACACACTGCCTTTCAAATACAGCATCACAGTACTTCCTAATACAATTAGTCATAAAATAAAATTTAAAAGCCTTTTCAATAGACTTCTCCTTCCTCATCTTCTGCAGACCCAGCACAGTTCAGATGCTCACCTGCATACGGCCCTGTGAACCGCCCTGAGTCCCTCAGGGAGAAGGGCGGTATAGAAATCTCAATAAATTAAATTAAATTAAATTAAATTAAATTAAATTAAATACATGCAAATATTCTCATGACATGATAAAAAACTGGACCCTTTTTACCTTTGAAGCATCACTGAACTGATGGTTTTATTCATATTCAGTGGTAGCCATGCACGACATGCATATTGTTGTGCACCACCCAGAGCTGATGGGAGTCAGGTGGCATACAAATTTAATAAACAAATAAGCAAACAATTTATTGTGAATTGATACAGAATGGTGTATGTTGTATATCTAAAGCAACTTATCAAATGCATAGTGACTTACTTGCAGAAGATTTGAAAGGTCATGCCTATTTTTTTTTTACCAGAGGACTCTCGTTGAAACCAGAAGACAAGTGGGAGAGATCATACTGTTGTTTCATTTTTTTTAAAGCTTATAACTGAATATGCAGTTGTGCAGGAGTGCAAGTGAAAAATAGATTCCCTTCCTTGCCATAATTTTCCTTTCTGCAACATCCTTCCCTGATCCCACTGCAGTTAACGAAGAACTCAGTTAAACAACTTTCCCCAGTAATAAATAATGGTGTTGCACTGGAATACACATAACTCAGTATCGCATAGAAAACACAATCATCGAAAAAAGTGATATTGGTCTGAAGAAAAAAAAATATTAAGGGAGATATACCACAAGAAGAATAGATTGCTATACCAGGTGCTGCCTGAATAAGCCAGATGTCACAGGAACCAGGAGAAAATAAAAGTTCAGATTGGCCCCTTATCTCATTTGCTCCTTGGGGACCCTCTGACTCCTGAATTTATCTTATGTTATTCTTGTAACTGCTTTCTACTGCAGGAAAATCAGCACTCCTTTATCTCATCCGGCACTTTCTTCCACTTGCCTTACCTCTCGGAAGAGTAGCAGCTCAATAAAAAGAAACTCAGACCTAAATGAGCACTATTGTAATTGATATGCAAAGCAACCTCTGGGTTGATTTCTTCCAGAAGAGTTTGGAAATTGTCTCACAAAAGAAATATGTAGGATGCCAAACAGCATAAACATGGAAAACTCCAGTGTAAAACTATTTTAGCCAAAAGTAGTGAAACAGTGAACAGGCCAATTCGGCATGGCAAAAGAAATACACACAAAATGAACTCAGTATAAATATCAGACACCAATTATACATAATCCATATCTGTGGGGTCCTTTGTGCTCTCTGAGCTTGATTGTTTTCTAGCAGCTGTTTCATTACCTAACAACGTAATATCATCAGCATCCTGTCTGCAAGAAAACAACCAAGCTCAGAAGGCACCAAGGACCTGACAGTTCAACCCTGAGCTACAAGTATTCTCTTCTATCGATAATCCGTATCAGTTAAAACTCTAAAGTTTGCATTGCAGTGACTTTACAAGCCAAAAATCTTTGTGGAGGAGGAAGATTGTAATAATCTAAGAAGCTGTCAGGAACATTGAGAATTGAGTTGAGAAAGAAGGAAAATGAGAGGTGGAAGGAAAGATGGCTAACAAGCAAAGATGAAACTGGGCAATTTCAGTTGGTTGAACAGATGCAGTTTCCCAGAAAACTCAAAGCCACCATAGGAGTATTGCAATGCAAGGAAGACATGGGAACTATCTATCTATCCATTCAAATATCTAGAGGGAGAAGAGGAATGAAAGTGGAGACCTCAGAAAAAGAACCCAAATGTTGCTACTTGTGAGAGATGGCCAGTTATGTTTAACTCAAGTCCTTGACTAACTCTTTAAGAATTTGGTTGTAACTATATGCTATTCTCCAAAGCACCTGAAAGCAGGACAAGAAGCAACGGATGGAAACTAGTCAAGGAGAGAAGCAACCTAGAACTAAGGAGAAACTTCCTGACAGTTAGAACAATTAACCAGTGGAACAACCTGCCTCCAGAGGTGGTGAATGCTCCAACACTGGAGGTTTTTAAGAAGAGACTGGACAGCCATTTGCCTGAAATGGTATAAGGTTTCCTGCCTGAGCAGGGGGTTGGACTAGATGACCTCCAAGGTCCCTTCCAACTTTATTATTATTATTATTATTATTATTATTATTATTATTATTATTATTATTATTATTATTATTATTATTATATTTTAGAATATGCAAACTGATTTTTTAGAACAGATGCAGTAATAGAAGTAGCAGAGAGACAAGACAATTCTTGTTTGAACTGTACAGCAGTTAGGTCATAAAGTAATTTATTATATTTCAAACTTGTTTGAATGTAGGCAAAGGAGGAAGGGACGAACTGAATGTCTGTTTGTATGCATTAGGCCAGTGTTTTTCAAACTTGGAAAATTTAAGATGTGTGGACGTCAACTCCCAGAATTTCCTGCTTGGGGTATTCTGGGAGTTGGCCCAGTTGATTCTGATTGTTTAAAATCTGACTGGAAAAGTCATTCAAAGAAACTAAAACCTTTCTGTTTATGATAGGAATTTAAAAAGTTGGAATATTTCACAATAAAGTCCAGGTGTGCTGTATTTTGTTCATGAGAACATGATAGCAGTTGTGTGGACTGAGCAGATAGTAATAGAATTTAGACTTACATATCGCTTATGTACCGTAATCCCTGAGTTACGAGTGTTCACTTAGCGCTTGTTCGAAGTTATGTGATAAGTGCCCCCTAGTGTTTATGAGCAACTCCCAAAATTACAAACGTTGCAGCACTACAGCAGTTGTTCACCCTTATGAATGATTGCAGAGGCTCTGCAACATTCACCCTATTTCCACCACCACCACCCCTCTCCCCACAACTGCTTTCTCCTCTCATTCTGCTACACTGGACTCACTTACCTTGCAAAAATCCTCTCTGCCTTTGAGGGAGAGGCGAGTTGATGGAGGCTTCATCTGCCTGCAAATGGGGCACTTGTGAACGGAGTGGAATGCTCCCTTTCCAAGCACCCCATTGGCAGCCAAATGGAGCTTCCTATCTCCCCAAGGTCTCCATCTGGGAGAAAAGTGTTTGAACGCCTATGGGGCGCATTGAAAGGGAGCGTTCCTGAACTCACACAATATTGGGGCTCCCAGGAGCTTCCATCAACTCTCCCTCAAAGGCAGGAACCACGGCAGAGAGGAGACAGATCTTTGCAAGCTAAGTGAGTCCGTTGTGGCAGGAAGGGAGGGGGAAGCATGAGGTATCTTAGTGGGTCGGGGATGCCTTGTGAGCCAGTTCCATCATTAGCCCCCCCCCCCCAGGCCTTCCCCATCCTGAGACGAATCCCACATTCAATTAGCAAATGAGTGGCCGAAAGCAGGGCACGATCTCATTCAAGGTACGAGATTCACTCCCAAAAATTCTTGAGTTACGAATGGAATGAGCAGGCTCCACTCCTTTCATAACTCAAGGACTTCCTGTAGTGATTTACAGCCCTCCCTGAGTGGTTTACAGAGTCAGCATATTGTCCCCAACAATCTGGCTCTTCATTTTACTGACCATGGAAGGATGGAACGCTGAGTCAACCTTGAGCCAGTCAAGATCAAACTCCTGGCTCTGGGCAGAGATAGCCTGCAACACTACATTCTAACCACTGCACCACCATGACTCAAACACCACAATAAACAGCAATTTCTTGTGAATGAAGGAGCATGACAAAGGCAGGAAAGAGGTAGTCTTTAGACTGAGATCCAGAGGATGGAGATCACATCTGTATCTTTGGAAAGCAAGGATGGGACAACAAAAGCAAGCATAGTGTCGAGCCCCGTGGGCCCGAAACACAACGGAGGGGGGGAAAGCTTCGTGACGGCTTGCCGCCTCCTTCCCAACCCTTCCAGCTGTTGAAACAGGTGCAGCCACTGCCACAGATCTTCCGCAGTCCGAAGCTCACTGGCAGGGGCCAGGGCCAGTTGCCGCCTCCCTCCCACGTCCTCCCATCCCATCGAAGCTGCCGTTGCCGCAGAACTGCCGCTGCCGGGGCTTCCAGCAAGTCGGGGCTCGCCAGTGGGGCCCTCCCACCAGCCAGAGCTTCTGCAAGGGTGGGAGCAGATGCTGTGGAGGCCTCTCCACCATCCAGGACGAGCCAGCAGAGGACGGGACTGGTTGCTGCCTCCTTTCTCCTTCCTGCTCGTCGGCTGCCTGGGGCTGCTTCCAGGGGGCCGTTGGCTGCTGGGTGATGTGAAGGCAGGCGGACTGCTGCTCATGCGGAGAGGAGCCTCACAGCACGCGGAGAGGAGGGGGACAGCTCAATGCGGTGTGTGACATAGCAGCCAGCTAGGACCTGAACTGCTGAGAGGAACTACAGGGGAGGAGGAGGGATTATATAGTGATATTGCCGAATGCTGGTTTGTGGGATGGGGGCGGGGCCATGTCCCTAGGCAGCTATGTAAAGCACTGGGAGCAGTTCAGTCCCAGCACTGACTTTCTTTGTGCAGAATAAAGTATCTGTTACTTGTTCCTGTTTGCTGGTTACTGACCTCATCCCACAGAGGACGTTTGTGACACATGGCAGAGGGAGTAGTTTTGAGGGCAATGGCTGGCAAAACCTTTTCTGCATTCAGCGGGGAAGGAGAATGTCTCAGGCCTGACAAAATGCTTCCTACCAAAGGGTCAGAGATAACAGCAAGAGCTGGGGGAATAACAGACCTGGTGCCAAGTCCACAGTTGACCATGAACTTCCTCCAGTTAATGATAGAAGCCCATAGTTTTTCCACTATGGAAACTGTAAGTCAAGCTTCACCAGAATAGGAGTGGACTAGGCAAAGGAATGCTTAAAATGCTACAGGAGGAAAAGGAATATTCTATGGTTCAAGAAGAAAGAAGCCCTAGAAAGACAGAACACAAAGAGTGTTCAGAGAGGGGGGAGGGAGGAAGGGAGGGAGAGGGAGAACTGTGGACTGTAGTTTCAGAAGTTAATCCATGTTGAAAGATGCAGAGATAGGTAGGGAAGTATAAAAAATGTGGAGAGAAAACCATTTTCTGCTCCAGATGTAACCAAATATGCATACCAATAGAGATTCAGAGACCACTTCTGAAGGATTACAGAAGTACGTCTCAGGTTCATGGACTTAGGAATCAAACAGCTGCAATCCACTTAAAAACCAATCCAGAAATGGTAGACGAGATAGTTTTCAAACTTTTAGCGCATCTCCTACCAAGTCCAGTCAGGTTCTACATTCAAATGCATCATCATGGAAAGGGAAAGCAAGAATGCTAGTAGAAGAAGCATGCTAGATATTGTGTAGTGGGTTCTGGAGAGGAGGAAGGACGCCAGGCCGATGAGTACAGCATAACAGCTCTTTATTAGGTGGAAGTGACCGTACTGGAGAATAGGGGTTACCTGCACTCTTAATATACCTGCCCAGTAGCTGGCCAGGTACACAGCCAACCAATCAGATTGAACCTCTGTTTCCCGCTGAAACTGCTTCCCACCAAAATAGTTCAAGTTCAATGCCTCCTGGTGGTGACTCTTATACAAATGCTTTAGGTGTTCCTTTAAGCCTAATACATAACACCCCTTCCCCCTTAAGGATGAAACAATATACATATACAACGAACATACATTCCCCCGTCACCTTCAGTGTTGCATCTTGACAGATTAGCTCCCCCCCCCGATTTACAATGACAACCGATCCTCCCCATGGACCTTGCCATCCGGCTTCCCTTATTTGCGCACATAGTCAGCAAGGTAAGCGGGTGGCCTATGGGGCCGAGATCAACGTCTTAGGGTTTCTTCCCCCTTGTGGGCTGGCGCCTTACTCGCCGTATCCTGAAAGTCCAAGTTCTCCTGAACTAGAGAGTCAGCAGGTAAGCTCTGGCTGACTGTTTCTGGTAGACCCCCCCACCATAGTCAGACCCTGTGGCGGGGTTAGCCCAGCAGTCCTGGGAGGGTTGCTGTCCTGGTTGATCGGGGTTCTCCAGATTCCATTCTGTGTCAACATGGTCCTCCTCAGGCTCAGTCGCGGTTGTTTGTTGGTGGTGCTGGTCGGGAGAATGTGAGCTAGCTTGTGTGCCAGCTTGAAAACTCAATGAGGGGTAATTCTCCCCATGGTCACTTGGTGACCATTCTGGAACACTTTTCCTTACTTGGTCTATGTGCCGTCTGACCTGACGATCCCCCTCCACCCCTACTACGTAAGATAAGGGCCCAGTTTTGTCAACCACCACCCCTGAAATCCACAGCGTAGTCTATATGGACCCTGGACCAGGGTGTATGTGTTGCTTCCCACTTGTGGACAGGCACTTGAGGCATCTCAGGTCTGGACCTTTGACAAGTGTAGCATTCATGTACCTGTTCTTCCACTGCCTTATCTAACCCTGGCCACCAAAGGTAGCTCCTTGCTAAAGCCTTCATGCGAACTATACCAGGGTGCCCTTCATGTAGAGACTGCAGAACTCTCTCTCTCAGTGTTGATGGTATAATAACCCTACTACCCCACAACAGGCATCCTTTATGTGCAGACAATTCATGCCTCCTTAAAAAATACACTTGGAATTCCGGGCCTGGACTTTTATCCTGCCACCCTGTGAATACCCAAGACTGAACTCTGCTCAGGATTTTGTCTGAGGCTGTCTCAGCTGCAATGTCCCTTGCATGGAGAGGCATTCTGGTAGCTCTTGGATTGCCAGTATCTGTGCAGCGGGCACCAGATCTGGTTCTATGTTTGCTAGGGGTAGCCTACTTAACTCATCTGCATGGCCCATTTCTTTCCCTGGCTTATGAATCAGTTTAAAATTGTAAGCCGATAAGAATATGGACCATCTGAGCATCCTTGGGGACAGTATTTGTGGGGTTTGTTTGTCAGTGGTGAATAAGCCTAATAGAGGCTTATGGTCCGTAAACACTGTGAATTCCCTACCATACAGATAGTCGTGGAATTTTTTGACCCCAGCCACTATTTCCAGGGCTTCCTTGTCTATCTGTGCATAGTTCCTCTCTGCCCCTGACAAGGTTCTAGAGTAGTAAGCTATGGGAACCTGTGTACCATTTTCCTCCAGATGGCTTAGCACTGCTCCCACTCCATAGGGTGAAGCATCACAAGCAATGCAGATAGGCTTCATTTCAATGAAATGGGTGACTGTGGACTTGTTGGACAGTAGGGCCTTTAGGTCCTGGAAGCTTTTGTCATGGACATTGGTCCATTTCCATGCAGCTTTTTTATCAAGGAGCCTATGCAGGGGTTCAGCGATGGCTGCTTTGTGGGGTAGGAAGGAGTGGTAAAAGTTTAATAATCTCAGAAAGGCTTGCAGTTCCGCCTTGTTGTTGGGAGCTGGGGCCATCTTAATTGCCTTCACTTTTGATTCTGTGGGGTGAATCCCCCTGGCATCGATTCTGAACCCCAAAAATTCTGTGGATGCAACCCCTATGCTGCATTTGTCTCTTTTTAGCTTGAGACCTGCAGAGCGAAGCCTCTTTAAAACTGCCCTAAGTCTGTCTGCTAACACTTCCTCTGTTTCTCCTGCAATGAGGACATCATCAAAATAAGGGCATACACCTTGGATGCCCTTAAGTGTTCACTCCATTACCTCCTGAAAAATTCCTGGTGCTACACTTACGCCAAACTGCAGGCGGTTAACTCTGAAGGCTCCCTTATGTGTTACAATTGTTTGTGCTGCTGCTGTCTCCATAGTAACTGGCAGCTGCTGATACGCCTGCGCGAGGTCTAGTTTAGCAAAGATGGTGCCGCCTTGGAGGGAAGCGAGAATGTGGCTAACCGTGGGGACCGTGTAAGCATGCTGGTTTAGGGCCTTATTTAGGGTGCATTTATAATCTGCGTTGATGCGGATCTCCCCATTAGCTTTGAGGGGGATGACTATCGGGGTCTCCCACTCTCCCCCATCTGCCGGCTGCAGGACCCCGTTCTACTAGTTTGCCTAGCTCTTTTTCAATTTTGTGTTTGAGTGCAAAGGGGACTCTCCTGGGTTTAATTCTAATGGGTAGGACACTGGGGTTTAATTTAAATGAAATGGGAGGCCCTGTGTACCTTCCCAGCTTACTATCGAATACGTCTGCAAACTCTTTACAGACAGATTCGATGTTGTTTCCCTGCATTCTGTGGATGCCAGATATTATAATGCCCAATGCCTCAAACCAGTCCAACCCGACTAAACTGGTTCTACAGCCTTTGACTACGATAACATCCAAGTGCCCCTGAAACCTCTTAAACCGCATGGAAAGGGTGGACTCCCCCTTAACTTTTACTGGTGCATTTTGGAAATCAGTTAACATGATACTGGAGGGCCTCAATTTAACCCACTGCTTGCTCTGGCCGCAAACAAGTTTAAACGTCTCATCAGAAATAATTGAGACTGCAGAGCCAGAGTCTAGCTCCATTTTACAAGGAATGTTTTGTAAATGGACTTCCAATTTTAGTTTGGGTTTAAGCGGCCGGCGGGCCCCGGTTCGGCAGATGGCCCTCTGGCTTTTGAAAAACCCCACGTTTATCGAGCTCCAGGCCCCAGTACCTTTCCACGACGAGTTCTCCAACTGTCGCTTGGGTAGGCCCTCTCGGAAACGGCTACGGCACACCGCTGTGATATGGCCCAATTTCCCACAGGCCCGATTTCAGGCCCCGTCCGACGAGTCACCAAAAAGAATGATTCCGGAACGGGAGCTGGTTCTCCTAAGCCACGTTTATTAGCCTCATAAACAGTTGCTCGAAGACAGACGAAGTCAGCGTTGATTCTACAGCATCATCAATGCTGTTAAATAGTCAGCCAAGCTGACACCCTCCACCACACCCCTAATTGTTCCCCCACGCCCACACCCTACTTAACTACCGCCTCCCATGGTTCCCGCCCTTTGGCACCCGCCCCACCACCATTGCAGCCGGTAAGCCACCCCCCAGCCCAAACCACCCTCTCTTTCCCCAGAGGTCCGCACGCTTCCATCTTCCCCCTCAGCTCTCCAGTCCGCCGCGAGCCGCGCCCTGAGCCCCTCCCCGACTCGCCAGCGGTCTCCACCACCCCCTGAGTCACTCTGGCGCCCATCCATGTTCTGCCTCCAGTCTCTGAAGGCCGGTAGGTCGCTCCCCGGCCGAATACGGCAGCCGTACTCCCCCCTGGCTTGTTGGCCGCTTCCAGGAGCCGCCGGGCTGGTCCGCGGCCTCCCCAGCTGACGGGCGGGCCGCCGCTGCGCTGTCACTCCGGCCGCCCCTCTTCCTGGACTTCCAGGACGGCGTGGATGCTGGCGGCCGTTTCCGGAGCGCCGCAGCTCGTCGGGAAGAGGAGGAGGCTGGCGGGAGTCCCTGGAGGCAGGTAGGCCGCTCCGTGGCTTCCTCAGGAGCTGGGCAGGCGGGTGCTGGGGCGTGGCAACGGCCGAGCACCGTCCCGGCCCTCCAGGAATCCGCGGGCGCCGGCAGTTGGTCTCGGGGCCTGGCGGGGCGCTCTGTGGGCGACAGCGGTGGGTTTTGGGGTCTGGCGGGTCGCTCTGCGGCCCGTCCGAATGTTGGGCGTACCAGGCCCGACACCCGACACATGGCCGACCGGAACTTGCAGCTCACCCGCATGTGGTTGCCACTGCAGCCTCCGCATTTCGGGGAGGGAGCTGCCTTCTGCTGGCTCTCCCTGTGCTCACGTTGTCGATCCCATTGTTCCAATTTTTTTTATTAAAGAGTTTTACAGATACATTTTTAACATAAAAAACATAAAAACCCATCCCCCCACCCCCACCCAGTTCCCCCTCCCCCTCCCTCTCCCTCCCCCCCCCCAACTTCCCAGAACAAATACAGGGCATTGACCATAACAATCTTAAACTATAATATGCAAACTAACTATAATAACACTTTGAATCCTAACGCACTTTAACTCTCCTTAAAAATAACTAAATAATAACAAATCTTCTAAATCTAATACTCATTCAAATGCTAAATGAAACTTTTTGGTCCCATATTTATTCTGGATATAATCAATCCATCTTCTCCATTCCAAAATATATCTTTGTTGCGAATGGTCTTTCAAATATGCTGAGATTTTTGCCATTTCTGCCAGGTTCGAAACTTTTAAATTCCATTCTTCTATAGTAGGCAAATCCTTCTTCTTCCAATATTGCGCTACCAAAAGTCTTGCTGCCGTTATTAAATTCAGCATCAATTTAGTTTCTATAGCAGTAGAGTCAATAGTAATACCCAGCAAAAATAATTGTGGAGAAAATTTTATCTTTTTCTTAAATATCTTCTGCATATTCCACCAAATTTTAATCCAAAAAGCTTTAACTTTTTTACAAGTCCACCATATGTGATAATACGTTGCATCATCACAACCACACCTCCAGCATTTAGGCTGATAATTTGAATACATAGATGCCAATTTCTTAGGATCTAAATGCCATCTATAAAACATCTTATAAAAATTCTCTCTTAAATTTTGTGCCTGTGTAAATTTTACATTTCTGACCCATATTGTTTACCAAGTATCCATCGTTATTGGTTCTTGAATATTCTGGGCCCATTTTATCATACAATCTTTAACAAGTTCCGTTTCTGAATCTAATTCTATCAATGCATTATATATCCTTCTTATATGTGCAGGACTTTGATCTCTAATTTGTTTAACCAAATTTTCATCTACTACAGAAATACCAATTTCCTGATCCTGTTTCCATCTAGCTTGTAACTGCCCATACTGAAACCAAGTTTGTACTATCTTTTCTTCTTTTAAAATATTAAATGGCTTTAATTGCCACACATTTCTTTCCAATCTAAGAATTTCTTTATATGTAGTCACATCATGCTTAAATCCCACATTTATATTTTCTATCGCATGTTTAGGTATTGCCCAAATTGGAATTTTAAGGTTCAACTTATAACAATATTTTTTCCAAACTCGCAACAGGGCATATCTTAATATATGTGTCTTAAAAACATTATCCACTTTTTTATCATACAATAAATAAGCATGCCAACCATATAACAAATCATATCCTTCAATATTCAGTAATCTCTCTTGTGTTAAATTGAACCAATTACTAACTGATGATAATACCGTTGTTCCATTTTTCACTGGATCTGGTCAATGTTGGTTTCTTCCTCGTCTGTGTGCTCACCGTACATAGTGCCTTCGTAGTGTATTGCTTCCTTTGGGCTGCTGGGCAGGGGAGTCTGTACTGCTTGCACCGCGACTCCGGCCGCCTCGTCAGCGAAGATCTTGTCTTGAGCGTCTTGGAGAGTTATCTCAGGCCTTGCGATAAGCCTCTGTTGCAGTCACTTGTCTCTTAGGCCGCACACAAGCCTGTCCCATAGTCTCTCGTCCAGGTTGGAAAACTTGTAGAGGCGGGCAGCCTGTCGCAAGGCTGCAATGAACTTGGATGCAGATTCGCCCAGCTGTTGCACTCTCTGGTCAAAACGGAACTGCCAGGCCAATTCGGACATTCGGGGCTTGAAATGCCCGTTCAGCTCTTTTGTAAGGTCTTTGTATGAGATGGTTTTGATCGGCGTCAGTGTGAATAGGCTTTTGGCCAAATTGAATATGGCAGGCCCGCTTATGCAAAACAAGGTCGCCGCTTTTAGGCCGTCCTTGGCGATTTGGTTTGCCCGGAGATAGTTCTCGACTTGCCCCAGGTGTGATGGCCACTGTTCGGGATGGCGGATGTCGAATTCTCTGGGCTGGCCGACCTTTGGCATCTTATTTTATTTTATTTTTTATTTTAATTCCATTTATATCCCGCCCTTCTACGAAGACTCAGGGCGGCTTTACAAACTTAGCAGTAGCCTTCATTCTATGTATATGCCTGCTTATTAGGGCTTTCACACACCCCCCCAAGCGGCATTATTGCAAAGTCAGCTTAATTGCCCCCAACAATCTGGGTCCTCATTTTACCTACCTTGGAAGGATGGAAGGCTGAGTCAACCTTGAGCCTGGTGAGATGCGAACCTGCACTAATTGCAGGCAGCTGGTGTTACTTAAGGAGGCATTAGCCCATTGCTCCACCAAGGCTCTTCTTCCTCTTGTTCTCAGATCCTGCTCCGCCGACTCAGACGGTTGGTTCTGGCCGCTAGTGTGGTGACTAGCCGGCTGTAAAGGGGGGAAAAAGATGCCTCTTTCCTCCAGCACGTGAAGCCGTCCCCTCGTGAATTCAGTTCTTTAAGGCAAAGCAGAATTCCACCTTTGTCGCCAATATTGTGTAGTGGGTTCTGGAGAATAGGAAGGACACCAGGCCGATGAGTACAGCATAACAGCTCTTTATTAGGTGGAAGTGACCATACTAGGGAATAGGGGTTACCTGCACTCCTGGCCAGGTACACAGCCAACCAATCGGATTGAACCTCTGTTTCCCGCCAAAACTGCTTCCCACCAAAACAGTTACTGTTGAACGCCTCCTGGTGGTGACTCTTATACAAATGCTTTAGGTGTTCCTTTAAGCCTAATACATAACACTAGGGAAATTTTGAGTTTGACTCAGATAGAAAAAACTTTTTAAGTGGATAATTCAGAGAGAAAGAGGGAAAAATAACCCTAAAAAATTTGAAAAGACCATAATGCAGAAAAACGCCTGCTAATATTTATGGTAAACCAGGATATCAAGCTAATGATTTCCCCCAGACAAATGGTAAAAGCCACAAGCTTAGTTATCCTGAACAGTTTGTTAAATGTTTTTTTTGTAATAACTATTTAATGGAGGTGGGGAAATCTAAAGTACTTTACAACAATCATGCATACTATAACAGTTTATGACCATAGTCATATAAACATTCACAACAGGGAATAAAACCAAATAACTGAAGAACAAATACTAGGAAGTATTGATATTGCATAAAAAGACTTTTAAAAGAAACATCCAAAGTGCATCAGTTCTGGGGTCATTAATGTGTAAATCACCTTAGCCAAACCATAGGTGTCCCAGTATAAGAAGAAGTGATATATCAACCGACAGTAGGTGATCCAAGCTTCTGATCCCCAGGCCTATCATTCTGACAATGATAGGCCTGGGGAGACCCTAAATTGTTAACCATCTCCTTCAATGTACTACCGTTCCACCTACATACAGCATGCAGTTCTCCTAGATCTCCACATCAGAAAACTGTGTCCCAGGGATTTAATCTAATCAGGATTCTACTTACCTGTTCTAGTTCAGTCCATCACTACATTATATGTGATCTATTAAATTAGGCAAGTATCTTGATTTAATTGTAACAAAAAATTAGAGCTGAAATCTCTTCTCCAATTTTCTATTGACCACCCTAGCAGCTTCATAAAAATATTAAATAGCAATAGAATCTGAGAATAAGACTGACAGTAAGGCTGCAGATTCTCTGATCTGGTCCAGAGCTTCATGTTCATAATATCAAGTTTCCACAAGAGATTTGATAGATCAAATAAAATTAACTGATTCCTTCTTGCTCCTCTCTCTATTCCTTCTTGCTCCTCTCTCTCTCTCCCTCTCCCTCTCTCTCTCTCTCTCTCTCTTTCTGATAAAGGCCATCCATCAGGCTGACCAAGATCAAATCTCTCATATGATGCCCAGACTAGAATGGATCTAGATTACAATTATTAGGAGCATCCTTTACTGATCTCCTAAGCACATCCTATTACATCCACTTGCAGCCTCTTAAGGTTTCTGAGGCTCTAGCAAGTGACATACATAAAAATGCACATTTTATAAGAATTCTGCTTAAGATTTTGATCTAATTATCTGATAGCCTTCCTTCCTTCCTTCCTTCCTTCCTTCCTTCCTTCCTTCCTTCCTTCCTTCCTTCCTTCCTTCCTTCCTTCCTTCCTTCCTTCCACAATATGCTGGCAATCAAGAATATATTTCCCTTGCATGCTGAATATTCAAATAACAATAAGATGCAAATGACTTTCTATGGAAATTCCTGAGCTTATAAAGTATATGTGCCATTCCCCTTATATTAGCAGAATCTTGAAGGCAAAATGGTCTATCTCATTTGAAGGAAAGTGGACTCAGTAGATGTAATTTGGAGCAAAAAAGCATATGGAAGGGAAGTATAATGCCTTAGCATTCCATTCTGGATTGCTTGTTAGTTGCAACTTCTCTCTTTTACCAATAATCACCCTAAGGACTATCTATACATGAATATATCTGTGTGGAAAAAACCCTTGAAAAATGATGGAAAATAAAAAGTGCTACTTTTCTACTGAAAACAGTTGCCTTTCAAATGTGTTTTTTTTCCTACAGAAAAATTGTTAAAAATAACATCAGGTTCACTTTACTACTCCTGAGCTAGAACTAGATCTTATAAATCATTGGGGGACGGAGGGCTGTTCTATAAATAAAATTGGTTGTAATTCTGCCTTTAAAGAAATGTTTTCTAAAATTGCCTCTGTTCAGATATGTAAGCTTGTGAATTAGGCAAAGCCAAATATTCTTTCTTTCAAAAGATGGAGGCTTAGCATTGCAGCCAGCGTCTAAACTAGTTTTTGATGTTTGATTTATTACTATTTTATGATGCCACAATTGTGTATCTTTTACAGTATTACTTCATTGGCATGGAATGCAGTAGAATATAAAATAAGTAAGAGCAATGAGCTCTTAGATGAAGAAAGTAAAAAAAAAACACATAATTGCATATTTATTTTTGGTCCCTTTGAATCAAAATTGGTTCCTGGAAACTGTCTGAACAGGGCCCTACAGGGTGCTTTTTGTTAGTTTTTTTGCAAAACTTTTGCTGCCATTGCTTGCTCCCTAAGCCTGCAAGAGAGTTAATGGCCCAAGGCCACACAGTTGACTTTGAGCCTAAGATGGGACTAGAACTCACAGCCACTCAGTTTCTAGCCTGCTGCCTTAATCACTGTACCAAAGTTGCTTTCTATAATTATATTAACATATGTGAAATGAGCTGACATTCTGCATTTGTTTATTTACTTCTGAACAGGTAGAAGTTTATTGTTTGACAATTGCAATGTGAAGGAACTTGAATCTTCAGAAATTAAACCACCAACATTCCATCTTTGGCCCAATACATTTTAAAGGGAAGGAAGGCAAACATTCAGGTTCAAGTTATCAAGAGTAATAAATGGGGAAATCATGTGCCAATCTTATGTGTGTAAACTAACCATGATTAGAAGCTCAAAGGACCAAGAACTGGCATACTGCTGTGATTTTGGACTGTTGTAATGCATAAAATACTGTAGGGTTTAACGATTCTGGCACAACTCTTATTTAACTTGCAAAGGGTCATGAAGTTTTCAAGCTTCAATAATCACCTGTTAGTGGTATTTTTCTTGTCCTAAATATTTCCTTATAAAAATGTGGTGTCTTGTTAGGCTGAAGGCAACGTACCAGTAGTTTCACTACACAGCTGTTCTCTTTGTTCAGAGTGGTAGCCTTTTAGACACCTTCTCTAATTGTATTTTAGTAGCTCCAGCTTATCTCCATTTATATTGTAGCTGGGATCATTCCTTTGAGATTCAACAAGAAAGGCAGATCTCAGACATGTTGTGATGCAGATTTAAGGATGGTAAATATTATGTATTGGGCTTAAGGGAACATCGTGAGCACTGGCATAACAGATAAATCATGTTATGTTATGTTGTTATGTTATGTTATGTTATGTTATGTTGTTATGTTTACTGTTTACTGTTACAGTAAATCTGTAGAAATAACCCCCTCACATATATGCATTTTTCTGTGAGTGCTTCATGCAGCCGATGTCCATATCATGAGAATAATCATGTTCACCAGCTTTCTAGAAGGGCTAGAAGCTAGCAAACACAACCATTCTGATGGCTAGAACACAGTGTTGCATTTGCTGTTTCTCTTTCCGAAGGTTAGCAAGCATGATTAGCCTTCAGAAGGATCATATTTGTTAGCTATCTGATCAGAAAGCTAGTGAATACAACTAGCCTTCAGAGGAAGGTTGTTTGGAAGGCTAAAAAGTGGGCCAAGAGCAGACTGAGGCAACTTTGCTTGTACTGGTGGGACAGGTGGGTTGCCGAGATGGGGCGAAGAGATAGGGGGTTGGGGCAGCTACACTGCCCTTTTGTAAGGGCAGGTGGATTGCCAAGCTCCCAAAATTTGATCATGTAACAACAATGGCTATAACTTTAGGCAGAAGCATAACTCCTTTTGTTCAGCACTGTCATAATTTTAAACAGTAGCTGAATGAATGGCTGTAAGTTGAGGACTACTTGTATGGTATTCCTGATACTGCTAAACTACAATTCCCAGAATCTCCCATAGCTGCCAGGCTGACTAAGGCTGCTGAGAATTGTAGTACAGTAACATCTATCTCCTGCCCTGGGCCATAGAACAAGTTGATAGTTGTTGAAAGCACATGGATTTCTCAGCTACAGAAAGTTTCCGAAGTTCCTGGTTACAAGCAATACATTTTCCTAATCTTTTGAATATGTTTTATGTCTGACTCAGGACAAATCTGATGGCAACAATAACTGCAGGTATTGCTTGACTTACAACCGCAGCTGAAATTGTAGAATTATTTAAAAAATGTATATCACAACATTTTTCTTGGAAGTAAATCCCACCGATTTCAAGGTTGCATTGTATTGTAGTCTTAATCACCTAAAACTCCCCCTGAGTTCCCTGCTTATTCAGTACTGATAAAAAATGTTGCATTTGTGAAATATTTAAAGATACATATGAATTACAGAACATTAATTTGTTCTTAAAGAAATTAGTTGCTCAGAAATCAAACAGCAAAAAGAAAAGAAAAGGTGAGACCGAAGCAGGTTGCTAAGTGAGGGGTTTAAAGGCAAAGAATCTGATATTGCTCATATTTAATAAAAAGAAAAGTCGGCCCCATTCATGTTTTCACCTGTGTGGGAAAAGATAACAGCGCATCTGTGGTAATCAAATATTTATTTGCATAAAGAAAATAGCACAACACATTTTATTTTAAATATTTTCACTCAGTTTTACAATCCAAAGTTCTTCAAGGGAAGTTACAACGCAACCTAAGTCAATCTAGAATATTCAGTCATTAGGAGCAAAGAATAGTAACAGTACTAACAGAAATAAAATTTAATATTATCTCTCCCAGGCTATTTCAAAACATACCGAATCAGCTAAAACTGAATATGCACAAAAGAAAAAGCTCTTAATAGCATATGCACATACCAGTAGGGAAGAGATCAATCAAGCTTGCTGGAGAATGAATTTTATACCCTGGGAACCACTATAGAGAAATGAATGTGGGTGAAACAGTAATTCAAAAATATCCTGTCCTGGTCCCAAACTATTCAACCTTTCTAAGTAAAAACTGATTTTTTTTCTTGGAAGCAAGATATAGTTTCATGCAAAAGTTTAAATGTTCTTGTTCAAGTGCTTTGTTTCAGTGAATCTTAACTGAATGAAAAAGAACAAAATCTCTGCAAGATACCAAGTTAAAATATGATGGCTTGTTGCAATTTTACATGTTGCTATTTCAATGTACTATTTACGTGAAGCTATTTACAGTTTCAAAATAAGAGAACAATGAGTATGTCAGGTGCAGAAGTTTGGACAGTCACTTTATAATACCTCCTTTGGCAAAACATTTCCTGTAGCCAGTTAAGACTTCTTCTATACTTTCTTTTAGATTTTTTTCCCTGTTCTTCTTGGAAAAAATGTTCTAGCTCAGAACATTGTTTATACTCGAAGTTTGAGATCTCCCCACTGATTTTCAAATAAGATTCAAGTGAAAAAAATTGTAAAGGCCATTCCAAGCTTTTATCTTTCTTTTTTGTAAGTATTTCATGGTTGATTTGAAAATATGTTTCAGGTCATTATCTTTTTTCCAGAAGGTCAATATTAGATAATTGAATTTTATTTCTGTTTTCTCATGTGGTTCTTAAGCACAGAGTGTATGATCGCTTTTCTGTGAGTAGGAAATACTTCCCAAATGAAGTAAAACAACCTTGGAAACAACTTTATTTTAATATGAACGGATTAACATCAATTAGCTGTGTATGGTTCTCAAAGTGATGATCACTCCAGAGTCTACTGGAGTGGGCAGCCACAACAAATAAAATAAAATAAAATAAAATAAAATAAAATAAAATAAAATAAAATAAAATAAAATAAAATAAAAAATAAACTAAACTAAACTAAACTAAAATAAAATAAAATAAATAAAATAAAATAAAAATAAAATAAATAAAATAATAAAATAATAAAATAAAATAAAATAATAAAATAAAATAAAATAAAATAAAATAAAATAAAATAATAAAATAAAATAATAAAATAAAATAAATAAAATAAAATAATAAAATAAAATAATAAAATAAAATAAAATAAAATAAAATAATAAAGCTTATTGTAATTTATATGAAAAATAAATAGAACAAATACTCAAAAGTTCCAGAGGTAATTTTTATGAGTATCCATATAAAGTATCTTGGGCTTACAAATAACCTCATAAAAGTTACTAGTCCCTAAAATTATTAATTTTTGTTGCATCACAAATTATGTTAGTCAGCCATAGTCATCACCGTGACTGAGATTTTTGGAACTCCTGTCTCAGGTCACATTTGCCACAAGCACCTACAATATTATTATACCAAGATTTCCACTGAAAAGGATTTTACTGGGAACTTCTTTCTCTATTTTCTATGCCACCCCCAAAAAATCTGGTCAATCAATCAAAATAATAACATTCCCCCAGCAGCGACAAATTAAAAAACTTCCAAATTTCCAAATCTAAGACATTGAAAAGCATCTAAGAAACCACTAAATCCCTGCCCAGTATGCGGAGAACCCTTCCAAGAACTGTCTGTATTGCTGAAGCAAATTCAAAGTAGTCCCAGATAAGAACTTTGCAGCCTTGTGTTGGATTCATGGATATTTTCAAACCAGTTTTAGATAGGGACGTGTATACATACACAAGGAGAGAAGCAACCTAGAACTAAGGAGAAATTTCCTAACAGTTAGAACAACTAATCAGTGGAACAACTTGCCTCCAGAAGTTGGGAATGCCCCAACACTGGGAGTTTTTAAGAAGAGATTAGACAAACATTTGTCTGAAAATGGTACTGTATAGTTTCCTGCCTGAGCAGGGAGTTGGACTAGAAGACCTCTAAGGTCCCTTCCAACTCTATTATTCTGTTAACACATAATTCGCATGAATCTATAAATGAGATTTCCAGAGCCTAAGTAACTATGGGTAAGCTCATTCTACAGATAAATCACAGTGGTTGAGAGACAGTTAGTAGCCTTAAGTCATCCATAGGGATTCTTTTGATCAACTAACTATGCTTTGATATAATTAATGCACTGATTAATTAATACATTTAATAGGGATACCATAATTACATTAAAAAATTAAGTGTGCTAGTGTGCTAAAGGTAACTGTGGGTAGTGAAAAGTAAGAAAATAGTAGCTTGCAAGGTGACTTTGATTTGTTCAGAAGATACTATGTTTTATGTTGAGGCTTTAAATCATTATTTTGCCCCAAAGTAATTCAAAGTATAATCATGATCGGATTTAATTCTAGCATTTTTTTCCCTCTGACAAGTCACTGAATGCTGGCTATGTGTTTCTGTACACTTAATTTAGAGTTATTCACACAGCTGGCCTCTTTTAAAATTTATTTCATTCATTCATAAAAAATAAAGTGAAAAAACTATGTGCAAAAAAAAATGTACAGGTAATCCCTGAGTTACAAACGTTCCCTTAGTGAATGTTCAGAGTTATGCCAGAGGCTCCCTAGTGTTTACGAACAAGTCCTGAAATGATGAATGTTGCATGGCAGTTGTTCACTCTTAGGAACGATTGCAGACGTACTGCCACATTCATCCTGGCTATTCCCTCCCCCACCACGCCGCCCGGTCTCCATAGGCACTAGGCCTGTTGATACTCACCTTGCGAAGATCTAGAGAGGCTTCGCTTTTTTGGTCTGTTTCAGTGCTTCAGGCCTTCGGTGTATTCATAGAAAATGGAGGCCTTAAGTACCGCAAAATCATGCGAGATCATTAGAGCAAGATCTCATGCTACTGATCTCACACGATCTCATGGTACTTTAGGCCTCTGTTCTCTGCAAACGGAGGCCTGGATGAGATTTGTGGCAAAAGGCTTGGCAAAAGGAGGTAAGGGCTAAAAAATTGAAGCCCTCCCTCCCTTTGCAAAGCCTTTTGCCATCTTTGCAACAAGTCTCTGCTTCCGAGAAGGGAGCCTGGGTTAATGTGTGTGTGTTGCCCCTGGCCTCCATTTCTCTGGCAGAGGCCTTCTCAAGGCTCTGCTGCCAAGAATGGAGGCTGGGGCGACACACGAGTCAATGGGGGCTCCGCTTTTGGTGGCAGAGGCCTCATGGAGGCCTTTGCCGCCAAGAACGGAGGCCCAGAACAATGTGGGCTCCCTCCAGGGGCTCCATTCTCAGTAGCAAAGGGCTCCTCAAGCCCTATGGGGCTCTTTGAAGCAGCGCCCCATAGGCGCATAAATACTTTTCAGCCAGAGGCCAAAAGCTTCTGGCGGCCATGATCTTGTGCTCAGGCACTCATCCACTTTTGAGGAGAATGGGTGCCTGGCTTCCTGCAAGATCAGGGCATCCAGAAGCTTCCAGTCTCTGCACGAAAAGTGTTTGCACACAAAGAGGAAGCTTGAAGCAATGTTATTTCGCTGCCCCAAACCTCCCTTCAGCATGCAAATGCTTTTCTGTGCCTAACCTGGAAGCCTTTGGAGGAGACTCACCGAGGCTGCCTGCCGTTCCAGAAGTGGCAGGCAGCCCGGTGAGTCAGAGAAGCCGAGCAGCGCGTGCTCATCCTGCTCTCCCTCTGCTCACCATCAGCAGGCAAAGAAACAGAGAGGCTGGAGAGGAGACATATCTTCACAAGGTAAGTGACCCAGTGTGGCAGAATGGGAGGAGGGGGGAAATTGTGAGGAACCCAGGGAGGGAGAATGAGGTATCTCAGAGGGTCGGGGGAGGCCCTGGGTGTTCTGAAGCAGGTGGCCTATTCCATCACTAGGCCCCCCATGGCTTTCCCCACCCTGAGATACCTCATGTGTGCTTAATGAGCCAAATGTTAGATTAGCAAAAGCAGAGAATGATCAAATTCAAGGTACGAGATTCACTCCTACAAGTCCTTGAGTTACAAATGGAATGGGCAGGCTCCATTACATTCGTAACTCGAGGACTACCTGTAATAGTAATGGACAACTTCGACTATTGTCACATAGACTAAAAAATTGTCTTCGTACGGTAAATGACCACCTTAAAAAAACTATTCAAAGAATCAGCTACAGAGGAAGTGTCCCTACGTTCATTCTTAAATGATGCCCAGGATCTTCTTCAAAGCATTAGCATTATTGAGCCACTGAACACAGCACTTTTCTATAAAACGTAAAAGGGGAAAGTGTCTATGGAGATTCTCGGGCATTCCGGTCATGCTTGTCCCAAGGGTGTTTTTTTTCAAGAGGCAACTGGACTTCCTTTGAAGATAAGAAGATATTTCGCTTCTTATCCAAGAAACTTCTTCAATTCTGACTGAATGGTGGGGAATGGAAGGATTTATATTCCTTGCTGTCATCTAGTTGTTAGCACTCTTTCAGTGAAACAAAATCACTGAAAAAATCCAACAAAGTCACATTTGATTTTAAAAGAGCAAAGTTTGATCTAGCAAGATTTGTCTTACATTATTTATTTTTACATTCAGGAAGAGAGGAACAGAATGGATTGTTCTGAACAAGGGCTTCACTAGCCGGCTGGCATTCCAATATACAATACTTTATTGCAGATCTACTAGGTATAATTAAACCATTATATGAAACTGTCATATGCTCTTCAGCTATCTTGTATATTTAAGGAAGTATCCACTACTCCAGTTTGAAATCTAATCATCATGTTCAAACAAATAGAAGAACATAAGGAAATCAGGAAGAGAGACAAACCATTCTTGAAGAAAAGTCATTACTGAGTCATATATGACATTGTGCAATAGTGATTCATATATCAGTCTACAGTCTTAACAAATTACATTTTGGATATAAAATTTATTTGGTGATGACCTTTGAAACATGAGCAGTGGTGGCTTTTAAGGGGATTGGCATGATTAGGGACAAAAGTGCTGGCTGTAGAGAGGGTGTAGGAGGGGATTGGTGGTTTCCTATAGAAAAGACATCTATAATTCTGAAATATTTTATTGTGCTGATTCAAGCTAATTTGCATAAAAGTAACTTGCTTCTTCTTTTTTCTCAAGGCCTGCTCTGCTCTTTGGTTTGTGAAGGTGGGAGTTAGATGTGTCATTTGCATATGAATCACAGAAGCCAAATATTTCATGGCTAGTCAGTATTCCTAATAAAGTTGGCATTTCATAATTAAATAGTATATGCATTTGCACATTTTACTAGAAGGCTGTGGTAAAAGTTAGCTGTTGATTTCAAAATATTCTCTTGATAATATTATAATAATAATATGATAATATTATCTCCTCCTCCTCCTTGTCTTCCTCCTCCTCCTAATCTAATCTATTTCTAATCCAACTATGGCACATCCACTGAAGGTAATCTTCCATTAAAAACTCACTATAGCTAAAAGCTGGACTGTTACCCTGCTGGTGGAAACCTTTCTCTCATCCTGTTTTGCACTTGGTACAAGCCATTCTCTCCAATTTCCCCACAGCTTTAAAATGCACTGAAGGAATAATGCCTTAGCATTTTGCAAATCCCTCCTCACTGCATGTCATGTCGTGAGAATGAAAAGGAGGAACTTCTTCATAGCATTATTACACCTGACAAAGCATGGCTCATCATTATGATCCAGAAACCAGGCATCAGTATGAAAGTTTCAGTTGGAAAAAAAATTCAAAATCTAGGTTTTGGCAGGAAAATTCATGGTTACAGATTTTTGGCACTTAGATGATATTTATTCATGTTGGTTTCCTTGAACTTAACATTATTATCAATTCAGAGCACTACATTGCAAAGTCAAAACTTTGAAAGAATGATTAAGCAGAGTGTAAAAGACAAGAGTGGAATTTTGCTGCAATATAACAATGCTAGCCCTAATACATTCTAAGTAATAATGAAGTTGGATCTGACTGTCTTACCCCATACAGACCAGGCTTGATGCCATGACACTTCAGCCTTTTACCAGAATTGAAGGAATACCTTTGTGGGTGTTTGTCTGACTGAAAAGAAGAGGTCAACAGGATTGGTTGAAGAGACAAAGTACATGAAAGCTGTATGGACCTGAAGGAGGACAAACTGTCTCCAACTCAATCCTACAAAGATCAAGTTGGGATCACCTAGATCTGGGTATCTTCCATTCTTACTTTTGGATGGTCTGCAATCTGGGAGTTTGCTCTTCTCCATCTAATGCACCATGTCCCTTTCTGGAGTCCTCCACACAGTCATTCATGCCTTTATTATTTCACAGCCTGGTAACTGCAATGAACTGTACACAGTGCTACATTTGAAGAATACTCAAAAGCTTTAGTTGGTCCGGAATGCAACAGAAACACAGAGGGCCTGTCTCAGCATGACAGTGACACCTCTATTTTGGTTGCCATTTGGTTGCCATTGTGCTTTTAGGTTCATGATTGTATGTACACACACACACACACACAAATATGCCCTGGGGTAGGGTGGTTTGTGTTTGATATATGATTCATATACTTGGCATAATTTTCTGGATTTGCCATTTGTTTATTTCCTTAACTGTATTTTTATTTATTGTATTTGTGTTTTATTTTTATATTGTGAGCTATCAAAAGTTGATCTAGAGTTAGGCAGTGCCAGCTGAAATAGATAGATAAATTAAAGGGCTCCTTTAAAGGATTATTTACTTGTTTTATTGTTAAGATATCCTTACTTATGGAGATGGAAACCCTATTTTTCATTCAATACTCTTAGACAAACACCGAACTACAAAATATCTTAGTCTATCAAAAAATATAAAAATAATGTTATTTCCTAAAAGAGTTATATGCTAAGCAAAAGTACTACCATGCTCTGAATTAATTCTGGAAAGCTACTAGAGAATTTTAAAATTGTTTTAGTCCACAGTGTCAAGTGTCCATTCTTTTTTTATATAAAAACCTATTAATTATTTCAGAATGTCATTATTCTCCAAAAGTCTGTAATCGTATTACATCCCTGTAGAAAGAACACTCAGTGTCTCTAGCATGTCCTTCAATTTGGTAATGTTGATTTAGCTATTCATATATATATATATATATATATATATATATATATATATATATATATATATATATATATCTTTGGTCATTTGGGTTTTTCCCCGCATAGAGTTGAAGGTGGGAAAAAACCCGAATGACCAAAGATCCACATACAAACACCCGCGAAAACCTCAGAAAACATATATATATATATATATATATATATATATATATATATATATATATATATATATATATATATATATATATATAAAGAGAGAGAGAGAGAGAGAGAGAGAAAAGCAACTAAATGGCAACAGTTGTAAAATCTGTGTACTATGTTTTCTTCATGTGTGCTATTTCCTGTTGACTTGTTAATTCTGGAGAATTAACCCTTACCTTCTCTCAGATATGGAAATAAGGACATGAACCGAACTACTTTTTAATAGCTTTAGATTTGTCAATATACTGAGGAGGGTAATGCCCATGGAAGTGGACTCTGATTTATCTGATCATTAAAGGATGATTAGAAAACTGTAGATATAGCAGAACTCTATGTCTGCATCTGGTAGGGCCAATCTACAGATCTGAAAGTTACTCTAACAAAAGTCTATTTAGTGATGAGCTTCACTAGGACAGTGATTGATGCAGATATGGTGTTAGGAATAGCCACTTCCTTCCCTGTTAAAATGAAAATGAAAATTTCTTGAAAATTAAGAAGAATATTTTCTTTCTTGAAAATATTACAGAATTTTGATACCCAGGGCATTTTTTTCTTTTCTTTTTAAAAGTTAAAAAAAAATCTTCTAAAAAAAGAAAAGAAACCCCAAGTGAACAAACTGCACCACACTACCTTATATACTGTATTAAATTTATCAATAATCATTGGTTTACTGATAAATGTCATATAATACTGTATTATAACCAGATACAAAATATTATTGTAAAGTATCATAAAATCTCTATCGACATGGTTCATACTGCTTCTTCCTTTCATTAGTGGAGAATATAGCCTTTTCCAGGATGAATAATTGACACATTTATAAAATCCATTCCTTAACATAATATCTCTTTTCTAATTTCTCAATAAAATCTCTCCCCCCACCCCAATGTTAATACAACCATATTGCAAAGCTTTGGTAAATAATTCAACACTACAGTAATATCTTTAACTTTTAAGAGTTTTTTTTCATAAATGTATTAAAATACTATTCCAAAAAAATAGCATATTAGATGAACCTCAAAAAAAAATTTTTACACCTCCAATAAAGGAAATCTGATGTCCATTCTTTTGGACGAGTCCAAAACATTCTAAATACAATTTTTAATGAATGAAGTTTAATCTCAGATCTGTTGATAACCCATTCCTAAAAATGTAAAGCCACTAGGTTTTTTTATTTCTTGAACTTAGGCCATCTCAATCAATGTGAAACCGTCTTAAAAGCCCTGAATTTGCTGCACTTTTACAAGAAAAGTTCCCAAATAATTGACACTTTAATATTTCTGTCCGTTTCCCAGGTTTTCTATGCCAGTTCTGTACCTTATTGCTGTGTATTTATGTATATTATACTTAAAAGTATGTGGAAATTGCAGCTGTTATTGCGTGAGCTAGATTGCTGACTGGCATAAGGAACTGGGCTCATATAATACATGGTACTGGATTGGTTGCCAATCCTTTACTGAGGGCAAGTGTTGGCACTTGAACATTAAATTGTTAAAAAGGTAAGGTGCTGACTATTAACCGGACTGTTCTTCCTCCTACAAATCTGTCTGGCTGTTAAGATCAGCAGGAGACCCCAGTCTAAAGATGCCTTGATGTCAGAGACCCAACTTTCTGGCATAGAAGAGATGCCCTTTTTCTGTGCTGTTTGGCCAGTATTTACAAACTCTATACAGATACATCCCTTTCATAGAACCATAGAGCAGATGACCATTTAGATGGCCATCCCATCAATAGCATTTAGATGGCTGTCTAATTTTCTCTTGAACTCATCCAATGAAAAGGAAGACCTCTGTTTTTATTATTAGAAAGTCTCTACACGAAAGCAAGGAATTAAAATGTTCTGTGTCATGTTGTTGTTATGTTTGATGGGCTATCTGTAGCTAGGTGAATCTGTTTTCCACCCTTTTTGAAGCTTGGGACAACATCTGTTCTCCTGCAGTCATCTGGCACTTCACTAGTTCTGTCTCTCCAGGAATTCTCAAAAAGAACCAGACCAACAACTAATTCCTTTGACAGCCATGGATGGAATTCATTTGGTGCTAAAGATTTAAACTTATTTAAAGAAAAGAGGTATCTCTTGATTTTGCTTCCATGCATTTTAAACTTCTATTTTTCTTATTTATCTCGCCAAACACAATGTCCTAGTCACCTAGTGGAACACACAAGGTTTTTGTGGTTGTTGTAGAATGAAACAATGTATTGCTTGTGAGCATTTTGCTTTCTTTGCTGATATATTATTTTTCCTCCCTCCCCCCACAAATTATAATATTTAGCAAATTCTGGCATCATCTAAATGATTTGTTTTGTTTTTATCATCAAAATTACCAGATCTTTCTCTCTCTCTCTCTTGTATGGACACATACACAAACGCACACACAGATCAATGCAACTACTTTTTCCTGGCACTTGAAAGCCATTAGTGTAGGAGCTAGTTACGTTTCCAGCAAGAAAGTGGAATGAGATGCCACTATAGAGAAGGTTCTATCTCAGATTGCCACCTACTTGATTTCTGAAAATAAAGATACCCACTGTTGAACCTCCAGTAATGATCAACTGCATTTTGCTCTAGGCTAAGGTCTTTTTATTTTTTTCAAAGCTTTTTATCTAAGATACTTTCTTTTGATGAGAACTTTATTCTGCTCTTTTAAGGTTTTTCATCCTGCTGTGTTTAGTCTTTAGAGTTTTTATTTTGAAAGGTGCTTTTTATTGTATCTTTGATACCATAAAGCCACACAATAAATTTATTTAAAGGAGGGATGCATATATTTGTTAGCTCTTTGTTGATATCCTGTGCCTGTGCCTTCTAGGGTGGCTCAAATGTAAGGAGTAATAACTAGAATCATACTTGGGAGTCATTTGGAGTTAGTGTTATTTAGGATTGGTCAGGATTATGTTCATGCAAGAAATAACATGAGAAAGTCTTACAGGACCTGGGAGGGCTCCCTGAGAGACTGATTTAAGAATGATTGACCAAATAGAACATGATGGACACATGTGTGTGCAGGTACCAATTCTCTATGGGCTAAACCAGTTTTGAAGAGTTTTTGCCAATGGGATTTTAGTGCTATTCAAAACAGCTTAAAATGAACTTCACAGTTACACCATTTATAGTAACCTGAAGTTATCTAAAAAAAAAGGATAATACTTGTCTCTACAGTATGGGAAGGTCTTTTTCTTATTTAGGAACTTTAATCTTAAATTGGAGCCTGTGAATTATACAACAGCATATAGCATATTGGGCAGTGATTTTAGTAATGGGATTTTTTTTAAAAAAAAAAGCGATCAGAACTGTTTTAGAATAGTAAACGAAAACAATCGGTAATTGTATTAACATATTGGTTTTTATTTAAATTATTTCAGTTGTTTGGAAGTACCTGAAGCTTAACATGCAGGGGACTTATTTTTAAACTATTTTGATTTAGTTTTTTGCAATTTAAATTTAATACTCCCCCCCATCCCAGCAAAGTAAGTGATTTATATTTATCCACTCATGAATTAAGGATTGGTATAAATTATCCCAGAATACTTAGGTTGATTGACTAAACATTAGGATACCACCTGCAAAATAACAAGTGGCATCTACTCCAGGGGGCTGTGAACCTCTACTGTAGGAAACGGCAGTATGAAACAGAGATGTTTGTGACCTGAGGTCAAGTGGATCTCATAGCAATCTTCTTCCCAAGTAATTCCACTATTTGTTACTTCTGCAGCACAGACACGGACTGGAAAGTTTATAGATCTTACCTATCATACAATTAGTAAGTGACATCTTTCCTCCAAAGTTGCTCTGTGCTATCTGCTGTGGAAGGATAGCTGGATGCAACAAATTGCCTTTTTAAAAAATTATTGGGGGGAAAATTCGTATGTGGAATTTTCATTGGCCTAGAATTGCTAGGTACACGTAGTTATTTCAAGGACAAAGGAGAAAGCTATGCTGTAATTGCACCAATTCCTTTGGTCACTAGAATTGACCGTTATAGTTTGCCTGTTTATTATTCCAAAATTTACAGAAGAATCTCTGAGGGAAATGGGCAGTTAAAAACATGAATGTAAATAAAATAAGTAAATATATATAAAAAATAAAATTCTATCGAGTTTGGTGGGGCTTAGTCTCAAAACACTGAACGAAGGACTGCCTCCTAAAAGTGCCTGAAAAAAACCCTGTCCAGCTGCACTTTAATAAACACTGAACAGAATGGAAAAGATACTCAAGCCAGCATATAAACTGATCAAATGTTTAGCAAAATATCATATTTTGAAAAATAATATATGAAACACTAAGGAAACTACTTTCTTCTTCTTCTTCCTCCTGCTGGTATTAAGTTGCCTGCAGTCCTAAAGTCCTATTTTTTTTGATCTGTTGGAATGCCCTTTGACCACCAATACTATAAACCAGCAGCATCTTTTCTCTCCATCTTGAGGTAACCTCTCCACCCCACTTCTGTCTAAAAAAAAAAAAGCAGGGAAAAAAAAGTCCAGAAAATCCAAATTCCTCCATATCACATCATTCATGAATTCATTGCAATTCCCTGTTATGGGACCTGGGTCCACACCGTTCTATTTCCTTTCTTATTGGATATTGAAGATTTTCCTTCTAAACTGTAATGATTTTGAGCTACTTTGAAGCGGGTTGACCTCTAGACCTGGCATGGAATGAATCCTGCCAATGGACTGAATAACCACTCCAGTGGCTCTTGCTAGGATGAAGCAGCAACCCGACACTCATCCTTTTGGGTTCTTCTTGGCTGTTTTCCTCAGTTGGGAGACTGAACAGTGTGTGCCACCTGGACTGTCAGTGCTCTCTTGGTTTTTAATCAACTGTCTTTCGGGACAACCGCTCCTATGCAGTGTACAATTTTAAAATGTTTCAAAAATATAATACCACCAACACAATTACTTAAAGGAGATCAGTTGTGAAATAAAACAAGAACCAGAAAGGAATTCATATAGAACCTTAACAAGCAAAAACAAATATGCTGTAGGCTGTCAAACCATGATAGTGAGTTATCAAGAGGACAGGGATAAACAAGATTTCTTCAGAGTGGGAACTCAACAGATATGGGTTTATCGATAGGTTTCTGTTCTTGGCGCTCACCATAAATTACTCTTGCCTCAGGATTTCTCACATCGCCACCTGTATTTTGCATTTCACAACCTGATTTGAAAATCTAATGATTAGTTTAGATTTCTGCTGTTGTCAACGGCTGGATGTACACTTTGTACAAAGCCATGATTTTCTCAATCATTGTTTGCTGCATAAACTTAACTCTCCCTCATCTACAAATCTACCTTCTTCCATTTTTACCTTCTGCATAAGCTGCATGAAAGTTGTTCCCTGGATTTCTACTTTTCTTTCCCATATCCTTCACTCTTGCCCAAACTCCTGACTCTCTCCCGCTGTTGTCTCTCCTTCCTTTTGACATACATGGTATCTATTATTCCCTGCATGCTTTGCGTTTGATCTTCCACCTTCCTCTCTAGATGCCTTAGGAAATTTCTGGTTATCAGGTCTGTTTGGACTTAGCTTGGCAAGCACTCCCCCCTCTCATTCATCCACTGTCTATGTACACAACTGCACCTTAATATCTAATGAGCCCCACGTTGGGTGTGATTTCAAAGTCACAATATGACTAAGCTCTTTTAGAACTGGAGGTATATTTTGGTTGCAAGGACACGATAGAAAATCCAAGAGAGACTTTTATGCTTTTTTTATTATATACAATGAAACTTTTTACAATTGGTAATTTACAATAGGTATTTACAACATCCCTGTTTTTACCTGGTATCAGGTTTACTCCTAACTCTCTCCTCCAGAGACTATTTCCCTCTAGCACTCCTACTAACTGCTTCACTTTCTCCCCCATGACTCCATTTCCCTCCCCCATTTCTGGGCTTATCAAGAGAGTGAAAAGAAAGGAATGTGCTGGAGTTGCAACCAGGGTGATTAGCAAAGTTTGTCTTCTTTTTTGGATCTGCTCAGCCAAACCGTCTGTGTCTCCTTCATGGGAGAAAGAGCCTCTCTCAGGGTCTTCTCAAAGATCAGCCATTTCCCTCATCTTGGGTTTTGGGTGAAAATATTGTTGTCTGGGATTTCACTTGTCTTCTTCCAGGGAACCATCCAGAGACCAACTATTCCATACAGTCATCCAACTTTCCACTCCTTTGCTCTCTCCAATTTTTAGTCACACCAGGAGCATCTCAACTAGCATTTGAGGACTCATTTGCCCCTCCAGGGCTCCAGTCCCCAACACCTATGTGCCAGTCTGGACCAATGGGATTGTTGTCTTTACATCTCCCCACAGCAGCCCTGGCTAGCAACCAGGTCAGTTGATCAGGTGGTGCGACAAAGTCAGTTACAGTAGAAGAAACTTCTTCTTCCCTTCTCTCTCCATTTGCTGACTCATGCCAGCAGAACAGTAGCCAGGCTAGGCCACTAAAAAAATCTGCTACATTGCTATCCTGCTGAGGCATAAAATACATCTTTTAAATCATTAGATATTATCTCACAGGTTCTACTATGTCACAGTCAAACAAGCTATCGACAGAATATGTGAACCCAGAACACTTTATTGAAAGAATATACACTGGACATAATATACACATATATACAGAGCCAGTTTGGTGAAGTATCTTTGACTGTAATGCTACCAAAACGCCAACAACTGGCTTTTGACAATTTTGAATACTGGAATTACAGTTGCAAGAAAAAGTATGTGAAACCTTTGGGATTACGTGGAGTTTTGCATGAATTGGCCATAAAATGTGCTCTAAACGTCATGTAAGTCACAACAATAGAAAAACACAGTCTGCTTAAAATAATACTACACAAACATTAGCTGTTGTCATGTTTTAATTGAACATAAGATGGAAACATTCACAGTGCAGGGTGGAAAAAGTATGTGAACCTTTGGACTTAATAACTGGTTGACCCTCCTTTGGCAGCAATAACCTCAACCAAACGTTTCCTGTAGTTGCAGATCAGACCTGCACAACAATCTGGAGTAATTTTGGACCACTCCTCTTCACAAAACTGTTTCAGTGTAGCAATATTCTTGGGATGTCTGGTGTGAATCGCTCTCTTAAGGTCATGCCACAGCATTTCAATCGGGTTGAGGTCAGCACTCTGACTGGGCCACTCCAGAAGGCGTATTCTGTTCTGTTGAAGCCATTGTTTTGTTGAATTACTTGTATGCTTTGGGTCATTGTCCTGTTGCATCACCCATCCTCTGCGGAGCTTCAGTTGGCGGACAGATGGTCATCCGTTTTCCTGCAAAATGTCCTGATAAACTCTGGAATTCATTTTCCCATCAATGACAACAATCCGTCCAGGCCCTGAGGCAGCAAAGCAGCCCCAAACCATGATGCTCCCTCCGCCATGTTTTACAGTGGGGATGAGGTTTTGATGTTGGTGTGCTGTGCCTTTTTTTCTCCACACATAGTGTGTGTTTTTCCCAAACAACTCAATTTTGGTTTCATCTGACCACAGTATATTTTGCCAGTAGTGCTGTGGAACATCCAGGTGCTCTTTTGCAAACTTCAAACATGCTGCAATATTTTTTTTGGACAGCAAAGGCTTCCTCCGTGGTGTCCTCCCATGTACTCCATTCTTGTTTAATGTTTTCCTTATTGTAGATGTGTCAACAAAAATGTTAGCATGTGCCAGAGATTTCTGTAGGTCTTTAGCTGAGACTCTAGGATTCTTCTTTACTTCATTAAGCATTATGCGCTGTGCTCTTGCAGTCCTTTTTACAGGATGACCACGCCTAGGGAGAGTAGCAACAGTGCTAAACTTTCTCCATTTGTAGACAGTCTGTCTTACCGTGGACACATGAACATCAAGGCTTTTGGAGATACTTTTGTAACCCTTTCCAGATTCATGCAAGTCAACAATTCTTGATCGTAGGTCTTCTGAGAGTTCTTTTCTGCGAGGCATGGTTCACATCAGACAGTGCTTCTTGAGACCAGTAAACCCAAAACAGGTGTGTGTTTTTAAAGGGCAGGACAGCTGTCAGCAACACATCCAATATCATCACACTGATTGGAGTCAAGGTTGGTTCACTCCTGGCTCCAATTAGCTCTTGGAGAAGTCATTAGGCTAGGGGTTCACATACTTTTTCCACCCTGCACTGTGAATGTTTCCATCTTATGTTCAATTAAAACATGACAACAGCTAATGTTTGTGTAGTATTATTTTAAGCAGACTGTGTTTTTCTATTGTTGTGACTTACATGATGTTTAGGCTCAGCTAATCTCAATGTACACATGTTGTACTTTGACAATAAAGGTTTATTATTATTAGAGCGCATTTTATGGCCAATTCATGCAAAACTCCACGTAATCCCAAAGGGTTCACATACTTTTTCTTGCAACTCTAAGAACATTTGCAACTTTAATGTAGCTTCTATATCCTATCTGGTCCAAGTTTCTATTTCCAAAGCAGATTTTTGTTGTTAGTCGCTAAGTCATGTCCGACCCATCGCGACCCTATGGACAATGTTCTTCCAGGCCTTCCTGTCCTCTACCATCTTCTGGAGTCCATCTAAGCTCACGCCTACTGCTTCAGTGACTCCATCCAGCCACCTCATTCTCTGTCATCCCCTTCTTCTATTGCCCTCAATCTTTCCCAGCATGAGGCTCTTCTCCAGTGAGTCCTTCCTTCTCATTAGGTGGCCAAAGTATTTGAGTTTTAGCTTCAGGATCTGGCCTTCTAAAGAGCAGTCAGGGTTGATCTCGTGTAGGACTGACCGGTTTGATCGCCTTGCAGTCCAAGGGACTCGCAGGAGTCTTCTCCAGCACCATAGTTCAAAGGCTTCAATTCTTTGGCGCTCAGCCTTTCTTATGGTCCAGCTTTCACTGCCATACATTGCAACTGGGAAGACCATAGCCTTGACTATACACACTTTTGTTGACAGGGTGATGTCTCTGCTTTTTAGTGTGCTGTCTAGATTTGCCATGGCTTTCCTCCCAAGGAGCAAGCGTCTTTTAATTTCTTGGCTGCAGTCCCCATCTGCAGTGATCTTGGAGCCCAGGAAAATAAAATCTGTCACTACCTCCATTTTTCCCCCATCTATTTGCCAGGAATTGAGAGGGCCAGATGCCATGATCTTGGTTTTCTTAATGTTTAGTTTCAACCCAAGTAGTTCAACAAAACATTCAAATAGAATATTGCAATAATTTTAAAAAGTGAAACAATAAAATCAATGCCAATTTTCTTCTTTTTAGATTTCTAAATTCTTTAACATACTTTCTTGAAGATTGTCACATTGAAACCAGAACTTCTTTTTAAGTAAAAAACTGTGGATCCCAAAATTAAAATGGATTTTATCACTACATAAGCAAGATGACTCTGCAGAACTTGGAAATCCATTCATCTTTTAATTTATTTCTCAGTTCTGTGTGAGGATCATCACCAGATTCTATTTCCAATGCACAGTTCACTCTCCCCCTTTGAAATTTTTGCACCCAAGCTCAAAGATGTTTGGAAATACATTTTTTATGAATTTCTGTGTTCACAGACTAGAAGATCATGTTGCTAGCTTTTGGATTAGCTTGTATTATGAACTCAATTATCATAGTTAACAAACTTATTTTTGTGTTATATAAGCCTATTTGAGCTTATTCAATAAACCATGATTAAAACATACCATGCTTAGTGCTGGATATGACCTCTGTTTGGAGGTCAACACAAGGTAGGAGGGTTAAAAATGGCAATAGGACCTACTTAGGTAGGGAATGCCTAGGTATGTTTTTCCATATATATCTGTAAGATTTTAATAAAACAGAGTAAAACTATCAATAGTATATCACTGAACCTCTTATCTTTCCTGCACTTAATCTAGGAAAGAAATGCCCTAGAAATTATCAGTATGACTTTGCAAAAACCTCCTAAATGCAGAATGGCATTACAAAATCAGTGCACTACATAAGGGGCCCTATAATGCAGTAATTATATCTGAAAGGCATATTTCAGAAACAAAAAGAATTCTAGCACAGATTTGGCTCAGCTTGTGTTTGTATTATTTCTCTAAGCAAGTCCGTTAAAATTGGTTAAATGCAAATAAAGTGATAAAAATTGTAACTATGTCCTTAAAAAATCAATTTCTAGCAAAGGGCAGCTTACTACTTATTTAAAGTACTTTCATACTGCCTTGTAAAAGTTTTCTAGGCAAATTCCCTATAACTGTGCATGTACACACACAAAACACATATATATGAAAGAGCAGAAATAATTATTGCAGAAATTACATAAAGAGATTGCTAAAACATAAGCCTATATACTAATTGGGAAAGGATTATGTACTATTCAAAAGTAAAATGATGTACTTTACAAAATACACTTATAGAAAATCAACAAATATTCACTTAAAGAAAATCTTTACATTAGCCAATTTCTCACCAATACAAAACAACAAAGTAATATTGTCTAAGGCAGGCATGTCAAACTCGCAATGTCACGTGACGTCGTGCCACGAATCGCGACTTTTCCCCCATTGCCGGCAATGGGGTGGGTGCGGTTTTAGTATGATGAATCCCGGCAGTTTGACATGCCTGGTCTAAGGTTATCAGTTCTTTGGAATCTGTGGCTTCCCCTCTATTGCCCAATTAAAAGTTGTGATAAACAAAACTGAATCAACATGCCTATAGTTGCTGGAAGCTTTACTATCACAGAATGACTCAAACTGCTTCTTATTTTAAACATCAGCAGAAAGACTAAGATAATAAAATATGTTACTGCCATATTACTCTCATCCTTTACTTGTAATTATTGCATAGTAATTGTACAATTAATTCATCCAGTTTTCCCACAAAAATATTGATCAAATAAAGATCATAAACTTTAAAAAATGTTTGTTCAAGACAGCTTTCCTTACTGCAGCCCCAAAAGACAGTGGGAGCTGGATCCAATCTTTGGAGATGTACTGAAATTAATGAAATTGCTTGAGATGCCCAAGCACACTTTGTGTTAACCAGATTACTTAATGAGAATGTAAGTAGCATCATCTCAACCTGTCCATAGAGCTCTTCAATTTGTAGCTTATCTAAAGATGAGAATAGTATCTGAAACATTTTTAATAAGGGTGAACTAAACTTAAATTTAGTCTAAAACTGAATCCAGCTCAATTAAGAGGTTTATACATCTTATTAACTACTGCAGTGATTTATTTGGGATAATATGTATTCTGTCAACTGAAGTATTTTGATTTATAAACCATGGTATATAGCAGGGGTCGGCAACCTCGGCTCTTTTATGACTCGTGGACTTCAACTCCCAGAATTTCTGAGCCAGCTATGCTGGCTCAGGAATTCTGGGAGTTGAAGTCCACGAGTCATAAAAGAGCCGAGGTTGCCGACCCCTGCTATATAGCTTAAGGAAATATGCCATAGCTTTAACACATGAACTATTATTATTCCCTTGTAGCCGCTGTTAAATGGCCTACTGCCTTTGAAATTGATGGCTATATGATCTAATTATTAAATAGTAAATGACTAACAAATTTATGTTATCAGACTCACAAAAAACTTTAAATGTTCGCATTAAGCCTATGCATACGTAAAGTATATTAAACTTTTAACTTTTGATTTAAGCATAATCAACGCAATGGATAGTTGAAACTGAGAACAAACCATAACATTACATCTAACATCATGAATCTAAATATATTTGTCAAGTCATTAAGTTTTTCATGTACTGCAAATAGTTTGACACAACCTGGCAAAAATTAGTACAGTACTGATAATATATAAATTGATAATTTATTCACAATTATATGAAATATCAGAGATTTCTTTTGCATGAATTTTAGCAAAATATGTAGAATTCAGTTTGATCAAAGTTAATTGATCTGAGTACTTAATTCAAAACATAGTACAAGTATACAGCGTATGAAAACTATATATTTATCAACAGAAAGTTATGATAAAACTATTGCAATTCCAACACGATTTCAAACATATCTAACATTGGATAACAAAGATAAATCTTATTTTTACTTTGTGTTAATTTAATTTCTAATGTTAGAATTACAGAAGTTTTCTGTTGTTCAGACAATCTTATGAACAAAACAGTCATTATAAACTTCAATAAATAAAATAAACAAAATAATCACAGGTAGGAAAAGAATCTTATAATTAAGTAAGTAAACATACGTATTGATTTCGTAGAGTACACGCTGCTCACTCAAGTTATGCCTGGGATGCTAATATGATACATCTTTCTTTTACTTTGGTACACTAGCAAGTTATTTCTCTGGTGGTGTTTGCACAAGATGCTTTCCAGGGATTGCTAAATTGGTCCAACTGCTTATGCTCAAGCAATACAACCATTAACTAACCCTCACTTAGTTCACACAATACATTCAATTAAAACATGGTCGGCTGGTTTGTGGTCAGCTATGGTTCTATAACCTCAGCTTGTCCATTAAGTCACTCAAGAACTCCCCCAGTCCTTTAATTTTACCCAGCCGTCCTAAATATGTTAACTTTGTAGCAATGACCTCCATTTATTGCACCGTTATTTTCTTTCGACTAGGTAGAATCTGAGGGCTCTTTCCATTGTTAGCATGGTGCATGTATAGTTTTGTTTTTCCTCCTTCCCTACTCCCCACCCCCACCCCCCCCAACCTCGCAGCCCTTACTGCCCTGTTGCATCAACTTCCTGTACAAGCTCCTCGCTTTGGGATGATGGTGAGAATTCTTGGGTCTCTCACACCCCTTTCCCTCCTCCGGTATGTCAGCTTCCTGTGCAAAAATCCCGTACGCCAGGCTAAAGATGCCTGTGTGTTGCCGCTGCCCTTGGTGCATCAACTTCCTGTGCGAAGCCCCTTGCATTGGGGCGATTGTTCTTTTTTTTTATTATTATTATTCCTGTCTTTGGTGCATCAACTTCCTGTACAGATTCTTTTGCAAATGGGTGAAGAGCACGTTTGCGAGGACACTACCAGCATGTTCGCTGCCGCCGCTGCTGCTGCTGTTGTTGTTCTTTTCCTATTGCCCTGGTGCATTCGCTTCCTGTGCAGAATCCTTTACATTGGGGCGGGGTGGGGGGGGCGAGCGAGCGAGGATGCTCGGCTGCATTTCTCCACATTCCTTAGTGTATCCGCTTCCTGCGCAGAGCCACTTGCAATAGGGAGGGAAAAAAAAAGATGCTCGCACTTCTGGTTTCCTCTTGCTGCTGCCGCCGCTCCCACCGCCTGCCCCAGTGCCTGAGCCCTTCTTCGTTTCCTCCCTCCCTCCCTCCTCTGCCTGCCCCGGTGCGTGATCTTTTCCTGCCACCGCTGCTGCCGCTGCCGCTCTGCGAGAGTTTGCTGCCCTACTTCACTCTACTTTAGTTTCACTCACTTTACATCCGGGTTTTTTCCCTAGGCAATGGGTGCCGCACCACAGCCCGTTCCTTAGGCAAAGGGAAATAAATTCGCTGCACCGACACGTCAAGTAGTCCCTCTGGAGAAGCCTTGAGGCGCCCCCTCCTCTCCCCGAGCAGGCCGGCCACCCCCCCCTCCCTTCCTCCTTCATTCATAGGGAGATAAGGTGGGGAGGCCGGCCGAGGGGGAGGCCTCCTCCTCCTCCTCCTCCGCTTCGGTTCCCCAACCTCGGCTCCTTCTTCGCTTCGGAGAGCGGCCGAAGTAGCCGCGTTTGTGTGCGAGAGAGTTGTGTCGGGGGCGCGCGGGCAGCGAGGGAGTCAGGAGCGCGCGCGCCGCTGGCAGGCCAGGCGAAAGCAAAGCAAAGCCAAGCAAAAAACGGAGGCCGGTGGCGGAGGGATTCAGGCGTGCGGGTGCTGCGGCCGGGCCGGGTGAATGGGATTGAAGAAGAGTTCAGCTTCTCGGCTTGTTTTTGTGTCACAGTTTCTCTTCTTCTGCGCCTCTTCTGCTTCGTTCCTTTCTTCCTGCCTGTGCCCTCCTCCCCTCTGCAGGAGGAGCCCCCCTGGGAAAGGGGAAGGAAAAGGACCCCTCAGAGGAGAGAGAGAGAAGAGAAAAGCAGGAGGAGGAGGAGGAGGAGGAGGGAGCAACCAACCAACCATCTTCCACTCCCAGCTTAGATTAAAGAAAGTGAGAGGAGGAGGAGAGAGAGGAGCCAAGAAGAGGGGGACAGGGAGGCCCAGAGGAGCAGCTGCACCGCCTTCTCCCTATGAAGAGGACTCCTTTCCCCTCAAAGAGAGGTCCTGCCAGGGGGACCCCAGCCAGACCACCTCGGCGGCAACATCACCACCACCACCAGCAGGGTGTAGTATCCCACCTTTTGGATATTCTCTTCTCCTCCTCCCCTCTTTTCCCTTTCTTTCTCTCCCCCTCTCGGCCCCCCCGGTCCTCTGTTGCCTGCCTCGGGAGTTTCGGGGGGGGGGGGGAATAGCAGCGAAAAGGGTGGATGGGGTGGGTGCGCGCTGGGAGGAGGGAGTCCACCATGGAAGACTCCGGAGCCAACTTGGAGATGAGGAGCCACAACTTCAGGGTAATCCCTCCTCTCCTCTCCCCCCCCCCAACCACCCACCCGGAGGTATAGCGCCTAGGGATGCGGGAAGGGGGCATGTCCTTTCTCTGTCACCTGTGAGGATTGAAGTAAGTTTCTGTGAGGAGGAGGAGGAGGAGGAGGTGGTGGTGGTGGTGGAGCGGGAGGGGTTAGGTGACACATTGGAGTGTGTGTCTGTGTGTGTGTGGGGGGGGGGGAGAGAAATGACACATTTGCAAAGAGAGGAAGGGAGAGGACGATTTCCCCCCCTCTTCCCCAGGATGATCTTTTTCTAGGCCGTTTTCTGTGGGGGGGGGGGGTTCATTTTCTTCCCCGATGCTGCCGCCGAGGAAGTTTTATTACCTTGGAAGATGCTCTTGCTTTGATGATCCAGGCTTCGTAGTAAAAGCTGCTGCGGCGGCGATTTTTCCTCTCCTCCCTTCTCCTTCCCACCCCCCACCCCCACCCCCCTTTGCCTTTAATTTGTCTTGGTAGCCCGAGTAGTGCTGGGAAAATTCCGTTTCTTCAGCAACTTGTTATTCTGAAGTCTCTCTTGCCCCCCTCACCCTGGGGCAGCCCATTTTGCATGGATACAAAGCTCAGTGCAAGGACACCTTTGGGATTTCACACTCCTGCTCTGGCACGTTTGCAGTGACTAGAGAGGTGGACCTTCTCTCTTCTCCCTTTCTTTTCCTGCCATTTCTCTGTTATTAGGTACAAAAGAGTAGGGGTGTATGTGGGACTGCCATTTGGTCTGGTGGTTTTGTGCCTGTGTAGCTTGTTACTTTTCGATGTTTTTTTCCTCTTTGTTATTCCGAGCTTACTACAGATGGGATTCTGTCCCTCCCCCACTTTTACATGTCTGCAGTTCAGTTGTTAGTTTCAGGATTAAACAATTAATACTTTTTGTTATGAATACAAAATGCATTGGATCAACACACTTAAACCAAGTGACAGAAAAATGAGGCTTTATGACCAGTATGCATTTATTTGTGATGCTTTTGGGATACTGTGTAATGAAGAGGTTTGCTGGTGACAAGGATGTTCTGAAAGGTGTGAGGATGTCATTCCATTTAAATTGCAGATTATAAGTCACATTTATGTAGAGAATAAATTGTTAGTAAAATTAGTGAAAACAACTCCCAGATAAATGTGTTGTTGCCATTTACTGTGTGATGTTTGCAATAAACTTCTCTAATCATTTGCACACTTTGATGAATTAATAAATTAGTGAAATCTTATGTTCTTGATTATGGTTTAGAGATCTTTGCTGTCGAGATTGGGTTTTATAGATGTATTTTCAGTAAGAATATCTTAAAAAGTTAAGACTTTGTCATACAAAACATAGTATAAATATGAGGTAGGATATTCTAAACGTAATGATAAAGCTATGTGCTTTTCTACTGAATAACATTAGATTTGAAATTAGAAAACTTAGGCATGCAAATCAGAGTAAATTATTATTATAGTACAGTATTCAGTAAAAGTGTAGTTCCAGCTCAGTGTTGAAATACTGTTACTCTGTAAGACTAAAGGGTAGCAGCAGCTTTAGGACAAGCGTTATTAACAATTTTGAAAATACATACCGGTATATGATCCTGTAATATCGTAGGCCAGTATTTTGCCAAACATACAAATTTCTATTGTATTTTTGGAATTGCACCATTTTTTGAAATTAAAATTCTGACACCAGAAGGTTTTATAGAAAGAGAATAAAAGTTTTAGGAACTCTTTTTCATAGACCTGCTTGCATTTTATTTATCATTTCCTTTGGCAGAACTTGTATGGTTTCACTTTCTAACTATTTCTTTTCTTTTTTCTTTTTTCTTTTCTAATGGCCTAAGTATAGTGACCACTACAATCTGAGTATATTAATGAATATTGAATGTTCTTTTCTTGTGGAAAGTAAGGTGAAATGGGATTGAAAGTTTCATTTACCATGCTGGTATTTAAGGGGAAACTGAAGTTAGCTGTCATAAACACCAGTGATCTTGCTAAAACGTGTGAGGAACTTTGCAAATCTCTAACTTTAAACTATAGTTTTTAAAAATACTTTTCACAAAATATTGTCTTACTGCATAAAAGGATACTAAGAATTTTAAATAAAATCATTTATTTTTACACATTCTAAGAATTTCCTCACAATTCTGAATTCTTACTTTGGATTTGATTAATGTAAGTGGGTAAGAAACTTTGGAAAGTATCTCTAAAATAATAATAAAAATACATTGTAGAAGCATAATTTTTCTTAAATGATAAATTCAGGTTTAACTTTTCAGATCTCTTCTACAATAGTGGCTGTAGTAGTTTAGAAAAATGAAAATAGTACATTCTTATGCTTCTTTTAAAAATGGACCATTTGTGGGGGAGGGGGTTTGCAAGTTTTGTTCTTTTGATTTGTATAACAACTGCCAAGAATTTAGGCTACTGGTCTAAGTTTGGGTATTTATGGGAAAATAAGGGGCAAAAGCTATCTTGACATTTCTCTGATATGCAGCATTGAAGATGTACCTTTTAAGCAGAATTGGGGTATGTTCTGTTTGACTACTTACATTTGATGGTCTTCAAAACTGATCAAATTGTTTACTTCCTTAAGGTTGTACTTCTATATAAAGTTTGGTTGGTCTTTTGAATAGACATGTTTTAAATGCAGGGAAACTGAGGCAGACTTTCTTCTGCCTTTTTGTTTATATTCTTTCAAAGTAAATATAATGAATTATTACATTTTATTACAGGGTGCAGAACACAATGCTTTTCCACTGCAAACACAAATGTATGTGATACTTGGTATCAATATAGGGACATGTTTTCAAGATCAGCTTACTGTAGACTGGTTAGACCTGACTCCCACTGGCCATGCCCCCTGGGATATTAAGACTGTTGAACTCCAATAAATTTGGAGCATCAGTTGAGTGAGGCAGATTTAGACTATATTTGAAACAATGACTAAGCATGGAATCAGCTTATTTTCTCTTTCAGTGTGTTATTAAAATAAGTTATTTTGATATTGAAACACTTAAACATTTTTGGTACTTCATAAGTGTTCACTAATTGGCTTCAATATTTATTTCTTGTAAAAACAAAAATACTTAAATTTCAATAATTTTAATGTAACCCACCTCTTAAACTCATTTTAATTTTAGTGGGATCAGATCTAATTGCATGCTTAAAAATTAATTGAAATAATGCAACTTGAATATAAGTTTGGGTGGAGTTTTTTCTTTTTTTAGCTTATGGAAAAGTTTCATTGCACTTTTGGATCATATATTTCTTCTATTGTAGTAATAACATAATACTAAAGCAAAGTTTTACTGGGTTTTACTGTTTCATTTCACATTTATATGGAGGAAACATTTTTCTAAGAACTAGCACTCTAATTGTAAAGCACCTATAGAGTTTAAATTGTGGTGAATTTGTTCGGTATTTTTGGAATAGATTCAACACTAAAATTTATTGTGAACTTAATTATTCAGGGTATTAATTTGCACAGTTTATTCTATTCCATATTAGTCCTAATTAAAAATTATTAAACTTTGTACTTAACTAGAAGTCTGTAGAAATCAGTGGGAATAATTTCTCAGTAAACATGTATAGAATTGCAATATTGAAGTTGAAACTCATACAGTTAAAGATACATGTTTTCATTCTTTTCACTTTTAATGAATGATACCAGTGGGCAAACTTCCATGATAAATCAGCAATGTGATTTATAATCTTTGTGATATCTGAGCTAACTTAATAGATAAGCAGTAGTTAAGTCTTGGTTTCATCAGAATATTTTAACGTTTGGACATTTAAATTCATGGTGCTGTTATAAAAATTCAGCTGACTGTAATGTTATAATGGCCCTACATTGCTGTTTTACATGGTTCCTTGTAAATTTTGGATATGAATCAATTCTTTCTTACCTTTTGAATAGTTTGTCTTTTTAAAGAATGCATGGTGCAAAGAGAGATCACTGCTTCTTCAGTAGTTCAAGTTTCACATTTTGCATACAGTTGTTGAAGTTCAGAACTTGGACTAATATGGTCTGACATAAATTGATAATTTAAAGGAGTAAGGAATTTTGGAGTAAAGATTTTTATTTATTTACATAATGCTGTTTAATGTTCCCTACTTTTGTAGACTGTAGGTGGTAGCCATCATAGCATTAGTTCCACAGAAAAGCCATGTTTTGAGAGGAGGTTTTTTTTTTGAAGGCCAGAAAGTTAGGTTCATTCCATAACACAGGAGACAATCACAGTATAGGGAACTTTGGGGGTTCTTTTTGTGAGAATCTATGGGATAGGTTGAGAGAGGTGGTCCTGAAAGTCCATTAATTGCAAAGAGAAATTGATTAATTTTGTCTCTGGCTGAAAGTATTTTGTGAATGTTATATTTTAAGTTATGTAGATATTTAGAGAGTGATATGTTTGCAGATAATTGTGTACGTGGAAGGAACATGTTGACCAGAAATATGTCAGAGAATGAAGACATTCCCAAGTTACTTTCTTATTGCTTTGGATGTTAGATTGGGCACCATAACTGGCTTCTTTACTATTAAACTTATAAGTATTGTAGATTTTATTTATCTTTATTTTATTTATGTTTGTTATTGCTCACAAATATTTTAATAAAGTATTTCAAGAATTAAACTTGTCTTAATTTGTTTATAGATCCATGGATGTTTGAAAAGATGATCACAAACAATTCCTACAATAGCTATGGTATTTAAACATCCTCTGGTTGTTAATTTGTGTTATTCATTGGGAATCTTTTAAGAAGAAAAACCTCTTTGCTGTGTTTTTGCAAGTTCTTTTGTAAATTCTTTTGCAAGTGGTTTCCGAGAGTTACACTCTCATTTCATTTGATGTCATATTTTTATCTTCTTTCAATTCTTGTAGTGTTTTTTATGGGACATTATATTGTATTTTTTCTATGTAAGTTGCTAGATTTGTTTTTGATACTGGCAACATAAAAATGCTTAATGAATAAATATGAAGTGAACTTTTTAATATTTATCCTTATTACCGGTATATGTTCTGAAAATTTAATCTTGTATTACTTCTTTAAAAGTAAAACCTGGGAAATGACTTAATGTTAAGGCTTCAAACTTTTAAAGGAACTTGAGATCTATATAGAAATAATTGCATTTATAAACCTTATTTATATTTAGAACAGATAAAGCTTAATCGTTACATTATATTATTGATCAAATTTTGAAAGTTTTTTTTAAATGCAAGGCAGTTATTTAACACAGTAATGCCATGATTTTGTATAGGCTGTTGTTTATAGGAAATTCAACTTTGAAAATGTGAGGAGTGGCCTCCTATTTAATACTTTACCTCATTACCTTCTACAAACAACTCTGGCAGTGTTTGTCTAAAACCAGAATTCATCTCATGGTGGAAATGAAAGGTGGGAATTTTAGGATTATAGTATGTAGTATATTCAAGTTACTCAGAGTGGGCAGTAAAATGTGCATTTACACAAAGGCTTCACTGGTTGGAAACGTATTCCATACAGACTCAATATTTAGTTACTTAGGACAAATCCAATATTTTATCAGTCAAACTGCCGGCCCACGGACCGGATGCGTCACAACAAAACCATGCCCACCCCATTGCCGGCAATAGGGAAAAAGCTCCGATACGTCGTGCGACGTCACGTGACGTCGCGAGTTTGACACCCCTGGTCTAGACAATAATAGATGCAGTATTTGTTTTCAACAATGTATATATGCAGTCCAGAGGAATGCACTAGCCTCCTTGCCAGTGTGTTCCCCAAATCTTCTCCATAAGATAGAAGATACTAGCAAATGTAGAATGGGCTTGGGAAATGTATATGGAGCAAAGGGATATGGAATTCTGCTTAGTTTTTATTTATTTATTTATTTTTATTTATTGATGGGATTTATATCCCGCCCTATCTCCTGAAGGACTCAGGGCGGCTCACAATAAAACATATAATAAGTACATAAATCAAGATAAAATGAAAATTGAGAACATCAGTGCAATAAAAATTAGAGAATTTTAAAATGAATTAAAAATACTAAATATAAATTAATTGAAATGCCTGTCAGTCTAGGTCAGCTTGGTGGAACAGGTGTGTTTTGAGGCCGCGGCGAAAGGATTGGAGGTTTTGGGCTATCCGAAGCTCAGGGGGGAGCTGATTCCATAGGGTTGGTGCTCCCACAGAGAAGGCCCTCCCCCTGGGGGTCGCCAGCCGACATTGCCTAGCTGACGGTACCCTGAGGAGGCCTTCTCTGTGTGAGCGTACTGGACGATGGGAATTTGTTCCCGGCAGCAGATGGTCCTGCAAGTATCCCGGACCTAAGCCATGTAGGGCTTTAAAGGTAAGTACCAGCACCTTAAATCTCACCCGGAGGGCAACTGGTAGCCAATGCAGCTCACGCAGGAGGGGTGTAATATGGGAGTATCGGGAAGCTCCCATCACAACCCGTGCAGCTGCATTCTGCACCAGCTGAAGCCTCCGGGTGGTCTTCAAGGGCAGCCCCATGTAGAGAGCATTACAGTAATCAATACGGGAGGTAACGGTTGGGATAATGGTAATGGTTGGGATCCATAGTGACTTTTGTATTGCTTATTAACACAGCTTACATCTAATTTCCTGCAAGATGTTAACCATTACTACCTTCCCATTTCACTTCTAAATGTTACACTTCTGTCTTTTGATGGTAGAACAAGCAATGCATAGCAACTGAGTGAAGTTTAATTTCTACCCTTTCAGTGGAATAAAATAGTTCTCACCATGAAAATAAAAATGGGTTTTAAAACTCTCTTGTTGCACTGAATAGGAAAACAGTGAGGAAAGATTAAATGTGTAAGTGATAAAATGAAAATTTATGAGACCTAAACATTTTGATCACTCTTTTTGACTGGCGATAGGGCTATATATATATTTTTTTTTAAATCACCAACCCTCACATAAACTGAAAATATGCTGTGTGTTTTGTTTTTTGACTGCATATGGAACACAAACTGTCAGTACTTGAAGAGAAGGAGCACTAGCAGAAAGGCATTGATTCATTCTTTTCCCCTCCTGCTGTGTATCCTAGTATTGTTAACCATGGCTATTTGAAGACAATATATTTGGATGCAGAATCATAGTTGATCTCTTCAGTCAATTAGCCATCCAAGCTTAAGTATCTTTTAAACCCAAACTTCTGAGTAATCCCAATATTTTTTCTGATAAACTGACTTATAGTAGCCATGGCAACAGCTGTCTTGGCTTTTTATGGACAGTTCTGTTGCTGCATCTGCAGGCTTCATCAATACTTCTGCTGCCTACAGAGGAAAGTGCAATTGAATGTCTCCCTTATACTTTTAACAGCTTTGCATATTATACTGTTGCGATATACTATTATGTACTTCCCATGTTCCAAAACTTTATAGACTGTTCTTTTTGCCAAATAATTGTTTAGATGCTGGAGTTTAAGTGTTGCCACTTGTAATGAAATGCTGTGACAACCGTGTCATGCTTTTGAACATAAATTGTTCCTAGGTTCTTCACTACAACTAAGGAGGTTATTTTAAATAGATACGTTTAAGATGTTATCTTAAAGAAATTATTTAAAGAACTTCCCTTAAACTTCATAGTAAATACTTCAAGATGATTTTTTGTTAAAGAAAATACAGGTTTGTATTTAACATTTGATGAAGGAAATGTTTTTAAGCAAATGGGTTTTTAGCATTGGAGAAATTTCAGATACATGTTTTAAGTGATGTAATTGATATGTTTATCAAAACACTTTAAATTAAAGAAATTTCTGTCCTAATAAATGGAAATCAGATTTTGCATGTTACGTGATTTTTATTTAATGAACAAACTTAAAAGTATACACTACTGATTTTTTATAATAAACTATATAGTACTGATAAAAGTACCTTAGAAATTCATCAGTGGTAATATATCATTATATAATTTAATATAAGGATACTACAATATAAGTAATATATCAGTTGAAATATTTGATGAAACAGTCAAAGGATAGTTGCTGTGCTAAAAGGTTTATTTTCATAGATATATAAGACTACTTAGAAATTATTTATATGGGAATATTTTATATTTTAGGACATGAAAACTTTGATTTAGAGCAGCATATAGAATTGAGTGTATAAACTTCTGAATTTATTAGCAATTAGTATGTTGCTTTTTAAATGTAGTTCCTTTCCATACAGCTCCCTAATTGACTCTTAAGTGGTATTCTTAGAATTTTATTCATCAAATAGACACAGGTTTAGATGATTTGTATTCTTTTTGCTATCTTCATCTCAAATTTGGAGCAGATTAAGCTGGATGTAAGGAGAGGAAAACAAATGGACATCTGACTGCATCCACATGTCATATGGACTGTATTCTCTGGCATGTAGTCATTATGTTGTGAAATATTTTAAAATAATTGCATTTTAAAAATAGAAAATTCCAGAATGTAGTTGTTTATGATCTACTTTTCATTTAGTAAATGTGATAAAAGTAGCAGTGATCAAAATTTATGCCAGCTAAACTAATTTTAATTATAATTACTTAGTACTGTTTGGAAAAGACCGTGTCTGAGCTAATTCATATTTGACATACAAGATTGATTTGGTGGTGTATCATCTAAAGTCATGGCCGAAATTGTTGGCACCCCAGAAATTTTTCCAGAAAATCAAGTATTTCTCACAGAAAAGTATTGCAGGAACACATGTTTTGCTATACACAGGTTTATTCCCTTTGTGTGTATTGGAACACAACAAAAAAGGGAGGAAAAAAAGCAAATCAGACATAATATCAAACAAAACTCCAAAAATGGGCTGGACAAAATTATTGGCACCGTTAATTTAATATTTGGTTGCACACCCTTTGGAAAAAATAACTGAAACCAGTCGCTTCCCATAACCATCAATAAGCTTCTTACACCTCTCACCCGGAATTTTGGACCACTCTTCCTTTGCAAACTGCTCCAGGTCTCTCTTATTGGAAGGGCGCCTTTTCCCAACAGCAATTTTAAGATCTCTCCACAGGTGTTCAATGGGATTCAGATCTGGACTCATTGCTGGCCTCTTCAGAACTCTCCAGTGCTTTCTTGCCATCCATTTCTGCGTGCTTTTTGACGTATGTTTGGGGTCATTGTCCTGCTGGAAGACCCAAGATCTCGGATGCAAACTCAGCTTTCTGACACTGGGCTTTACAGTGCGACCCAAAATCCTTTGGTAATCCTCAGATTTCATGATGCCTTGCACACATTCAAGGCACCCAGTGCCAGAGGCAGCAAAACAACCCCAAAACATCATTGAACCTCCACCATATTTCACTGTAGGCACAGTGTTCTTTTCTTTGTAGGCCTCATTTCGTTTTCGGTAAACAGTAGAATGATGTGCTTTACCAATGATGTGCTTTATCTTGGTCTCATCTGTCCACAAGACGTTTTCCCAGAAGGATTTTGGCTTACTCAAGTACATTTTGGCAAACTGTAATCTTGCTTTTTTATGTCTCTGTGTCAGCAGTGGGGTCCTCCTGGGTCTCCTGCCATAGCGTTTCATTTCATTTAAATGTCAACGGATAGTTCACGCTGACACTGATGCTCCCTGAGCCTGCAGGACAGCTTGCATTCCTTTGGAACTTGTTTGGGGCTGCTTATCCACCATCCAGACTATCCTGCGTTGCAACCTTTCATCAATTTTTCTCTTCTGTCCACAACCAGGGAGATTAGCTACAGTGCCATGGGTTACAAACTTCTTGATAATGTTGCGCATTGTGGACAAAGGCAAATCTAGATCTCTGGAGATTGACTTGTAACCTTGATATTGTTGATATTTGTCCACAATTTTGGTTCTCAAAATCCTCAGACAGTTCTCTTCTCCTCTTTCTGTTGTCCATGCTTCGTGTGGCACACACAGACACACAATGCAAAGACTAAGTGAACTTCTCTCCTTTTTATCTGCTTTCAGGTGTGATTTTTATATTGCCCACACCTGTTACTTGCCCCAGGTTAGTTTAAAGGAGCATCACATGCTTGAAACAATCTTATTTATCCACAATTTTGAAAGGTTGCCAATAATTTTGTTCAGCCCATTTTTGAAGTTTTGTTTGACATTATGTCCAATTTGCTTTTTTTCCTCCCTTTTTTTGTTGTGTTCCAATACACACAAAGGGAATAAACCTGTGTATAGCAAAACATGTGTTCCTGCAGTACTTTTCTGTGAGAAATACTTGATTTTCTGGAAAAATTTCTGGGGTGCCAACAATTTCGGCCATGACTGTATATAAATATGGTTGAAGGCAAGCCCTTGCACCCCTAAATGTATGTGTGCATGTGAATTTGGGAACACTGAAATTTGAGAATCAGCCTTTTAATTACTTTGATTTTTGCTCCAGATAGTTATAAAATGTGTGCAAAAAAAGCTGCAAATTGAAAGGTAGGAATTTGGGAGTCATTTTCATGGATCTCCGGTTTGGCCATAAAACAAGTCACATTGTTCTACTGGCATGTCACTACCTTCACCATTTATGTGGAAACTAAGCATTTCAAATTGTAAAATGCTTTAACTCAGACATGTCAAACGTATCGAGACTGTTTTGCCATTACTGGCAATGTAGTGGGCGCGGCTTCTGTGTGACGCATCCGGCCTGTGGGCCAGCAGTTTGACACCCCTGCTTTAACTAATAAAGTTCTACTCAGAATAAAATGTGAAACCCTGAGGACCTCTCTCCCTTGAAGATGCAAATCTCTCAATCAAGATTGGAGGGCTGCTGTGGTGGTAGGGTAACTTTAATTGTTATGGGTACTTCTGAATACTCTTTAATTATAGTTAACTTAATTAACTGGCCTTAGTTCTCCCTTTTCATACAAGCAGTTATGTTATAATGTACAGAAAACTACATGAACTGCCTAAGCAGTTACGGAATTTTTGTTCAGTTTTATCCACTAATTAAATTGTTGAATTCTCATTGTCTGCGTTGTTTGAAGAATCTACCCATACAAATTTTGGATTAAAAATGTGTTGATTTATATGCTTGATTCTGGACGTATACACAACACTTGTTGTTGGAGTATTCTTATATTATTGATCCTTCATTTAGCTTGACTTTAGTGATGGCGGGTATGGTATGTAGATAATTCCATACTTATACATACAAACAGAGATAAAACATGTTTCGGATATAAAAGAGATTCACATAAAAAGATCTGTGACCATATTTAGCTTCTGTAGATAAGGAGGTGACACAGATTCTTGACCTATCTCTAACAGTATGATGGAGTTAATACTCTCATCTGTCACAAATGACTGGATGTTTAAACTTGCTTTATTGATACAGAAAGTTTCTATTCTATAAAAGTAAAATTGCGTTATATGGAAACTTTAATGTACTTCGTATCAGTGCACTGTTATTTCAATACCAGCAAAACTAATTATAGTTTAACTTTTAATTATTCAGTTACGAAATAATGGACAAAATAAAATATATTTTCATATTTCTCTGTCTAGAAATATATGCTGATATTTAGTTGGCAGAAAAACACTTCCAGCTTTTTGTAACCCTTATGGTTAATGCCTTTTAATATTTGAAAATAGCCTCTTTAATTTTTCTCCTTTATATATGCGGCCAACCCTCTTTTGCTTTCTAGGCTTTTCCTCTAACACATATGGCTCTCCACTTGAACTCTTAAAAACACTATATTTGAGAATGCTGTGAAGTAAAAAAGAATGCAGACTTTTAACGGGTCTTAAAAGTTAAAACCCACATATTTATAGTACCACAGATAATAGCGCCTATACATCTATAGAATAAATGTGATTTTTATGCTTACAGCTACTCTTTGTTTAGCAATTGCCCTGTTTAACAGCCATTCACAGTTGCAAGGATTGGTCCTAGAGTTATTTTTTCAATACTGTATTTATGACTTTTGCAGATCAGTAAAGCAGAGGAAAGTTCAAGGTCATAAGATAGTCGCAATTTAATTTAGGGACCACTTCACTTAACCACTTTCACTGTTGCCGATCCTAATTGTGGTAACTGGTTGAGGACTATCTGTATTTTCTCTGCCTATCTCTATCTTTATTTTTATTTTACTATTTGTTGAACATGTAATTCTTGACATACAACCACTTCATTTAGTGACTATTTGATGTTCAGCAGCATTGAAAAAAGTGACTTATGATTGTTTTTCACACTTGATTGCAGCATCCCTGTGGTCACATGATCAAAATTCAGATTCTTGACAACTGGCATGTATTTTATGACAGTTGCAGTATCATGTGATCACCTTTTGTGACCTTTTGGCAAACAAAGTCAATGGAAAAGCCAGATTCACTGTTACTAACTTAACAACTGAAATGATTCATTTAAAACTGTGGCAACAAAAGTTGTAAATGGGGAAAAATTAATGACTGTCTTACTAGCAATGGAAATTTTGGTATTAAGTTGAGGACTATTTTTACATTGGAATTTCTTTTATGAACTATGGCCAAGAAATATAATAAAATAATAAATTTTATTTCTAGGAACGCTTACACTGTCATTTTTGGCTTAATCATAAATTAATACCTAATTCATTTTTGGATTAACCGTAAATTAATACCTAATCTCATTTTTGGCTTAATCATATATTAAACTATGGTTGATTTTCTGAATATATAGCAAACAATCATGGATTGGACCAGACATGGAAGATATTTGAATTTTAAGTTCCCAATAGCTTCATCTAGTATGGCTATTGGTGATTGTATACTGGGTATGATTGTTCAGAGCTCGAATGCAAAATGTTTTGAACTGAATTAGTTTAAGTGCAAAACACCCAGTTTGAATTCAAAATGGGCTGTTTCAAACATTTTGGAGCTCTTTGGGTACAGAACGCATCTTGCATTCAAAATAGGCATTTTGATCTGGAAAAACCTCCCCAAGTAATCAAGACATATTACTTTGCCCCCCATACAAATGAGTTGTATCTCATTTGAAATAGGTTACTTTGAATTTTCTGTATTCAAAAGTTTTGCGCGTCGCTAGTTCAGAGACCCCTTCATACTGGTTTAAATGTGTATTGTTTAGTTTCTTTCCTTACTGGTTTTTAGTTCATATTGCAGAATAATAATTTGACAATGCAGGCATTGAACTAAACTTGAGATGAAAGATCTTTTCTTCATTTTCTGTGCACTTTTGCTTATACAATATTATAGTTTTATTTTTAGAATCTTTGAGGAAAGCGGTTTATAAAGGCCACTTTATAAATGTGTAGCAAAAGTTATAGTTTATTATTTTTCAATATCAATGATAATTATGTTAATGTTATGTGTAAAATATGTATAAAATAGTTTATTAATGGATATAGAATTTTAGTTTAGTTTTAGTTTTAGTTTAGTTTTATTGGATTTTTATACCGCCCTTCTCCCGAAGGACTCAGGGCGGTGAACAGGGCATATAATAAAAATACAAAAGTACAAAAGTTAAAAAAAGAATTAAATTAATGCCCAAAATAAAACAATAGGAATATACAAATAATTAAAACCCTAAATTGACTCCCCATCAGGCCAGGCCAGCTTGTTCGAATAAGTGGGTCTTTAACCTGCGCCGGAAGGAGCGGAGATCCGGTGCCATCCGGAGCTCCACCAGCAGTTGATTCCACAGGGCCGGGGCGCCCACAGAGAAGGCCCTCCCCCTGGGGGCCACTAGCCGGCATTCTCTGACCGGAGGCACCCTGAGGAGGCCCTCTCTGTGGGAACGCACAGGGCGGAGGGGTGTTGACGCCGGCAGCAGGTGGTCCCCGAGGTATTCCGGACCCATGCCATGTAAGGACTTAAAAACCATCACTAAGACCTTGAACCTCACCCGGAAGACAACTGGTAACCAGTGCAGCTCGCGGAGCATAGGTGTAACATGGGAGTACCGGGAAACTCCCAAGACAACTCTCGCGGCCGCATTCTGTACCAGTTGGAGCCTCCGAGTGGTCTTCAAGGGAAGACCCATGTAGAGAGCATTGCAATAGTCAAGACGAGAGGTCACGAGCGCATGAGTGACCGTGCACAGGGCATCCCGGTCTAGATAGGGCTTAGCTTATAGAGGGTTCACATTGAGAAATAATTGTTTTTCATCTGAGTAACATAGTGAACACTGTGATTCCTGGATCACATTTGGTGTGATAAATTCCTTGCTATGTATGTATTTATATTAAGTCAACATAAAGCTTCATGTTTCAGAATACCATTTTTTAAGGTTTCTTTTTTTAGTGTATATTATATTGGCTGTTTCAAAGATTCTTTAAGTAAAAGCCCAGAGGTGTAAAATGAAGTAAATGTGGCAAAAAGGAAGAAAAAGCTTAACAGATAGCTTAACTAACTAAAATTAATCCAATTGTTAAGCTAATTGTTAAATTTATTTATTTTATTTATTTATTTTATTGGATTTGTATACCGCCCTATTCCCGTAGTACTCAGGGCGGTTTACAGGGCAGTTAAAACCATGAATACAAAAAATTAAAAACAAATAAAACAATTAAATTAATTCAAGCCCCAAGAGTAAATCTAAAACCCAGTTAAATTAACAACCCCACAGTCTGGACCAAACAGATCGAAGAGCCAAGTTTTCAGGTCCCGGCGAAATGAGCGAAGGTCGGGGGCAGTCCTAAGTTGTGTTGCATACATACTGTGGCATCTCGCTTTTAAGATAGAGAGATTTTTCAAAAGTAGATAATAAATTAATATCTATTCCTTAAAATCAGGGTGTAACTTTCTGATTATGTGAAATTACCTTCCTTACTCTAGGCTCAATAAAACCAAGCTCTTCATTAGATTCAAATTCCGTGTTTTAGAAATACAATTCAATCTCGCATTAAGATCCTTATATATAATATTTCTTCCCAAGAATATATTAATATGTGTAGTAACTTGTAAGTCAAACCAAATCTACAACAGAATAAGACCAAATCATATGGGCTAAAGAGCCTTCACATTCCTTGCATTGCCAACATAAATAATCTAGTTTCCATTCCTTTTTAAATAGTTGTTGAAGGCTCCAACACAAATTAAAGTTTTATGAGGAATTTATTTCTTTTTTTAAATCATAAGAAATTTATTTTTAAACTTAGACTAGTGTTTCTCAACCTGTTGTCACAGGGGGTCTGCAAAGACTTGAAATGTTATGATTTAAATCTTGAGTTAAGTCTTGGTGGTCTGGGGCTACAAAAAGTATTTAAAGTGGGTCTGTGGTGAAGAAAAGGCTGAGAACCACTGCCCTAGAGCATTGGTTTTCCAAAATTGAACATTCCATTCATCATTCCAGAGTTGAAATATATAAATAATATTAATTTTCAATCTACTTTTTAATGTTTTATAAAATTTAATTACGGATTTTCAAGTGCTTGTATTTGTTGAGTAAGTTAAAATTGCAACCACCTTGGAGGATATAAAATATCTGAACCAACTATTTGGTTAATATATATTGTCAAGCATATATTACAGGTAGATCAAACTCAAAATGCAATCTTTTGAAACATTTGAAAATCAACTCATTTAAAGTATTAAATATTTAGTCCAATCATTCCAATCAAACATCTTCCCTGCTATTTTCAAATTTAAGTTATACCACATATAAACTTCTTGTACAATTGCTTACCATTTAATAACTAGTTATGACTATCATAGTCTTAATCAGAAAGTTTTCAAATTGGGAATCAAAGATTTCAGTTTAACGTAACTGAACCTTAAAACTTCAAGGATTTCAAAGATGTTACATGCTTGGGCTGTAAATGGGACCAAAGGGGAGTTAGTCTTATTTTTAAAAAGAAGATAAAAACAGAATGATAACATTGAAAATCTTTTTAAAAACATGTTTGTTTATTCTTTAATCATGAAAGAACATACAAAACAAAGAAAGAAAAAAGAGAAAAAAACAAGACTAACAAAACCCCTAGATATGAAATATATATAACCTTAAACATAAGAAAAAATCCACTCCAGCTAAAAGCTGAAAGATAGATACATCAAAAATCTAATTGATTTTTCTCACATAGCAGGTCTATAAATAGTTATAAACTTTCCCATCTATGTTTAACAAAAATGCTGTATTACATAAACAAATATCTCTGATGTGGAAATCTAATTGTCTAGTAATTGAATCAACCCAATATAGGGGTTTGTGTGTGTATTTGTGTGTGTGTGTGTGTGTGTGTGTGTGAGAGAGAGAGAGAGAGACATTGTATTTGTGTGTGTGTGTGTGTGTGTGTGTGTGTGTGTGTGTGTGAGAGAGAGAGAGAGAGAGAGAGAGAGAGAGAGAGAGAGAGAGAGAGAGAGAGAGAGAGAGAGAGAACAGGTTATCCTAAAGGTAAAAGATATCATTGAAAGTCTGATAGGATAAAATCATCATCATCATCATCCATCATCATCCTACCACAATTTAGCTAAAGAAATTCTAAGGGCTTTAGTGTGCTATACATTTTTTCTCAGCTATTTATATAAAATACCTAATGGGAATTATCATTGGAATCCCTTTAAGATATATATTACGGTAATCTCAATGTAATATAACTTACTGCAGAGATATATAGTTGAATAAAACAAAGTAATAGTAATATATTACTATATTAAAGGAAACTCTTAATTGTTGTCATCAGTAGTAAATATACTGGGAACTGTATTATTTTATCTTAGCATAAATTATGATCTTAAATAATTCTGTGAAAAACCTCATGACTTTTAAAAAGTCATGTTTTCTGAGAGATCCATTCATGCTGTTGTGATTAGCATATGAGCAAAAAGTTGGATTTAAAATACTAAACTGCTGAACTATTGAACTATTATGGTATGTTAGGTATATTATAGTATAATATATATCTATAGGTATATAAGTTTGGTATGGATTTTTTTCCAATGTATATAGCTTGGTAGCCATGTGTGTTTATGTATTGTATTTTGGGATCCAAAGAGTTTTCAGTGCAGGTAACTCCCTTGATGTCTTTGCCAGATTGCCACTCCATTAGACTGTTTGTATTTTTTGTTTTACTTATTTTGAAAAAATATTTTGATTTTTAAAACTGGGAAGCTGGTAGGATGCATAATCTCTATTTCTAATAATACCCTGAGTTCCATAAATCTACTTATCTAGAAAAATAACAAGATAAGCAGGATAGTAGGCAGTGTCCAGAAGAAAAGTCTGTGTGTGAATGAGCAAGCTCCTTTATCAGCTACTTTATAAGGTTACTTGTGGTGTATGCTCAAAATTTGAAATTAAATATTTTTAGAAAATGTGAGACTCTCTGTTCTATATGGTCCATCATCACCTGACCTTGTATTTCAACTGTCTTGTTACTTGTTATAATACTTATTTTTAGGAAGCTAGCTATTTTGAAATAGAATAAGAAGTAATAATAGAAAAAGAAGTAATGCTGAATATATTGGTCTTCCTCAATCTGCTGTCCTACTGTACAGGTGTAACTGGTTGTATTTGCCATTACTGCTAGTCAGTATGACCATATTGAACACACATTTTGAAAGTTAAAACCCAAGATACGTGATAGTTGCCTTATGAAGGAGGATTGTCATTTTTTTTTATTAGGAGGACAAAGTGCTTGTCTAAATAGTAATGTGGGAATTTGGATTTTTCTTCATGGGCAGCATGCACGATGACTTTATAGTTATATTCTGGTTAATATACTCTTTTTCTAAGTAAATCTGCCATGTTTAAAAAACATTTATGGATCCCAAAAATTAATTCTGAATTTTGAGTTTGAGAAGAAGGGGACTCTGGTGGAAAGAAAAGTGGAAGATAGATTTACCTCTGCAATTGTAAAACAGTAATTGGGTGACACAGACTTTCTCGCATTAAAGAGGTGCTTAATTCTTAATAATTCTTGGCCTTTATTTCATCTGTATAAAATTGTTTGATAATTCAGATGTAGTTGCAATGAAATCTCCACAATTTGTTTTCTCAAGTATAGCCATCTTGAGATCTGCTGAAAATAATTTATTTTTTACAGTGTGAAATAATTTATTTTTGCTATAGAGTAGTAACATGGCTGCTCCGGGATGGCCAAGAAGAAACTGGATTAGTATTTTTATATAATGTATGCTTTATAATCTGAACCCTTAGTCACATGAGAGATGAAAAGTACCATAAACTGTAAAATTAATTAATTTGCAGTTATGAAGTAAATGAATAATCAGGAAGCTAAGTGAAAGAAAATTCCATCCAAGTATTACAACAAACAGTCTAGGAACAAAGCACTCTTTGAGACATATGTAGTATTTTGTGTGCTTTCAATATTATTATATTCAAGTCAGATTCTTTTCATTGGCATTTGCACTAATTTAGGATTTTTTGTTTATATTTATTAGCTGAATTCACACATCATGCCGAGCCATGTTTAATTTTCTAGTAGTTAGTTGAATAAGCCTTAGTGCCTTGCTTCACACATTACTGAAGTATAAAGTGTTGGATTGATACATGTCATAAAGCCAAAATCAATTACATTATGACTTTGTACAATGTGTGAATCTGCTGTTCAGTCAACACTGTAGCTAAGAGGAACACTTCTTTCATTGAATAAATTTTAAAAGAGAACAAGTAGGCTATTGTCCAGTTATTAGAACTAATGATAAAAAATTAAGTCACTTTTTGGAAAATAGTCCAAATGTAGAAAGTTCTGAGTGTTGTTTAATTTCTTAAAAAGTTGTAGGCTGGGTTAGGGTTAAAGGGGTGTTGCCTCCATCTAAAATTAAACAGCAATAATACAATTTGTCAAAATCTTGTTTATGTTTAATAAGGAAGAATCTTGTATACGTGTAGTGATGGTATAGCTGTTTGAGACAATCTATAGGGAATAGAAGTGATCACAAAAAGAAGGAAACAAAAATAGTGTATCAAAGAGTTGACTTTTAAATGAATAAAAGAGATATAATCTTGTCAGGTCTAGCAGCCAAAATATTACTCAGAATTACAGTCGAAAAATGAGGTCTCATTATCTTTAACAATGTCAGTGAAGAGAACTCATATCTAATGATAGCTTTGTAGAGAAGGTTCTGATAGCTCAGCAGGTTTGTTGTGTTTCAGTGTGCATTCCTTGTATATAGGAAGCTATATTTTACTTGTTTGACAGTTTAGCCTAAAGAACTTAACTAGCTAATCTCCCCTGAATTTATGGAAGATATTTAAATTTTATAGTTCTGTAGTTTGAACTTGCTTTATTTTTTCTTCTTTCTTAAATATTCTTCTGTGTTCTGTATAACAAAAAAGTCCAATTAGAAAATAACACAAATATTTACTAGAGAAATTATTTGCTCAATCTACAAAAAAATTATTTGACACAGAAATTTAAAATTAATTGAGGTAGTCCTAAATTAATGATGGCAAATTATGACCAGAATGGCCATGGCTAACATAGCAGAGAATATCTGTAGCTCAGGGTTGAAATTGGGATCCTTGATGCTCTCTGAGCTTGGTTGTTTTCTTGTAGATTTTTTCCATTATCCAACTAGGTAACATCAGTGCTAGAAGGGAATGGGGTTTGTTCTCTATTTATATACAAATGGCTTGCCCTGTCTATGTTGGTCAGAGTGTGCTTGGTTCCTTGGTTAAGCTGTTGTTTATTGTTAGAAAGTTTGCCTGAGTTGGTATTTCCTTGATTAGGTGTTGTTTACAACTTGGTTGTTGTTATAGTTGTTAGACTTGGTGATAACCCGAGGGGTCCTTGATGCTCTTTGAGCTTGCTTGTTTTGTTGCAGATGTTTCATTACTCTAACTAGGTAACATCATCAGTGCTAGTAAGGAGTGCTGTTTGCTGTCAGTTTATATTCTGGTTTCTTGCCTGCGGGTGTGGGGGGTCTTAGGGATTCGTTGGTTGGACTGTTTACTAGTGGCTCTTTGGGAATTTTGGCAGTTTGGTGTTAATCTGCTTATCTGGGTATTGATTGCAGGCAAGGTTTTTTTTTTAATCCCATTTATATCCCGCCCTTCTCCGAAGACTCAGGGCGGCTTACAATCTAAGCACAAATCAATGTGCTTAGCAAAGGTGTTTTGGTCTTTTTGTTTTCTATTTTTACTTTTGATTATCTCTTCTGAATAGTACGTAGATGTTGTTTTTCTCTATGTGTCTGTTGATGGCTGACTTGTCTAAATGCCATGCTTCCAGGAATTCTCTAACATTTTTCGACTTTGTTTGGTCTATGATGCTTACAGTTTCCCAGTTGAAACCATGGTAAGTCTGTCCATTTGTTGTGCAGTTAACGAGTTTCCATCATAATTTCTGAATGCTAGTATCACAGAGGATTTCCAGCCAGATGACCATTAATGTCTGGATTTGAAATCTGTGTATCTGAAGGAAATTCTACAGTGGCTTTGTGGACACCGCGGTGGGGGAGGGAGAGGGATGGTTCCACATGAGTGACAGGTGAGTGCCGTTTACAGAAACACGGGCTTGCCTTCTGTTTCTGCAGCCTGGTTCTAAATCGGCCATGACCCAGTAGTGGATAGTTGGGGACCCTTGCTCTATGGTAATTAGGGAAATTTGACTTAATTTAAGTCTCTAACTGTGATTAATTAACATTTAAAAATGCAGTTTAATACAATCAAAAGTTAAATAGAAATTGCATGCAAAAAGTTAAAAGCAGTGTCATCCAAAAATTGACTTTGAAGGGAAGAAATGGCTCTGCAAAAAGTGGAGCTGATTACCACAGCGGAATGAAGAGCCAGTGAGTTAACAGGTTCTTTGATAATTCATCTCTGGTTAAGGAGAGGCCTTGAGATCACCCACAAGTATTCCAGACAGCTGAGCCTTGGGTTTGGAGTCCTGGGAAATGAGGGAAAAACCTCACTCGAGCTATGGTCGTTGCTTTTCTAATCATTTTTATAATAATAATAATAATAATAATAATAATAATAATAATAATAATAATAATAATAATAATAATAATAATAATAATAACGATGATGATGATGATGATGATGATGTGGGAAGGGACTTGGAGGTCTTCTAGTCCAATCCCCTACTCAGGTAGGAAACCTGTACCATTTCAGACAAATGGTTGTCCAGTCTCTTCTTAAAAACGTCCAGTGTTGGAGCATTCACAACTTCTGGAGGCAGATTGTTCCACTGATTAATTGTTCTAACTGTCAGGAAATTTCCCCTTAGTAATTGCTTTTGAGTTACTAGGAACCTTTGGATTAACAGGTTTCACAGCACTGGGTGAGTTTCCTTCAATTCTTTATGAAAACTTCATTACAAGTTTAAAAAGTTTTTTTAAAAAAATGATGTGTGTGTGTGTAATCAGCAAAATAGTGATTGAAACTTTGATTTTAGAAAGTTACAACAGATTAAGGGTATATATAAATTTGAAATAAGATTTTGGAATTATCAAAAATCTTTCACATGGAAAAATGCTTTTGTTTTAAATTTTGTTTTTTAAACATAGTAACTGTCATGGTTTCTACTAATTAAACCACATAAAGCAGAACTCCAAGGCTTGAAGTTTCCTCAAAGCACATGTTTATTGGATAAATAATATCAGCACAGTCAAAAGTGAAACCAACTCTGAAGTTTCCCAAGAGATTCAAAGTAACGAAAACATTCCCCTACCCTCTACAATGCAATAAATCATGCTACCCAATAAAATTTTAATCTTAAGTATTTGGTCGGGAGGTAGACCTTCTCCTATATGAAACAGCCTCTGTGGAGATCACCTCTTATCTACCTGCTCCTTATAAATGTTTGTGGCTTTTTCCAAAGCTTGTTTAACATTTGCCCAAGCTGTCTGCCGTGTGTTTACCCATTCATTTACTGTCTCTGAGGAGGGGGGCTTCTGAGGATACTCTGGCATGGGCACAAATTCCCTGCCTGTTGTTACTTTAAAGGGGGTAAGACCAGTACTGCTGTGCACAGTATTGTTGTATGCCACTTCAGGAAAAGGTAGTAGTTCATTTGCTGATAGTTAATATAGCATCTCAAGTATTGCTCAATCATTGCGTTCGCTTGTTCAGCACCTCCATTCGTACTCGGATGAAAAGCTGAGCTGAGCCCCTGGGTGGACCGAATCAGTTTTATGAATTGCCACCAAAACTTTGCAGTAAACTGGAGCCCCTGATCTGATCTGATTCTTCTCGGAGCTCCGTGGAGCTGGTAGATATGCTTCAAGAACAGTTTCACTAGTTTCTGAGCGGAGGGGAGACCAGGACAGGCTATAACAGACATGTCAAACACAAGGCCCGGGGGGGCCGGATCCGACCCACCAAGTGGTTTCATGTGTCCCGCAAAGCCATCCTGGAAACAGTGATGGAACAGCCCCCACTGCCTTGGCCTTGGCTCAGAGACCCTCCTTCTGCCAGAGACCGTCAGATCTGTCCCACTCCTGCCCAGGCCCCCATAGGCACCCTTGATGCAAACGATGTAGAGCTGGCCATGCCCACCCAGTAGGCCATACCGCACTCTAGTCATGCCCGCCCAGTAGACCACGCCCACCCTGGCCCCCTGAGGGCAACCGCAATGCTGATGCGGCCCTCAATGAAATTGAGTTTGACACCCCTGGGCTATAAAGTGAGCCTGTTTTGAAAAAAGGTTGATGACAGTCCAAATCACAGTGTTCCCACTATTTTCAGGGAGTTTGACAATAAAATGCACTGCAATTTCTTCCCACAGCTGGGATGGTTCCATTACTTGTTGTAACAGTCCAAGGGGTCTTCCGGGTCTTTTCTTCATAGCGGCACAAATTGCATAGCTTTTAACATAGTTTTCAATGTCCTTTTTCATTCCAGGCCACCAGAACTGCCTTCTTACCAAATGCAAAGTTTTTAAGAATCCAAAATGACCGGCTTGCTTAGCATTGTGGCTCCGTTGCAGGGCTTGGACCCTGAGGGTGCTGGGAAGGTACAATTTGGGACCTTTTTATGCTAATCCATCCCTAAAGCTGTTTGTTGTCTCTGAACAGGGATCAGATTTCAGTTCAATTCTGAGTTCCTGGGTTAATTCACTGTCAGAACTGATTGATTACTTTCAGGTTTGATGCCTAGTAGTTACTTGAGAGGCCTTTTGAGGAGAGGGGATGATAGCATTCACCACCTCCTCTCGACGATTCTTGTACTGTGGCATCCTAGATAAGGCGTCAGCTAGGAAGTTCTTTCCTCCAGGAATGTATTTGAGAGAAAAGTTAAAAAGATGTAAATGCTGCACCCATCGAACTTGTTTGGGAGATAATTTGCATGGGGTTTTCAGCACTTCCAGGTTCTTATGGTCAGTCCACACTTCAAAGAGTATTTAACTCCCCTCTAGGAAGTGGCGCCAGGTTAGCAATGCCCATCGCACAGAAAACGCCTCCTTCTCTCATACAGCCCAGTGCCATTCTGTGTCAGTGAGTTTTCTTGAGGTTGTCATTTTTCTGAAGTACTGCACCCACGGCAACATCGCACGCATCTGCTTGAATTATGAACTGTTCATTGGGATTGGGATGTTTCAGGATTGGCTCTGCCTTTTGAGTTGTTCAAATGCTGCTTGGCATTCCATGATCACTTTAAAGGTTGGCTAGGATGGGGTTTTGTCTCCCCTCTGCCTGTTTTTAAGAGTTTGGTAATTGTAAGGCTATTTTCACGAAGGAAGGGATAAACTGCTGGTAGAAGTTAGCGAACCCCAAAAAACTTTGTAGTTGCTTGTAGATTTGAGGGGGCTGCTATTTCAGAATGCCTCTGACCTTTCCTGAGTCCATCTCCACCCCTTCACTTGATATTTGGTACCCCAGGTAGTCGAGGTGAGTTTGACAGTTTAGCATAAAGGTTTGCTTTTAATAATTTCTTGAGCACCTCATGAACTACTTCGACTTGTATAAGTTGACAGTAACATTTTAAAAATTGAACACTAGTTTTTATACCTTGTACTTAGCTCTGGGAAGTTGGGGGGGGAGGGGGGGAGGGGTAGGGAGGGATGGGTACGGGAGGGGGAGGGGGGATTGTTAAAGATAAAATGTATGTTAAAACTTTTCAATAAAAAAAAAATTGAACACTAGAAGGAACTGAAGATTACAATTAAAAGGAAAAGAACCCTTAAACTCAATTTACAATTACAGAATGAAGCTAAAACCATTGGAAGATTATTTTGAATAATGGACTCAGAAGTTAATTTTAAAAGTATTTTCCTGTATTGATAAACTGTTTTTAAAGGATGTTATGGAACAGAAACAAGTTCTACTGGAAATATCAAGACTGAATTGAAAGTGGATTTCTATAAAAAGAAAAAGATGTTACACTAGACATATAAAAGAAACCAACTGATGTCTTAATAATTAAAATGGATAAACAAACAACAAACCAAGATAGTGATCTGGATAATTTTCCTATATTAGATTTACAAAAGGGACTTGTTAAAGTTTGAGAAATTTTGTGAGAAGGGACAAAGAAAAAATAAAAAAAATCAAGCTCTCTGGAATTATTTGAAGGAACTAATGATTAATATTGGTAGTAAAAGGAAGGAATATGAAGTTAATTTGTTTGATCAAGGTTAAAAGATGTATGTTATTTCTGGTAATCCTTAATGAATTTTATTGACATTTATTTATTAAATTTATTTGCTGCCCATCTCACTATTCAGAACAACTTTAGATGGCTTATAATGTGGACATTAGGAGTGAAATGATGCTTAATGAATTTGTTTATAGATAGGAGATGGGATTTGGGAAGAAGAGATCATTTGTATTTTAAGGAAAGATGATAAGTTACAAAACAGTTTTACTTGTGATGAAGGTGGGAAGTATGTATGTATGTGTGTGTGTGTGTGTATACATATACTTACACATATATTTATTTTCCCATTTTCTGCACTTACTACTGTTCTATGTTTTCAGTGTGTGTGTGTGTGTGGATCTGTCCATCCATCCATCCATATTACATAATCAGGACTGTGATAATGGAGAGAATCTTGGCTTATTATTCTTTTTTCAAATGCTTAAATTTAGAATAGAATAGAATAGGAATAGGAATAGAATCTAACCTAACCTAACCTTGGAGGTCTTCTAGCCCAGCCCCCTGCTCAAGTAGGAGAGCTGTACCATCTCAGACAGGTGAATGTCTAGTCTCTTCTTAAAAATCTCCAGTGATGGAGTGCCCACAATTTCTGAGGGTAAACTGTTCTACTCGTTGATTGTCCTCACTGTCAGGAAGTTTCTCCTTAGTTCCAGGTTGCTTCTCTCTTTGATCAGTTTCCAACCATTGTTTCTTGTCCTTCCATCTGGTGCTTTGGTGAAAAACCTGGTCCCCTCTGCCCTGTGAAAGCCCTTCAGATACTGGAACACTGCTATCAAGTCTCCCCTATTTCTCCTTTTCTTTAGACTAGCCAAACCCAAATCCCGTAGCCGTTCTTCATATGTTTTAGTCTTGGATCATCTTAGTTGCTCTTCTCTGAATTTTTTTCCAAACTCTCAACATCTTTTTTGGCTGCAGTATTCCAGGTGTGGTCTTATAAGGGTTTTATAAAGTGGTAATAATACTTTGGATGATCTTGATTCTTTGCCTCTGTTTATACAACCCAGGATTGTATTAGCTTTTTTGGTTGCTGCTGCACACTGCTGATCGTCCACTAGGATTTAAGGTCCCTCTCACAGTTTTTAAGCCAGGTCTTGCCCAATCTGTATTTGTGGCTTTGCTTTTTCCTGCCTAAATGTAAGACTGCTTTTCTTCACATTGAAACTCTTTTTGTTGGATAAGGCCCATTGTTCAAGTTTGTCAAGATCTTTTTGGATCTTGAGTTTGTCTTCTGGGGTGTTAACTACTCCTGCCAGTTTGGTGTCATCTGCAAATTTGATGAGTTCCCCTTCTGTTCCCTCATCTAAGTATCTAATATCTAATAAAGAATATTTTGTGGAAGAAGGTTGAGACATGCTGTGTCTAGTGCTGCAGATCTAGCCATGCAGAGTACTAAATTAGGTGGAGAGCATTGTTGAATGCCTCTCTAATGGAAAAGATCACTGTGTCTTGTGGCATGGAGGTGGCATGTTGACGCAGTGGAGAAAAATATGAATACCCACTTTTTCCCCATGTTCTTTGCCATATAGGTCAAATTTATGAATATAAAGTCCAAAGGCTGTATTTCTAATCTATGAAGGGGTACAGGTAGATAAACATAGTATTTAAATATTATTTCTTTATCTGCTTGCTTGGCTTTACAGGGATATAAATCATGATATTTTAAGACAGGATATAATTGATGTATCAGATGACATTTGTAAAATATTTAGCAAGCCAAAGATGCTGCAAAATACAAAGAGGAATTTTAAAAAGATTGTAAAAAGATTTACTTCACAAGTGGGCAGCCATTATAAATCAAATAAATAATTAAAAAACTTAATTTAAACTAAAAACACACTTCACGGAGAGTGAGAAACTCATCTCATATTAGAAACTGATCTCATAGAGGATACAGATCACCATTTTGATGTTCTTTATTAGTCATGTTCTGTGTGCCATAATCCATAATACAAATACTTCTAAGAGAGATTAGGATTCAATATAGTATACCAGAAGTACAGGCAGGATTTCGAAGAGGCAGAGGAACTAGAGATCAAATTGCTAACATACGCTGGATCATGGAGAAAGCTAGAGAGTTCCAGAAAAACATCTACTTCTGCTTCATTGACTATGCTAAAGCCTTTGATTGTGTGGATCATAACAAACTGTGGCAAGTCCTTAAAGAGATGGGCATACCAGACCATCTTATTTGTCTCTTGAGAAACCTATATGCAGGCCAAGAAGCAACAATGAGAACTGGACACGGAACCACTGATTGGTTCAAAATTGGGAAAGGAGTCCGGCAAGGCTGTATACTGTCACCTTGCCTATTTAACTTATATGCAGAGCACATCATGAGAAAGGCAGGGCTAGATGAATCAAAAGTTGGAATTAAGATTGCCAGAAGAAACATCAACAACCTAAGATATGCAGATGATACCACTCTAATGGCAGAAAGTGAAGAGGAACTAAAGAGCCTCTTGTTGCGAGTGAAGAAGGAGAGTGCAAAACTTGGGTTGAAACTAAACATTAAGAAAACCAAGATCATGGCATCCGGCCCTCTCAATTCCTGGCAAATAGATGGGGAAGAAATGGAGGTAGTGACAGATTTTATTTTCCTGGGCTCCAAGATCACTGCAGATGGGGACTGTAGCCAAGAAATTAAAAGATGCTTGCTCCTGGGGAGGAAAGCCATGGCAAATCTAGACAGCACACTAAAAAGCAGAGACATCACCCTGTCAACAAAAGTGCGTATAGTCAAGGCTATGGTCTTCCCAGTTGCAATGTATGGCAGTGGAAGCTGGATCATAAGAAAGGCTGAGTGCCAAAGAATTGAAGCCTTTGAACTATGGTGCTGGAGAAGACTCCTGCAAGTCCCTTGGACTGCAAGGCGATCAAACCGGTCAGTCCTAGAGGAGATCAACCCTGACTGCTCTTTAGAAGGCCAGATCCTGAAGCTAAAACTCAAATACTTTGGCCACCTAATGAGAAGGAAGGACTCACTGGAGAAGAGCCTAATGCTGGGAAAGATTGAGGGCAATAGAAGAAGGGGACGACAGAGAATGAGGTGGCTGGATGGAGTCACTGAAGTAGTAGGCGTGAGCTTAAATGGACTCCAGAAGATGGTAGAGGACAGGAAGGCCTGGAGGAACATTGTCCATAGGGTCGCGATGGGTCGGACACGACTTCGCAACTAAACAACAATAGTATTTATACCAATTATACCTACAAAGGGTATTCTTAGCTGGATTGTTTCCTACTCACCTGGAAGACACAGACATTTTTCCCCCTAGGGTCCCTTGCTGATATTTGAGACCATTTTCCCAGTTCTTTGATACAGTCTACTTTGTTAAATATGCTGTTACAGCTCCTCAAGTACTCCTTTTTTCCTTTACATCTATCTCTTTATTATTTTTATGGGCACTAAAGGCCTGGGAAGTTTTTCACTTTTCTTGGATACATTGGAAGAACTCTTCTTTGGGATCAACTCTCCAAACAGCAGCTTACAGGATACATATACACCACCGCAGGCAGATCTTTTTTGTGCACACCCAGCAAATATTGCTGGAGGCCACATCAAAAATGATAGAGATGGCTTGATTTATTTTCTTAAGGCCTCTGGGATCATCTGTCTTTTGAGGGGGGAAAGGGACCCAATGATTGGAAAAGGATGGAGCAATATAAAAAGCTCAGCAGATCTATCTGGAAGTTGAGTCATGGCAATTAGACTTTTCTTGTTGGTTTAAAACATTTTGCTGCTTGTGCAAGTGGCATCTTCAGTTTAAGCAAGTTGATTAGGGAGAATCTGCGTAGGCCGACAGACGTTGGAATGTACCAACTCCTAAAATTCTTAGGAGTCATTAAATGTGGCCTCCCTAATGAACTTGTGAAGTGGTCTTAATCTTCCTTGGGATAGATGAGAGAACCGCATAAAAAATGGGAGACAGGTTGTGTCTGACATCTCTACGTCTATTGAGGCAAGGATTTTACACTTTGGCATAAATGGATTCGTTCAATTCTCTTTCAAATCATCTACTCCAGTGGTCCCCCAACCCCCAGTCTGTGGACTGGCACCAGGCCGCGGCATGCCAGCAACCGGTCTGCACAAACAAGCAAAGCATCCATGGGAAGGCAGCACAGAAAACCACCCACCTTTTCTCCATGTATCCGGTCCCTGGTGCCCAAAAGGTTCGGGACCTTTGATCTACTCTATCCAAAATGTGAACATTAATGTCCTTAAAAGAGTGTTCTTTTTCTTTTAAATGAAAGTGCACTACAGATTCTGGTCCTGTAGTGCTGTTTCTCTTACGCTGGACCCTCCTCTTGTGTAAAGAGCTCTGAACACACCAGACTGCATACACTATATTACTCTTCTTACATTTAGGGTGGACGAATCTCTTTGTATGGGTGGGTTTGAAGAACACAAGTATGTGGTTCCCCCCCCAAAATAATGTGTTTTAGCTTTTCCAATACCCCGTCTGTGTAAAGAATGGCCAGGTTCTTCCATTGACTCGGAGTCTCAGCTTTTGTGTTGTTCTTTTTTGGATCCAGACGCTGATTTAATAAAGGCCCCATTTGGAGATCCACAAGCCTTAAGAGCTGTTCCTAGTTGCCTGTATTCCTTCTTTTGGGGATCCCTGGATTCGAGAATGTTTTCTGCCCTGTGATATAATGTCCTGAGAGAGCAGTTCTGCTTTCCTCAGCCTGCTTCCTCTCTAAATTCTGCTTTTATCAACTGGCCCCTGGTGGAGCTTTTTCCTCTCCCGTTCCAGTGTTCCTTCAACTCCTTAAGTTTTTTCCCTTCCAAGAAACATACCTACTATGTTCATGCAGCCAGATACCTAGTAGCGTCAATGTTATAGAAGCCTGGGAGAGGGTTGTCTAACTCCTACCAAGTCTCCTAGCATAGAGTTGTTCTTAAAAGTACCTTTAGCACATATCTCCTTTGTATCTCACTTGACTTCCTAAAACCCATTGGTTTCTCTGTATGTCTCTCCCCCTTTCTTTCTCATGCATTTGACCCATGGTCACCTGCGAGTGAGGGGTACTGCCTTGTCATAGCTTATACATACCGTGGGTTCTCCAGCCTAAAGTACTTCCACTGGCTCTATTCCCCAAGTCTTTTTGATAGGAAAGAAGTAATCTGACCGGGATTCTCTGAGGAGGTTTCCTCATAGCAATTTTTTTGCTCATGGCCAAAAAAATACCTGCTTAAAAAAAACCCTTCTCCAAGGAATTTTAGTGATTAACTGATTCTTTCTTGTAGTCAAATGGCAGCCTAATGTTTTCTTAGTTGGGTGCCATTCCTCAAGAAACCTTAGTGTCGATCCACCAAAAGATTAACAAGGCCATGGTTTTTCTAGCTGAATCCAGCCAAAATGCTTTAGAGTTCTTTTCCAGGGCTAGAGAGCCACAAATACAGCAGCATGGATGCAAAGTCAGTATTATCTGCCAGTACCTTCAGGGGTACGAATGTAGGTGACTCTTAGAGTAAGTCCTATTTGAAACAAAAGGAAAGAAAGGCTTTACAGCCATCTCTACTCTCTAAGCAACTAACTTCCTTTAGTGCTGTCCATTCTCAACTTAGTTGATGGATGCAAGAGGACTTTGAATCTCATTGTGATGCTTGAATTGCCAGCTGCAATAGTAGTCTACCAGTACTGGGGGGGAGAGGTGTCACATCTCTGACTTGCACAAAGAATGTCACCAATTACAAAATAAAATTCCATTAAAGGTAAAGGTTCCCCGCGCACGAGTGCTAGTCGTTTCCGACTCTAGGGGCCGGTGCTCATCTCCGTTTCAAAGCCCAAGAGCCAGCGCTTGTCCGAGGACGTCTCCGTGGTCATGTGGCCGGCATGACTAGACGCCAAAGGCGCACGGAGCGCTGTTACCTTCCCACCGTGGTGGTCCCTATTTTTCTACTTGCATTTTTATGTGCTTTCGAACTGCTAGGTGGGCAGAAGCTGGGATGAGTAACAGGCGCTCACTCTGCTACGCGGCACTCGGGATTCAACCCGCCAAACTGCTGATCTTCTGATCTACAAGCTCAGTGTCCTAACCCACTGAGCCACCACGTCCCTATTGAAAATTCCATTAGACATAGCCTATTTGCTGAGCGCTGGGTGCTTCACAGACTTCTTTACAACTACATCAGAGAATTGTAAAACATACCCTCAGCACCAGTTTCTTTCTTTCTCCAAGTAATGAGAAAGGAGAATTCTAAATGCTCCAAGCCATTATTGATTTGTTTCCCATAGACTCAATACTATATCCGAATAGAACTCAATATTCAATGTTTTTCTTATTTTATAGTACCACAAATGGAAAAAAAATGAAGAGCCATTCTAGATTTCTTGTGGGGCGGGCGGAATGCTTAGCATTGCAAGTTTCATGTGGAAAGGTCCAGAAATCCATTTTAAATTGCATTCTGTTAAGGACTAACTCTCAAGTAAGCTTATCTCCAATAATAGTCTTCTGAAGGCACAGGGTTGTCAGCATTTCTACTTAAATGACTTCACCAGTTCTCCTTTTTCAACAGAAAATGCATGACATCCAAATGTAATCTAGTCCTTGTTTCATCTGCCCTCTCACATTAGTCAGGTGAAGAGTCATTTGTCCTTTCAGTTATGCCTTTGATTATGCTATGCTTAATGATTTTGCATGTCATGATAGTTCTGACTCTTCTCCTAGCCCAGGAAACAAAAGGTATGGGACTTAATTGGTACTCAATCCGCTGTCCTTATAATTCCATAAAGTCATATTCCTGGTTTGTTCCAGGGTCTTGTTTAAACTTTAAAATGAATACAGTTGTGTTCTGTTTCACTGCAGGTACAGTTGAAGGCACCTGATAAGTATATTACTTCAATAAAATATAGTTTAATAAAGAGAGAAGTTGGACAAAAAATAAATAAAACCTCAATTTTTTAAAAAAACAAAAAGGTTGCAACAGCCTTATCCAGCTTGAATATCTACCTTTGTCAGTTGTGGATTTGCCAGCTGGAAAATCTGGGAGTTTGATGTTCAGACATTTCAAGGGCACCCATTTGGGGAAAGCTAAATTGGACTAATTGATATTACTGCAAAATTGACCAGATGGAATTAATGGATGTCTAGTTTCAAAATCAACTGCAAAGTGCTAGGCAAATATATTGCAACAAGCATGTGATCTATCCAAGACTAGTTCCAAGTGTGCTTTTCTCTCTCTCTCTCTCTCTATATATATATATATTCATTCATTTTCTATATATTTATATACATTCATTCATTCATTCATTCATTCTCTGTACGTATATATAAACCAAAAACCAAAAACCCAATAGTTCTTAAATCACCAGTTTTCAGGAAAGCATGCTGTCCATTCTTGAAAATAGTTCTAATAGTTCTGCATCTGGAAATACAGTGAAAGCATTGCCACAAAATGGAATCTAATGTAAACATATAACATTGATATTAATAAACATTTTTATTTTATTTTTTTATTTTAATTCCATTTATATCCCGCCCTTCTCCGAAGACTCAGGGCGGCTTACAAGCTTAGCAGTAGCCTTCATTCTATGTATATGCCTGCTTGTTAGGGCTTTCACACACACCCCAAGCGGCATTATTACAAAGTCAGCTTAATTGCCCCCAACAATCTGGGTCCTCATTTTACCTACCTGGGAAGGATGGAAGGCTGAGTCAACCTTGAGCCTGGTGGGATGCGAACCTGCACTAATTGCAGGTAGCTGGTGTTACTTAAGGAGGCATTAGCCCACTGCTCCACCAAGGCTCATCCCAAATCATCTATCTACATTTAAGCTATTTTCCCAACTTTTAAACTTTTTGATATTTTAGCCTTGATTGATTCCCAGTTCCTTCCTCTTTGTCCTATATAATTTTTCTCTTCATTTCTATTTTTAAATATCAAACAATTATGATTAATATCAGATTTTGAAAACCAGTGTTAAATCTTAATTTTAAATTTTAGGTCTAAACTATTAATGGAGTAAACCTGAGAGTAAATGGAACAATTATCAGTGGCTGAGAGAAGGATTTTGAGAAGTATGGAAACTTACAATAAGTGCAAGGTCTCAGGGTTGTCCTATTATCTGTATGTACCTTAGAACAGGGACTGCCAACCTTTGATAATGAAGGATTATGCTTAATATTTTGGGTGGCCTTGAACTAGGTGCACAATTTTACATGTGTATGGGACTGGATTTTCATATTACAATATAGAAACAACTATTTCTGCTGTTGATTTCCAAGAATCAACTTGGAAAATCATTTTGTCTTGTACCATATAGATGCCATCTTTGTGAAATTTTGTTCAGTTGTGTATACCATTTCTTGAACAAAATTTACAAAGCTGCACTGGAATGAATGATAGTATGTTTAGTGCTAGAAGAAATGCTTACCAGCATAGCAGACTGGTGCAAGATTTTATAGTAAGAAGTCCTGTGTGGTTGTTGTAAGTAATCTTGTGAAAAATAAAAACGCATTATCCTAATGTAAATGTTTTTAGTGGAAATACACTTGATTATATCAAAATACATTTTTCAGGTCCACATCTAAATTGTCTAAAAACATACCCTGCAAATGTACTCATTTTAGGGCTTCGTGGTATTTGTGGAGTTTTTAGTTTAGTTAAAGTGCACTGGCAGAACAAGTATTAATCCAAATCCCTAATGTTCCTAGTAGCAGAGAACAGGGTTTTTTTTTGCATGAGTTGTTTGTTCCTTTTTTGGTGGTTCACATAAGGGAAAGGCACAGATAGGGATGAAGTGGCCCGTAATAGATTAATGTACCCTTATTATATGAACAGATGAACAAAAATTCAACTCAAGTGAGATATGTCAACTCATGCTGCTTTTTAATTACCCCAAAAGTTTCCAGAATTTAAAAAAAATCTTCCATTGATTTGCTCAATGTTTATCAATAAACTTGTTAAAAGATTTCATAAAATATTGATATCATTGAATGAGCGTATATAGAAACTAAACCAGTCCTTTAAAAATGCGATCTATATAGTACTATTTTTTTCTTTGTAGGTTTCTCAGGTGTTTTTAAACTTGTACTATTGCCCTCACTTGGGAGAGAGTGTCCCTTTGCAAGATAGAACCCACTAAAGAGAGAAGATGGCAAGGAAATAACAGGCAACAGGGAGAAAGCAGAGCTGCTTAACTCATACTTTGCATCAGTCTTCACACAAAAAGAAACTATAGCCCAACATACCAAAAAAACCCACTGCAAAAGACAAATTAGAAAGAAAAAATAAAACAAGCAAGAAAGTGGTAAGAGAACATCTATCCAACCTTGATGAATATAAATCACCGGGGCCTGACAGATTGCATCCCAGAGTTCTGAAGGAGCTGGCAGATGTTATCTCAGAACCATTGCATCACATCTTTCGAAAATCCTGGAGCATCGGGGAAGTACCTGAGGATTGGAAAAGGGCTGATTTGGTTCCTATCTTCAAGAAAGGGGGAAAAAACAGACCCAGGAAACTACAGACCAATCAGTTTAACATCAGTACCTGGGAAGATCCTAGAAAAGATAATCAAAAAACAGATCTGCGAACAACTAGAAGCAAGCAAAGTTATAACTAGTAGCTAGCATGGGTTTGTTAAAAACAGATCATGCCAAACCAATCTTATTTCATTCTTCAACAAAGTGACTAAACTAATAGACCAGCAAAATACTGTGGACCACCAGATGGATCTGTAGCTGGCTGGCAAACCGTACTCAATGAGTAGTCCTCAATGACACTACATCCATGTGGAGAGAAGTAAGCAGTGGGGTACCACAAGGTTTCGTCCTAGGCCTAGTACTCTTCAATATCTTCATAGATGACTTAGATGAGGGAATTGAAAGGGAACTCATCAAATTTGTAGATGACACCAAACTGGCAGGAGTAGTTAACACCCCAAAAGACAAACTCAGGATCTAAAAAGATCTTGACCAAACAATGGGTCCTATCCAACAAAATGAGTTTGAATGTGGAGAAAAGCAAAGTCTTACATTTAGGCAAGAAAAATCAAAGATACAAGTATAGATTGTGCGAAACCTGGCTTAAAAACAGTAACTGTGAGAGGGACCTTGGAGTCCTAGTGGACGATCACTTAACCATGAACCAGCAGTGTGCAGCAGCAACCAAAAAAGCTAATACAATCCTGAGTGGTATAAACACAAGCATAAAATCAAGATCACGCAAAGTATTATTACCGCTTTATAAAACCCTTATAAGACCACACCTGGAATACTGCAGCAAATTTTGGTCATCATATCACAAAAAAGATGTTGATAGATTGGAAAAAATTCAGAGAAGAGCAACTAAGATGATCAAAGGCCTGTAGACTAAAACATACGAAGAACGGCTACAGGACTTGGGTTTGGCTAGTCTAAAGAAGAAATAAGAGAGAGATGATAGCAATATTCCAATATTTGAGGCTTCCACAAAGAAGAGGGGGTCACGTTATTCACCAAAGCACCAGAGAGCTGGACAAGACGCAATGGTTGGAAACTGATCAAAGAGAAGCAACCTGGAATTAAGGAGAAATTTCCTGATAGTGAGGACAATTAACAGTGGAATATCTTGCCCCCAGAAATCGTGGGCGCTCCATCACTGGAGATTTCTAAAAAGAGGCTAGACAGTCACTTGTCTGAGATGGTATAGGTTCTCCTGCTTGAGCAGAGGGCTGGACTAGAAGACCTCCAAGGTCCCTTCCAGCTCTATTTTATTCTATTGTTAGGTACAAAAATGTATTGTAATTTAAGATCAGAGTGATCACGTTATTCATTTAGGAATGTCTCATTAACCTGTCCATTTTATTTGGAGTAAAAATACTTTTAGATATAATTTTGTCCATTTAATAGGTATTAATTTAAACATGTTTCATTGTACTTGGTTTCCATGGAAATAATGCACAGTTAATGTTATTTATAAGATGGAAGTAAAATAGGGTGTCTAATGGGACCCCCTGTAGCTCCGATGAGGAGACTTTGGGGGAAGGATGAAGGCTCGTGGGATTTGTAATAAAGTTAAATGGAAATGTCTTGTAACTGCATGTAAAAGATCAACAATAACTATAAACAAATACTTCATTATTAGAAAAACATAATATTTCCTAACTTCCTTGTATTTGATTTCTTAAATATTGTGTGTGTGTGTGTGTATTTGTGCTTGTGTATTGTTACTAAAATACTAAAATATTAATGGAAGATTTAAAAAAAAAACTTATAGAAATCTCCATTACAATAGAGTCTAGTTTTCACATGCCAATAATTGTCTGAAGCAATTTTTATAGCATTCTTGATTATTGGTTTCTTTTGAAATTTTAGTCCCAAAACTGATATATAAATGCTACTTAATACTATTGGATTATTTCTGTCTCACCAGCCTTAAATCAAAGAATTTTCCTGAATATTAGTATTTAGTAAGTAGTAAGAAGCATTCTGCTGCAGAATGGGTAAGTTATGTCCTTAATCGGACTTCTTCCTGCACCTAGGCTTCTTACCATAAATTTTGTTTCTGTTTAGCATTTGTATTCTGAGTCCTTCGGGAGAAGGGCGGTATACAAATTTAATAAAAGTAAAGTAAGTAAAGTATTCTAAGCAGCAGTGTTTTTGTTTTAAGAAACTTAATGGTTCCCCATAATAACCTTTTTGTATCTTGAAGTTTTCTCAGTGCTTCTGTACACTAGTGCCCCTAGCATTGACTATGTATCAGGTGCTTTGTTGATTAGTATAGTAATAGTATAGTATAGTATAGTAATAGTATAGTATAGTATAGTATAGTATAGTATAGTATAGTATAGTATAGTATAGTATAGTATAGTATAGTATAGTATAGTATAGTATGGATTCTAGGCAGTTTTGTTCAAATAATTTGTTTGGGAGTTTTTTCGGTCCTATATGTTTCATATGTCCTGCTGGGATTCCTTGGGTGACTTCCTATCTAAATTGCTTTTTACACTCCGGGACTAAATGGAGATTCCCAGTGCAGAGTTACCTATGAAAACATTACAAAGAGGATAGCATATTTCTTTCCAACTTTTCTAAGAAAGAAATAATAACTGTATAGATTGAATTACTCCTGTTACATACATAATTTGTGGTTCATTCCTATTGTGGAATATAGTATAGTTAGTACATCTGCTGCATTTAAAATAAATGAAATAATTATTCCTGTCTATATTCTAGCTCTAAAATGTGTATGATTGTTTTTCATGTTTTCTAATTATTGACCCATTGATTTTTGGAAAAAGTGCTGGCTCTTGAGCTAACTGGTATTATATTTTCCATTTAATAAAAGAAATAACATTTATGATTTAAATCCATTCCTGTTGAACTGTTATGTTGAGTTAGGGTCATTATATATGAATGCCTTGAATAGTGTACATCTGAAACATATAAATTATTTATATGCATTTGGCTGTGGGCATAACAATTTCCTGAACTGGGTATTAACCATTACAGATAGTTCTTATTTAGTGACCACAACTGGGACTAGTAAGTCAGTTGTTTAAGGAAAGTGACTGCTAAGTGAAACTGTGTCTATGCTTATTAACTTACCTCAGCTTTCCTTTGCTTTTTACAGACCTGCAAAGGTCATAAATTTGAGGATTGGTTGTAGTTACTTTTCATCACTGTTGTAACTGACTGGTCACTAAACAAGCCAGTTACTCATTTTGTTTCATAGGGTACTATGGAACAATCCTGGGCCTACTTTGTAGGAGTCTGAAAGTCTTCCATGCTAATCTCTTCATCCCTCAAAGCCTCCTCCCCTCCAGAAATCCTGAAAACCCAACTGCAGCTAATCTGATAATGTCACAATGTTACTGGTTGATCTTTTGTAGCTCTTCAGAAGGTTGGAAGCTAAATTGTAGTTTCAAAGTGTTCATCCCAGTCACATAAGGATAATGGATTTTGGCAGGGAAGATTTTCAGTTATTTTTGGAAAAAGTGCTGGCTCTTGAGCTAAATGGAAAGACTAGTGCTAAGGCACTGAGGCAGCTGACCTCCTTTCCACCGCCTCAATGAAAGTTCACCCTGTATTCCATTGGCCATTGCTTGTGAAAAAGTCCCACTCCCCTGCATTCCCATTCTCATTCTAGAGGATGGAGAGGAATAATATAAGGTGGAAGTGGTATTAGACTCTAGACCAGGGGTGTCAAATTGCCGGCCCATAGGTCGATTTCATACGGAAGCCTAGCCCACCCCACTGGAACCAAAGTTGGGGGACACTTCTGCGGCCCTCCAGCAGCCTGATCTGGGCGCCAGAGGCCTTTTCCAGACCACTACTGACCACTACTGAGGTCAGAATGCTTCCGCAGCCCTCCAGTGGCCTGATCCTGGCCCCAGGTGCCTTCTCCAGGCCGCTGCTGCCCGGATCTGAGGACGAGGGATGCTTCCATGGCCCTCCAGCTTCCCATTTCTGGGCAGCAGCAACCTGGAGAAGTTGCACAACACCCGGATTGGGCCGCTGGAGGGCTGTGGAAGGGTCTCCAGGCCTCAGAACCAGGTGGCAGCAAGAACCACAGCAGATAGGAGACGGATCTTTTCAAGGTGAGTCCGGCATGGCAGGAAGGGAGGGGGAAGCATGCAGTATCTTAGTGGGTCAGGAAGGCCTTGGGGGCCTGTTCCATCACTAGGCCCTCCATGGCTTTCCCCACCCTGAGATACCTCATGTTCGCTTAATGAGCCGCAAGCGTCTTAACGAGCAAGGGAGTGATCTCATTTGAGGTACGAGATTCACGCTCATGAGTTTTCGAGTTACGAATGGAATGGGCAGGCTCCATTACACTTGTAACTCGAGTACTACCTATGTGAATCAGTTGCCGTGTCCGAATTTTCATCAGTGATCAAGGGTTGTAAGTCTGAAAAATGGTAATGTCACTTTTTCCAGTGCCTTTGTAACTTTGAATCGTTACTAAGTGAACTGTTGTAAGTCGATTACCTGTACACAATCCTGGCCATTTTTCTATCCAATCTCAGGCTTCCATTTTACCCCTTCATGCTTTATTTCACAATTATTGATCGGATACACACTATTTTGTTGTGGAAGACTGCAGCATAACAAGTTGAGTCTGTTTTCCTGTAGAATGAAATTGTGATAAAGATTGGAAAGTATTATTGTTTTGTTATTATTTTGAATATAATATGTCTTGAATTCTTCATCTATAGAAAATGTGAATTATACTTCTCATTATTGTAAGAGCAATCTGATTGCATCACTATAACTATGGCTGAAATTACAATTATGATGCGCAGAATATTAACATATCAAAATAGAAGAGTGCCGTTTCCTTAATATGTTAGTATTCTGCTTATATAGGAAAGTCTTTATTATCTGAACTCTCTTTAATAGTCTGAAATCATCCAATCAGAAATTTACCAACTTTATGAAAAGTATCTTTTTAATGTATCCCCTGATGAACTATATTGTTGTATGGATATAAAAACATTTAATATAATTTATGTTTATGTTAAAGTAATATAATTATTATTTACATTATAGGCAGACTGATTAAAATTCATTTTTAAGAACTTCTATTTTAGACATTGTTGAAAATAAATTGCTTGTTTGTAAGTAATTAGTTAATGTAGGAATATGTGTGTTTTATGTTGTATTGAATGAAAATTGAAATTGATTTAAAATGCTGAAAAGATTGTTGCTGTTTAAATTATGTTAAATATGTTGGATTCTGCACATATCAAAGAAGTAATTTTTTGTTAAGTATGATCTGACAATAATAAAAAGAAAAGCCTTTTTTAGTTAGGGAAGAAAAGTAGAACTCGGTACTTCTTATGAACTTATTGTATGTAGCATGTGTAGTATGCTAGGGCTGAGGAAGACCCTGTCAAGTCTTTGAGAAATCACAATGGAGCATTTGATTTTTCTATTCCTTTATTTAATTTCTCACCAGGTTTGCCATAGACATCCTCACAAACACAAATTCTAATATAGATTTTTCTAGCGTCATTATAAGTTTGTCCTTATTAGATTTTTACCCTACCGTGTGTGTGTGTGTGTGTGTGTGTGTGTGTGTATACATACACACGTATGTATGTATCTGTATATATTATTCAAGGCAGTGAACACCTAATAATGCTGCCTCCCTCCTATTTTTCCCACAGCACCACCCTGAGAGATGGTTTGAGCTGAGAGAGAATACCCTAAATCACTCTGCTAGCTTTCGTGCCTAAGAGAGGCCTAGAACTCAATACAGATAGTCCTCAAGTTATGATTGTAATGGAGCAGCCCACACATTCCATTCGTAACTCGAAAACTCATTGGAGTGAATCTTGTACCTCAAACAAGATCACTGCCTTGCTCGTTAAGACACATGTGGCTTGTTAAGGGCACATAAGGTATCAAGGTGGGGAATGCCATGGAGGACCTAGTGATGGAACAGGCCCCCAAGGCCTCCCCAACCTACTAAGACACCTCATTCTTCCCTCTTCCTTCCTGCTGAGCCAGACTCACCTTGCAAAAATCCTCTCTGCTGTGGTTTCTTTCCCTTTGAGGGAGAGGAGAGTCAGCTTGGAAATGCTTTTTGCACTGACAGTGGAAGCTCCTGGGTGCTGTAATATTGTGCAAGTTCAAAAGAAATCATGGCCCCCAGAAACTTCCATTCTAGGAGGGGAGTGTTTGCTTCGTTTGCTTGCCTATGGGGCAAAGCATAGAATCGGAATCGGCTGAGTGCAGGAATGTGGCCCAGGTAGTTTGAGAGCAGGAATGAAGCCTTCAACTGAGCGGGGAGGCATTGTGGGGCAAGTCACCTTGCACCTGCCTCTAAGCTGCTTGCGGCAGCAGCCATCTGAGCGGCCACAATCTCCCCAGCCTGACCTTGCCCAAATCCTGACTGCATTTCTCCTTGTCGTCCTCCCAACTCAAGCGGTGGCAGCAGCTTGTTTTTCCACTCTGTCCGAAAGGAAGAATCCAGAGACACAGAGCAGGATTGCTCTCAAGAAGACATGGATGCGCTGTGCACACTGGCTTTATTGACAGGAAGTGGGGTGGTTGAAAATGGCTGTGTTTTCAAGCATTGCATTTGCATACAGAAGGAGCTCCCCATCTCCCTAAGGTCTCCTTTCAGATAAAGTGTTCCAGTGGTGGTGGGGAGGAGTTGGAGGGAGCAGGAGACAGGCACAGAGTTATCACTGAAAATGAAAGTTTCTGGGGTCCGTGATGTCGCGATAGTTCAGGTACCCCATTTTCTATAAAAGAGTGCCTGAACTTGCGTGATATTACGGCATCCAGGAGCTTCCATTGACTCTCTGTCACAAGGCAGCAATCGTGGCAGGGAGGAGACAGATCTTCTCAAGGTGAGTCCGTGCGGCAGTAAGGGAGGGGGAAGCAGTTGTGGGGAACATGGGGGACAGAGTTGCAGAACCTGGGCAGTCATTCGTAAGGGCGAACTGCCGTGGTGCTGCAATATTAGTAATTTTGGGATTTTTCTAGGGGACGCTTATTGTGTTAATTTCGAATGAGCGTTAAATGAACCCTCTTAACTCGGGGATTAACTGTAGTCCACTGGCTGCTAGGCCAATAGCTTACCCACTAATGAAATAATCTTCACTTAGAGACCAACATTGAAATTGACAAAATGAAGCCGTTTCTAAGTCAAACCATACTTGTACTTACTTACTTGTTTTACAAACTTGTGAAGGTCATAAACACAAGCATTGGTTGTAAAATTAGTTTTTCACCACTGCCATAACTGAACGGTCTGTAAACGAGGTAGTTGTAAAGAAGGATATCTGTACTCCAAACTGGCTCTTTCATAGTTAGAATTTAGATACATTTAGATATATTTATTTATTGTTAATTTATTATGAGAATTTAGAATCGGAATACATATATCACGTTTAAGAGAAATTATCATGCTATGTTTTGTATTAAATTAAGTACTATAAAAGGTATTAAAAGAGAGAGAAGTTGTATTTTTTTATTCCTGTGGCTCCCTAAAGCTCAGAAATAACAGAAATTGCTTGAAGAAATAGTAAGCACTTTGAAGATATTAGGGATTTAATTCCTTTTTATGTCCCCTCCCTCCATAATTATGGAATACTTTATTCCTATATACAGCCTCTACCTTTCATCTGTTAAATAACTTGTACATATTCTCCATTTCATGGGTTACAGTATGAAATTAAATTTTACTTTTTTAATTTGTAAGTGATTACCTGTATTTTGAAGCAATATGCTTTATAAATCATTTAATATTGTAACATATTTATTGGAGCTTTCTAATAGGAAATATAATATATGAAGTTATTAAATTTCACTACTTTTTTGTGTGTACTAAAAATTTAGTGTGAGTGTGTACTTAGATGATAATTTAGTGTGAGTGTGGAATCAGGATAAGATCATAAATTGTGCAGGACGTTATGTGACTCTTGGAAGAGCTGGATTTGTTTTTCAGTCTAAAAATTTTCTTATGTTTTTGTAATTTGAAAATATGACAATCAAATTTGCACAATTTAATCTTCTAGCATAGAATGGATAGTGATGATATAATCCATCTTTAGATGTATGTGTAATGTCATTTATTGAATTTCAGTTAAAAATTTAGCTTTTCAAATATTTCCCGGTTTGATGTTTTGTTCCTTTTCAGTGTTCCTTTTCAGTGTTTTCGAAATCTGAGTTACAGGGGTGTAGAATTTCAAACTTCAATTGCAAGAAGATTTTAAGGAATAAAGAGGAAAAAGAAGTATTCCTAGAACTGTTTAGGTGGTTATTATTCAAACAACAACAACAACAACAAAAATGGCGGCCTTACTAGGAACTGCTTCTATCCTCCGATGATATCTGTAATATCATCAAACATCCACATCTGCCTATCCCAAGTTCTTGGTAGGACTCGATAGGTAGACAAAAATGCCAAATCCAGTCTGAACATCTGGCTGACTGTGCGATGATCCATAAAATAATAATAATTATGATGATGATGTTGTTGGAAGGGACCTTGGAGGTCATCTAGTCCAGCCCCCTATACCATTTCAGACAAATGGATGTCCAGTCTCTTCTTAAAAATTTCCAGTGTTGGAGCATTCACCACTTCTGGAGGCAGGTTGTTCCACTGATTAATTGTTCTAACTGTCAGGAAGTTTCTCCTTTGTTCTAGGTTGCTTCTCTCTTTGGTTAGTTTCCATCCATTGCTTCTTGTCCTGCCTTCGGGCACTTTGGAGAATAGCTTAACTCCCTCATGGCCAACCCTCGTCCTTCTTTTCATTAAACTAGACATACCCAATTCCAGCAACTGTTCCTTGTAAGCTTTAGCCTCCAGTCCTCTAATCATCTTTGTTGCTCTTCTCTGTACTCTTTCTAGAGCAGGGGTGTCAAACTCAATTTCATTGAGGGCCGCATCAGCATTGCGGTTGCCCTCAGGGGGCCGGGTGGGTATGGCCAGGGTGGGCGTGGCCTACTGTGTGGGCATGGCTAGAGTGCGTATGGCCTACTGGGTGGGCATGGCCAGCTCTACATTGTTCGCATCAAGGGTGCCTATGGGGGCATGGGCAGGAGTGGGACAGATCTGAGGGTCTCTGGCAGAAGGAGGGTCTCTGGGCCAGGGCCAAGGCAGTGGGGGCTGTTCCCTCACTGTTTCCAGGATGGCTTCGTGGGCCACATGAAACTACTTCACAGGCCGGATCCGGCCCCCGGGCCTTGTGTTTGACATGTCTGTTCTAGAGTTTCAACATCTTTTTTTACATAGTGGTGACCTAAACTGGATGCAGTAATCCAAGTGTGGCCTTACCAAGGCATTGTAAAGTGGTATTAACACTTCATGTGATCTTAATTCTATCCCTCTATTAATGCAGCCTAGCACTGTGTTGGTTTTTTTGGCAGCTGCAGCACACTGCTGGCTCATATTTAAGTGTTTGTCAACTAGGACTCTGAGATCCCTCTCACAGTTACTACTATTGAGCAAGGTACCTCCTAAACTATACCTGTGCATTTGGTTTTTCTTGCCTAAATGTAGAACCTTACTATTTTCACCATTGAATTTCATTTTGTTAGATAGCGGCCGATGTTCAAGTCTGTCAAGATCCTTATGTATCTTAAGCCTGTCTTCTGGAGTGTTGTCTATTCAAAATAGGCCCAGAATTTAAATTGTAAGCCTCACAAAAACTTAAATACCTTTATTAATTACTTATATCTTGGCTAAAATTACAGCAAGCAGGATGTTGGTCAAACTGCATATAACCCCTAGCAGGACCCAGGCTTGCTGATGCATTCTGGATAATCAAGTAAGCCAAAGAATAATGAAAAGAAGTCTATGTGTTTCATTGATTATAGAAACACTTTGACTGTGTTGACCGTATCAAGCTGTAGAATATGCTTAGGAAAATCGGAATTCCAAAATTTCTCATTATACTTATGCAAAAGCTATTTATAGGACAAGAAGCCATATAGCACAATGTGTTGTCTCCAGGTCAGGAAGTAGTAAGACAAGGCTGGCCCCAGTCAACCAGTATGATGGATATATAGAGAGGATAGCGGGGTTGGAAGAAGACATGGATGGTTTTAAAATCGGAGAAAGAAACGTCAATTATTGTCACTATGCTATTGATAATACTCTGGTAGCTGAAAATGCAAATGACAATCCCACAAATATTTAATTCATTAATTTATTCTGGTTTGGAATTTGGCTTTGCTTTAGGTGCTTTCAGTAGGCAAAAGGGAATAAGGACTGAATTCTGTTTAAAATACTTGTCCATTTGAAAAAAGAATTTTACTCCTATTCTGGTACAGCAAAGTTCTCAAAGGTACTTTGCCAACTTTCTTGCAAATCTTAAGTTTCCTTCCTCTCTTTACTTAATATATATTATTATAATTGCATAAATGGTATTTTGGACAGTTGTCTCCTAATTGTATTTTTATTTAAAAGTATTAGATATATTGTTAACGGATATTCCTCTCTCTCTTTTGTAGGGGGACTAGAGAGCTGAAGAGGATACTTGTTTAGCAAAGTTGGTAAGCTGCTTTACTGTTTTGCAGTTTATACACAAATGAATTTAGTTTGTTCACTTTTTAGCTGACATCAATTATATAAAATATATTGTGTGAAATATTTATTACAGAACATAATGTTTATCAGAAGGGGATCTTAAAGCACCAGTATAAACTTGACATATCACACTTGAAAAGGTGGCAAAAAAGATCTGGATTCAGAATTATTTAATTGTAGTTTTTAATAGTTATTTTATGGCTATTAGAATGGCTCTGAAAATAAAATGTTACAGATCTTTTTAAAATTAATTATTGGAAGTAATGGTTTAGTTTCTCAGTATTATCTTATTTTCATTTAATATAAAGTTAGTTTGCTTAATAATATTTATTATTATTAATAATGAATATTTAGTATTTGTCACTTGAATAGAAGATTTTAGGAATATACATTCTCAGTTTTATGGACATTTATTATGAAATACATTACATCGAACTTAGGACAGTATCAGATAAGTGTATAGCTCTTTTTTGTGTTTTGTAGAACAATTATGCTGCAAAGTTGTTGAAAGTCTTGAGATTAAAAAAATAGGATTATATGCTTGTGTGTCTTAATCTCATGACTAGTTGTATGAATAGGACTTTACGATTTTTTCCTTTTCTTTTATTAAAACACTTTTTATAGGAATACTGTAAAGAGCAAGCTTTTTCTTTTCATTAAAAGAAGTGTCTGGAAGGTGTGGGGATTTGGTAACCTCAACAGCTCAAGAAAGTGGAGAAGGCAGAGAATGGAGTTGCAGACTCTACAGGAGGCTCTGAAAGTAGAAATTCAGGTTCACCAGGTAAATAACTTTTTTTCCTTTGTTTCACTTGCAAAACTTACTAGAAACAGTTCTGATTTCAGGAGATCAGGCTAAAAATAGTACTTTCTTGCTAAATTTTGGAACATTTCTAAAATCAGCACTATGATTAGTGTTCGTCTGTTTTTGTTTCTGATGTTTCTGGGACTCAAAGAAGTATTCATTAGTCTTCCATAAAATACATGCTTCACATACACGTACATATGAAAATTAAAACTGAAATTAATTAAAAGTCTTAGAAGACAGAGGCAAAAACATAGAAATAAAACAAAAATAAATTTAGTTCATGGGCTCTTTTTAACATTTTTTAGTATTGCACCAGTTTTTTTTCCTCAGCCAGCTGAGTTCTTTACCTTTTTCTCAACTTTCTGAAACCATGTATGTTACTAAACTATTTCCTTGTTTTCAGCTCATAAATTATGGTTATTAAACCTGAGTTGAATATATCCGGTTCTTACTTACAGTCCATGCAACATTAAAAACAGAAAAAATGAAACTGAATTACAAAATCTGAACCTTAAAACTTTCTGAAATGGTTTATAAAATGTACGTTCCAAGCAGCATGTATCATCGTTGGCATCCTTCAGTCTCGAGAGACTATGGTATCGTGCTCTGGAAAGAGGTCATAAAGCAGCATCTAGTGTGGCTAAAAAGGCCAATTTGAGAGTGGCAGTCCCTTCCACACTGAGGACAGATACAGTCTGTCCCCTTTCCAGTCCCCAGGTTTCACTGGTTCTGGGACTGCCTCTGCCTCAGCCTGCCGCACAAGTGTCTCTTCGAATTAGAGAAGGCCATGCCGTGTCTTTAGCCTCCAGGCTGAATGATCAGAGGTCAAGGTTTCCCAGCTGTTAATGTCCATTCCCAAGGCCTTTAGATCCCTCTTGCAGATATCCTTATATCGCAGTTCTGGTCTCCCTCTGGGGCACTTTCCCTGCACTAGTTCTCCATACAGGAGATCTTTCGGAATCCAACCATCAGCCATTCTCACGACATGCCCAAGCCAGCGTAGACGTCGCTGTTTCAATAGTGTATACATGCTAGAAATTCCAGCACGTTCCAGGACTGCGCTATTTGGAACTTTGTCATGCCAGGCAATGCCAAGAATACCTCGGAGACAGCGCATATGAAAGGTGTTCAGCTTTCTCTCCTGCCTTGCATAAAGGGTCCAAGACTCAGTACAGTACAACAGTGTGCTCAAGATGCAGGCTCTATAGAGTGGAGGTTGCCCAACCCCCGACCTCCACTGCCACCACTGCCTGCGCCCGCTGCTGGCCTCCGTGCCCTGCCGAGGGTGCAGCTACAGCAAGTACTGCGGCCCTGGCTATGCCCAGCTTGTGTGGAGCAGCTGCCACCGGGCAGAATGTGCAGCATGTATACAGATATTGCAAGGCATGTCTTTTTTTTGTCTTACTGTTTTCCTTACAAAGCTGTAAGGACATAATACTATGATTTTAACATTTGTTTTGTCTACAAGTTACAGTAATTTGGCTTTGAATTGAAAGACATTGGGGCCACTTTAGTCCCTGTTATCAAGACTTAAGTGGTACAACCTTAAGGAATTTCTTTTTCAGCATTGTTCATTTGAATTCTTGGCGAAGGGCTAATATTCACTAAAGTGATTCCAGCTTCTGCTGGTAACCAAAGGTGAACAGAAGTTACCCCTGGGCTAATACTTGAAAGCTAGTGAATAAATAGCTTGCATATTCAGGAGGTTCCTTTTAGTCTTGTGTTAAGTTTCCAGTAGGTTAATAACTTTTGCGTATTTATTTCTAAGTTACCTGCCTTTTAAGATGGCCATCGGCCTTTTAACTCCAGACATTTTAGACACTACCAATTGTCTAGATTATTTCCAACTGACTTTTTCAAACTTTATAGTTCCTTGATAGCGGACCTATAATGAGAAAAGTTAGGGAGACTACAATCTTATTCTTTAAAAACTTTTCAGTGTAGAAAATTGAGTTTGATATCATCAGTTATTTTGAAGATAAACTAGCTATACCCCAAAACCTCATTCTACACATGCTACCAAAATTAATTGGCAAATAATTCTAAAATTTTATGGCAGAGTAGTTAGGAAACAGCCTCTTTAAAGAAGGTGCTTTTTTCATCTGTGTATTTATGCCTTAAAGTTAGTTGACACCTGGTGACTGTATGGACAGTTTTCTAAGCAACATTTTTGTAAGTAGCTTGCCATTGCCTTGCGAGAACTAAGAGAAGTTCTATCCTAAAGCAGGACTAGAACTCAATTCCCTTCACTTCTAGTCCAGTGCTTTGCCATTAGCTTAAACAAGCTCTTTTGGAAGAATTAGGAATTTAAAAAGTTAAAAAATATCCCAGATTGCATGTACTTGACATTTATGATTATAGATAAACTTAACGTTCAAAAATAGCTTTAAATTTATCTACTTAACTTTTAAAATGATGACGAAATGTATATTTTAATAAATACATGCACACAAGATGTATCATAAAACTTAGAAACTGATTCAGACAACTTGAGTTTGTTAGGCACTGATGGCAAAAGTATGCTGTCTGCTAAGACAGTAATACTTTTCTTCCAGATTTTTCTGAAATACAGGTTAGACAGTTGCCAGTTGAAGAATTTTTGTTTATCCACAAATGTTTAACTTGTGGTTTGTTTGACTTTGTTCTGATCTTGTCCACTTTACTCTTTCACTCTTATCCTTGGAATGTCACATAATTCTGAATGCCACCATCAACTTGGGAAAAGTAGACTATTCATACCTCTTGAGGTGTAGTGTACCTCTTGATATGTGGCTTATGGGAATTGGAGAATTTCTTTAATAGTTGCTTTTGAACCTGGGATCATTGTTTCCACAAGGTGGTGCTAGGGGACTATTACTCTGTATTTTAACACTATTTTGATATATAAAGTAGGCCTGTATTTTATCTCCCATAATATTTAAGAACATTGTGCAATCTTTCAGGTCATCCAGTGATTTGGGATGATATGCTATCATTATGCTAAATAATATCTAGCTCTGATTTCATGTGAGTTAGTAAATCTGTATCTCTGTATATCAATATCTTATTTAAGGAAAACTGAATAAGAGCCGTTGCACTGTATCCACGAAAAAACTAGAATTGCCAGTAAGAAATTCATCAGATTGAATCCGCTATGGTCAGTGTGCCATTTGTGGTCCTCCCAATAGTTGGCATTTGGGCAGAATAAACTTCGGCAATACACTTTATACAGAGCTCTCTACAAAGATATCTTAAACTAATTGTTAGGCTTTTGAGTAAAAAAAAACTACATTGCCCAATCAGTATCCAGAAAATGCTTTAGAAGTGGATTGCCTTAAAGGAGGCATGCATATCAGAAAAATTGTACATAGGATGAAAAAGTTTTGTTAGATGTTTTCTTGAAAATAATTTTGATGGCCATTTTCATGGTCAAATATGGCTTGGTTTACTTTTTGGAAAATTGTTCCAGCTCTTAAAATTTTATTATAGCCAAATTTAATTGTACAGTGCATTCAGACCCCCTTCGCTTTTGTCAATTTTTTAAATAAAAGATCTTAAAAAGAAAAAAAAAACTAAAATATAACATTGGCATAAGTATTCAGACCTTTTGCAACAACACTTGAGATTTAGCTCCAGTGCCCACTATTTCTCTTGATCATTGCTGATATTTGTATACCTTGATTTGAGTCCACCTGTGGTCAATTAAATTGACAGGACATGATTTGGAAAGGCACACACCTCTCTATAGAAGGCCTCACAGCTGACAATGCATACTGTAGCAGAGCAAAAGCCATGAGGTCAAAGGAACGGCCTGCAGAGCTCAGAGACAGGATTATTGCAAGGCACAGATCTCGGGAAACTGCAATAAAGTTTCTGCTGCACTGAAGGTTCCTAAAAGCACAGCGGCCTCCATAATTCTCAAACAGAAGGAATTTGGCACAACCAGGACACTTCTAAGAGGTAGTTGCCTGGTCAAACTGACCAATTGGAGGAGAATGGCCATAGTAAGAGAGGTGACCAAGAAGCCAATAGTCGCACTGACTGAGCTTCAGAGATCCTGCGTGGAGATGGGACAGAGTTCCAGAAGGACAAGCATCACTGCAGCCCTTCACCGATCTGGGTTTTATGGTAGAGTGGCTAGACAGAAGCCTTTCCTCAGTGCAAAACACATGAAAGCCTGCTTGGAGTTTGCAAAAAAGCACCTGAAGGACTCTTAGACTGTGAGGAACAAGATTCTCTGGTCCAATGAAACCAAGATCGAACTGTTTGGCCTTATAGCATCTTGGAGTGACCTCACAATTATAGAAGATCAATGGTGGTTTGTTAAATCTTAGGCAATTACATCTTTTGGAAGCTCAAATCAGCATGGCCAATGATGAGAAATATTGGAACTTATAATTCAGCTGTAATTTCAAGTTTATTTTTCAGCATACTTTTAATTTAGATGTTAAGTCAGGAAATTTTGAGACAAATTTTCCTTTGGAATTGAGTGTTAGAAGTGACAAAATTTTAAAGTGTCATTTTAAAAATTTGTTTATTCTAGATATTTTTCACTATCTTTGCTTATGCCACAAAATCTGAGAAAATAATGGAGTCATAGGCATCATTTTAATATTTTACTCTGTCGAAATTTGCACTGAGCAATACTCCACTTGCTTTACGTCACATGTTTTTTCCTTTTAACATTTATTCTTTGCAGGAGGTTACATGTCACCTTGTACTTTTCTAACAGTATTTGCATGTCTTAATATTTCTCCATTTTCCTATAAGTACACAAAGTACACAATTTAAGTACACAAATTAATCAACTCCTCTAATTTTTTATCATAACTTTCAATCATTCATTCTTTTTTATATCAAACTTAGTTACTTTTGTGTTTTAATATATTAATTTTCAGATATTTTTTGTTGCATGCTACAATATTATTATAACAATGTGAAATCACAGTTGCCAATTCTTTAACTGATGTTGACTTTCATACATATTGAGTTCTTCTCAAGAATCTAGGATGCTGTAATATATTACCACAGTATATTTTTGGATCCAAGCAGTGTGGCTTTTTGTAATTGATGAAAATTTTGTTAATGCTTAGATTCTCTAAATGCCATCCAAGATTTTTTGGCATGACACCCTGTGTGCTGGTAACCACTGGGACCACCATAGTTGGTTTATGCCAGGGATAGGCAAACCTGGCTCTTTTATGACTCGTGGACAAGTCATAAAAGAGCCAAGCCTACCCCTGGTTTATGCTCTAATTTTTCAACTTCTATTTTCAGATTTTGGCACTTCTCCAGTTCATTGTCTTCTACGGATAGTCCTCAATTTACAACCATTCATTTAGTGACTGTTTAAAGTTAAAGTGGCACTGAAAAAAGTGACTTATGTCCGGGTTTTCACTTATGTCCGTTGCAACCTCCCCACAGTCACATTATCAAAATTCGGACACTTGGCAACTGGCGTGTATTTATGACAGTTGCAGTGTCCTGGGAGTATATGATTGCCATTTGTAACCTTCCCATCTGGTTTCCTCCAAGCAAAGTCAATGGGGAAAGTGAGCATGATTCACTTAACAGCTGCAATGATTCACTTAACAACTGTGGCAAAGAAGGTCATAAAATGGGGTGCAACGGACTTAATAACTCTTGTTAGCAACAGAAATTTTGGGCTCAATTGTGGTCGTAAGTCAAGGACTACCTGTATTTTACTGTCACCTGATATTGCCATAACAATTATCCACACTGTCTTCTTTTCAACCACAATTAAGTCTGATGTGAAGACTTAACTTAAACCAGTCAGAAGTCCTACAGCACTTTAATTTGCTCACTTTCAATTACTTTTTCTATGTTTCTTTTCTTTTTTATGTTCCTACTAGTTTTTCATTACTGGCAAATAATTTTTACATACCGTAAGTTCCAATAAATCATTTTGGTGACTGTTATGATGTTTATAAGCAATATGTGGTACTGTTTCTTCTCTTTCTTTGCAGAGTCTGCACTTAGAATCATTTGATGGTTTTTCAATTCTGCCCTTGATTTCATTAGTTCAGATAGCTTGCTTTTAAGCAGCCAAAGTGGATATAAGGAATTTTCCATATATTATATTAGAAGATAATCTGTCTTCTAATTTTGTTAAAGACCTTTCTGTCCCTGAAGTTGTTCTAATTTAAGTCTTATTTTTGTCACTTTGTCCCAAAGAAAATTGTTTACTTCTTGCCAAAACCACTATACTGCCAAAAACTGTCTTTCATATTCAAAATCTCACATTATCTTTGATGCTTTGCATAATGTCATTTTTTCATCACAATTAGATCAATAATGCTTTTTATATTTATGTTTATTATTTTTGCTGTGTGTATGTAAATTGCACATGTATAAACATTCTTTACTTAAATTCTTTGATCCTGATGCTGTTGCAACTTCTAATTTGATTTTTTGTCTTTTATTTGAATATTTCTAAAAGTGTCTTTATTAGAAATTGAAACGTGTAAAATGAAATTCATGTAACCTATGTAACCTTTAGAAAAGTAAGTTTCAATGCCTTATCTTTTTAAATTAATGATGGAGTGTTTTAAACCTATGAAATAAGATTCTTTTGACCTTAAAATTGTTAATTCAGCAAAATAATCATACATTGGATACTTGAGATAATTTTTAATTAAGGTATTTTCTTTGTTATTGGAGATACAATAAAGAAGTTGGAAGATGAACTAACACAATTCAGGTTTATAATACTTTGGCTACATTTTGGACTGAAAACAAAGGTTTGTAAGTGCAAATCTATAATGGGTGCTGCCACTCAGCGATGCAAACATTCCTCTAAAGTATATCTCTAGTAAATGGAATCTGTCGAGTGTACCAAGATTAATGGATACTTTGGGCTGGGGTGATAGTCACCCAGATTTGCATCTGGCTTTATTGATGTCAGTTCTTTGTCACCCGTATGATGTAAATTTGATATTTCAGTTGGGCTTGTTACTGAAGAAGTGTTTAGAATGCTGTCCTGTTAGATTTTTGGAGTTCTGTTTACATCATTGTAGTCTATGGAAATGGAACACTGTTGACTTGATCCTTGCCTATCTTGACTGATAAGATCTAACAAAGCAATTATTGACTTGGTAAGCATAAGTGGCATTGAATACCTTGTAATCAAATCTGACGGAGGCATTATATGCCCTTTCCTGAAAAGAATCTCCCTGGGTCCAAAATAGTTAATATGCCTGCTTTGACTATCATTACTGAGAGCGTTATAGTCAATTTTAACTGTTCTTAAATTATTCTAGTTACTGGCCTTAATGCTATACTGCGGAGGTAGACAATTTGAGGGGACTTACAGACATATTATGTGTTAATAGACTTCTATGACTACTTATCTCAATTATAGATAGTCCTTGACTTACGACCATAATTGAGCAAATTTATGTTGCTAAGTGACACGTTTGTTAAGTCAGTTTTGCCCCATTTTACAAACTATTTACAAATATAATTCAGTTGCCAAGCTTCTGAATTTTGATCACATGACTGGGGATGCTGCACTGGTCATAAGTGTGAAATACAGTCATAAGTCACTTTTTTCAGTACCGTTGTAACTTTGAACAGTCACTAAATGAACTGTTGTAAGTTAAGGACTCCCTGTACATGACTCTGGGTAGTTAATAACATTAAAAATATAAAACATACAAAAAACATAAAAACATACAGAACCTGGGACAAATAACAAAAGGCATCAGTCAACACAGGCTTGAGCACAGAATCAAGTCTTCAAGGTAGGACTTTATCCAAGGCCAACTTGAGACCTGGCCAATCAAACCTCTGGAGGAAGGGTGCCATAATAGAAAAGGTTCTGTTAGATCTGTCATGTGATGTTCCTTAACAAATGGTATCTAGAATATGCTCTCCTTCCTGATCAGATAGGAATGGTAGAGACAGTTGGGAAGAAATAGTCCCATAAGCAGGGCTTTTTTTCTCATAGAACGCTCAGAATGGAGTTCCGGCACCTTTTTTGGATGGAACCTTGTAGGGGAGGCAAGGCAGCTTGTATGACATGTGTGAGTTCCAGCACCTTTTTCTTTTACAATATAAGTAACCTGATTCCAGGCCATAAAGGGCTTTAAAGGTGACTACCAACACTTTGAATTGCACCTGGAAGTATACTGGTAGCCAAAACAGTTCATGGAACAGTGGTGTCACATTTGTTGAAAAACAGGCAACACTAACCTTGTCTTTACTGGATCTTAAAAGAATCCTAGAAAGTCATAGAGAGTACTAACAAAATCTGTCTTCTATTTTCAGAAATTGGTTGCCCAAATGAAACAGGATCCACAGGTAAAACACGTTTTTTTTGTACTCTTAATTGAGTATTGGATTATTAAAGTTTAATGTAAGATCCAATTTTATATATTTCTTTGGATTACTTTTTGAAATTAAATTAAAACCTAAAATACATTTAGTATATGAGTAGAAGTATGTTTGATACTTCATTCTATTCTTCAGAAAACTGTGATTAATTTTGGGTTTGTGCTAAACCAGTGCCTTAACACTTATGCTTGCTTTAATCCATAGTTTGTAATTCTTGTTTGGCAGACAAGCAAAATCATAGTTCTCTACAGCTGGGAAAATCTATAATTTGCTTTGAACCCAGAAGTAAAATTGAGCAGATTATGGAGCTAGAATAGAGATTGCAGTGTGACATGCAGTCATGTTACAGGAAGGCTACAGCTGAGCCCAACATTTCTGTGGCTAAGCAAGAGTTCTTAAGTTAGTTTTTCCCCAATTTACGACCTTCCTGGCCACAGCTGTTAAGTGAATCACTGCGGTTATTAAGTGAATCATTCTGTCATTAAGAGAATCTGGGAAGATTACAAATAAGTGATCACATGACCCCATGACAGTGCAACTGTCATAAATACATGCCAGTTGCCAAGCACCCAAATATTGATCATGTGACATGCGGATGTTGCAACAGTCATGTGTGAAAATCAGTCATAAGTTATTTTTTTCAGTAATTTTGAATGGTCACTAAATGAATGGTTATAAGGTGAGTATTCCAGAATAGACCTATTTTTTATTACTCATGAAATAAGTAAACAGCAGTATCAAAATTATGAAAAAGTTCCTTGAAACTATGCTTTATAGAAAAGTTACGATAGATTATAATTCACATTATACATTTCCTTATAAAATAGCCATTTATGCACTGAATGTTGAAGGAATATTTTACAATTGTGGGGCTGTGCAAAGCACATGTAGTCCTCAACTTACAACCACAATTGACTCCAGAATTTATGTTGCTAAGTGAGAAATTTGTTAAGAGTGTTTTGCCCCATTTTATGACTTTTCTTGCCACATTTGTTAAGTGAATCGCCGCAGTTCTTAAATTAATAAAACGGTTGTTAAATGAATTTGGCTTCCCCATTGATTTTGCTTTTCAGAAGGTCACAAAAGATGATCACATGACCCCAGAACACTGCAACCATCATAAATATGAACCAGTTGTTATGCATCTGAATGTAAATCACATGACCATAGGGATGCTGTAACGGTTGTAAGTGTGAAAAATGGTCATAAGTCATTATTTCCAATGCCATTCTAACTTCGAACAGTCACTAAATGAACTGTTGTAAATCAAGGACTACCTGCATTTAATGAGATGTTTGGTGAAGAACTGAGTTCCAGGTAATTTCTGCACACTTCCATTGTGTATGGTCCCAGTGGAAGCACTGTCTCTACGTGTATGCTACTTTAGTAAATTGTGTTACGAGTTTGAAATAAAAATTCCAGATTTATATCTAACAACTATTATTAGGCTTATTGTAGAGAACAGAATTCCAGTACTCTTGATTTTAAGGAACTTGATAAAGTTCAGTGAATGTGTATGCACTAAAACTTTTTGAAGTGTGTCTCCTTTTACCTTGTGTTCTTGTGAGATCCAGAGGCTGTAGATCAGATTTAGAGATGCACAATAGTTTTGTGTTAAAGAACTTTTGAAATAATTTCATTTTTTTCTTTGCAAAGAACAACCTATAGAGTTTCCATATTTGCTTTTATAGACCATTTAAAGTCCTCTAGAAATCCTTAGTAATCATTTCCAGTGAATCATGCTTCATATTTTGTCTTCTGTCAAGTGTGACATTAGCCTGAGAGTCACTAAGCAAAAACAATATTAATATATTTTTGCTTTCTTAAGCAGTCTTATTGCAAATCTTTATCAATAAGCAGAATTGTTATACTTGTTTTTTCTAAGCAGAATGCTGACTTGAAGAAGCAGCTTCATGAACTCCAAGCCAAAATCACAGCTTTGAGTGAAAAACAGGTAGGGAACTGGTATACCTTTGACATGGATTCCAAACTTTTATTACGTTAGCAATTGTGTGTGTGTGTGTGTGTGTGTGTGTGTGTGTGTGTGTGTGTAAAAATAGATGCAACAAGGTAGCATTTTAGATTTTCTTTAGTGTACCAAAACAGAAAAAAATTATTTGGTATTTGTATGTGTGTATGTATCTATGTCTTTGAGTCATACAGTCTTTAACTCCTAGCAGCTACTTGGACATGTCCATGCAATTTTCTTTGCAACATTTGCTAGTTTCTCAGGATTGAGTAAGTAATTGGCTTGAAGTCATCCAGTTGCTTTTTGTGCGTAAGGCATTACTACAATTCATAACGTCCCATCTTGTAGCCCAGTGCCTTTAACCACCATTTTAAACTGAATTTCATTTGGGACAATATTTAAAGTGCAGTTTATCTGGGGATGTGCAATGTTGGAATCTAGGCTCTATAACTTTACTGTTATAAGAGAGTATTATGTATACTCTAAAAGGTACAAATTGGAAAAAATTGGTTACATTAAGAAGAGGGATTACTCAACCAAGGGTTGCATACTGCTTCCAGTTTGCCATTGAATTTGAATGTTGGTAGTGAACTACCAAGAAACATTGTCTAAATATTTGTTGAACATTAAAGATGTTCATTAATGACAGATAAATAACAACTAGGCTCTTACGGATTTATATAAAAACTACCCATTAAAGTGTAGGATTGTATGGGATTGCTCTATTTATTTTTTAACCTTTTCTCATTTTTGAAAACTTTATTTAATGAAGAACAGTGGAATATTTGAATACTCAGTGTGTGCCTATGTGTATGTAATCACCTAGATCTCTCAAAAGCATCTGGCTAACCATTCCAAGAACAGATTTTTCTTTATGCTTACTTTAATACATTAATAGATGATAAATTAACGGGTTAATTTTCCCTTCTGGAACAGCCTTTTCCAATCTCTTTCTCCCAAAAGATGCATATGATGTGCCCTCACTTCCACTATTTAGGAAGGGAATTAAAAAAGGGAAGATGTCAGGAAAGCTTTCTATTGTTAAATCTTATAATTGAGAAATTCATTACTGCTGTGTAATTCTTATTTTGTGTTTTATTATATTTTTTGTGCATTGCATTGTTTTGGGACTGTATTGATGGATGGATAGATAGATAGATCTATCTTAATGTGCTACATAAGGCTAAATGTAACTCTTGGCCTCCAAAACCCTCAATTGAGCATTATCTTACAATGTATCTGTTGTAATTAGTTTTATTCTTGAATTTGGAGCATAACTTCTCAGTTTATTTTATAGCTTGAGCATGTTACATTACATGTTTGAAAGGCCTGTCACATGTTTTCAAATATATATCAGTCCTGAATTTTTGACTGATACTACAAGGTACTATGGAGCATGTATATACATATGAGCATTCAAGGAAGAAATCTCTTGATATGCATATGAATAAAAAAAACAATTTATATGGTCAACTATTTGCCAGAGTGACTCTGGGTGGTCAAAATAACGGTAAAAACAAGAATCAACATAAGTAAAATTATAAACCAATAATATTCTGTCTATCAAATACATATATTGATCTTTAAAAATATTTAGGGAAGGGAATCAGAATAATATACTTAGAATTGGTTACAACTGAAGTGGCCTATAAGCCTAAATAAATACAGGCAGAATTCATAATCCCCTGTCAGAAACTTTTCCTAAAGCCTCCTTGACATTTTTTCTTAATTCTGGAAGGTTCTGAATAGAACCAAAAAAAAAATGTTTAGATCATATAGTATATTGAGTTATACAGAGGACTTAATGTATTTATTTACTTGATTTATATAACCACCCATCTCACTTTTACATGAAGCAGAAGTAGGAGCAACATTCTTTGGTTAATGTATGCCTCTAAATTATATTCAGATGCTCAGTGAATTACATTTGTTAATTGCCATCGCAGTATCGGGATGAGGTCTGTATAAAAATTGTGTTGGAATAAATTTTTAAAGAAATAATAATAATAATAATAATAATAATAATAATAATAATAATAATAATAATAATAATTAGTTGGAAGGGACCTTGGAGGTCATCTAGTCCAACCCCCTGCTCAGGCAGGAAACCTTATACCATTTCAGTCAAATGGCTGTCCAGTCTCTTCTTAAAAACCTCCAGTGTTGGAGCAATTAATATTTATCAAATTTGCCTTGAGTCCCAGTGGCTCTGGGGAATTCACAACAATTAAAACAAAGAAAATACAATAATAACAGTTTAACAGATGGTGAGAATGACAGATTGGACAGGGATGAAGTGTCTTAACTCTTAATTCTTCCTTGCTCAAACCCTGGGCAAAGATCCTTGTCTTTAAGCCCTTCTGAACAACAAATTAAAGGGAAGAACCAGTTGGTTGTAGTGGTTAATGCGTCTGGTTGGGAACCTGGACACCATAATTACTAGTCCCACTACCTGGGTAACCTTGGGCCAGTCACTGTCTCTCAGTTTTAGGAAGGTGGCAGTGTCAAACCATTTCTGAAAAGCCTTGCCAAGAAAGCTGCAGGGATTAGTCCAGGCTGTTACCAGGAGTCAACACTAACTCAAAAGGACAAAAGAAGTAGGTGGGGGACACCCAGACTGCATCACCCCTGCAGGATAGAATCAACTGGATAGATACTATGGAATACTGTATAAAGCAATGTGATTTATATCTGGGTATTAAATAAAAAAAAGTTCAATTGAATGTGTGGAATTTATCTGAAGAAAAATAATATCTGTAGCAAACGAGGGCTTAGTACTGTTAAACCAATTATGTACCTCAGAATATTCTTACAAAAAATAATAAAAAATAATGATTTTCAGACTTGGAAAAATAAAAAAGTCAATTATTTTAATATGGAGAAAGTTAAAATTCTCCCTGGTTAGGAAGAACAGCAGTAAAAATCAATACTTTCAAATTTCTATTTTACATGAACCCAATAAGAATTGAAGACCTGGTATAACAAAATACAGAATCAAATAATTTTATAAGATCAAAGAAGAGACCAAGGGCCAAGATTTGAGAGAATTGTATATATTGGCATTACCAAATTTTAAATTGTATTATCAAGCCATCTGTCTAAATTGGATCACAGACTAAATTATACCATTGTACAGCTGGGTTACCTCTCTTGAGGTAAGCATTTTGCATAAATATTTTTGGCTTGATAGTTATTGAAATATAAAACCTACATATGCAGTTCAATCATAAGCAGCATATTAAAAGTATAGATTTGAAATACAGGAGAAGAATCAACCCAGACTTACTGCCTCTTGTCTCAATGTTAGTTACTTATTTTCATGAAGATGAATGTACAAAGTATTTGATGAATTACTAGAGAGATATTTAATATATAATAAAAGAGCTGTTTCTTAATAAAAGATTCAAGAGTCTTCAGAATAGTTACAATTACCTAAGTAATTCAATATCTTCAGAATAATTAAAAACAAAGTAAGAAATACAGTGGTATGCCTAGAAACCTAACTGAATTTTAGCAAATTATAATACAAAACTAAGAACATTTATTTGGAGCTTATTTTTAAGTCGTTACTGAAACATGATCTAGAAATCAAGTTAAACATTTTATGATTTAAACAGGACAATTGACTTGTAACAATGACTGAGAGACAGATTAAGTTTACCATTAATATTAGAGAAAATTGGTCTAAGTTGTTTTGCGATTGATAAATTAATCTAGTACTCATTGGCAAAACAGATAATTCCTTTTCTAAAAACAGTTGGAAACACAATAAGACTGAATCAGTCATACAGTATTTGGTGGCAATACGGTAAAATCTAACAATTCTGGAAGATAACTTATTATTTATTTATTATTATTATTATAGAATGAATTTTAGAGGTTGAGTTCTCTTTTCTGCATCTATTTTTCTGTAAATATTACTAAACCTTATATTCCTACCAAATATATTGCATTAGTTCTCTGTATGATAATAGCTGCAAGACGTTTTCTGGTGAGTAGAATAGAACATAGAATGTAGAACAGAATAACTTTATTGGCCAAGTGTGATTGGATACCCAAGGAATTTGTCGCCAGTGCATAAGTTCTCAGTATACAAACAACACTGTACATACAAACATATAAACAACATGTACATACAAACAAGTGTACATATAAACAGCAAGGGTAATATAATCAAAACATACCAATAGGAGAAAGTAGTGGAAAAGATGAGAAGGATAAGCCATACTACATGGGTAAATCTCCTTAGACATAAGACAATACTGTGGTAATTAGGTGCTCAGCAGAGTGATGGCACTAGGAAAAAAGCTGTCTTTGTGGCTAGTTGTTTTGGCATGCAGTGCTTCTTAGTGGCATCCTGAGGGGAGAATTTGAAACAGTTTATTTGAATTTGAAACAGTTTATGACTGTTTTTGACTCCTTTTGACCCATGCAGTATACTGGTCCTCAGTGGAAGGCAGGCTGGTTGCAGGGTTTTTTCTGCGTCCATTGAAGTCTGTATCTGTCCTGTTTGGTTGCTGTACCAAACCAGACAGTTATAGAAGAACAAATGACAGACTCAGTAATTCCTCCATTAAACTGTATCAACAGCTCCTGGGACAGTCTGAACATTCTGAGTTGACGCAGGAAGAGCGTTCTTTGTTGTGCCTTTTAATGGTTTTGATGGTTCTAATGTTAGATGTAATAAAATAAATTATTTATTTAATAAATTATAAATTATAATTTTATTGGAAATTTCCTCTTCAAAAAAAATGGCATATAGACCAAACAAAACGGTTAAACAACGTATACAGCTTTGTATACAGCAACATTCTATACATCAGAGTATACATAAGTTTTAATATTTCCTATCTGAAGTACAAGTATGATGCACCATTAAATTTGAGTTGCAAACTATACATATATACTTTTATCATATTTAAAATGTTGGTCTTGTTAACATGATATTTTAATATATTAGCTTCTGCTTGAAATATTAAATGTACATTTTTTACATTTAAAAGAAAATTTTAATTATTCATTATGACTCATTTATCTTATATTGTCCAAATTAGATGGCTATTGAATATTGAATTGATCTTTACCGTTTGAAATCTTACTTTAATGCTAGAAAATTTACTATGCAGCACTGATCTGATGTTAGATCAGTGTTGAAGTAGCTGGGTCTATGGTGATATGGAAAAAGACGGCTTAGTTTTGGATTTTCAGTAAAAGTTATATTAGTTTTGTACCATGAATTTTATTATCCAATTGTTTTAAGGGTGGGGTGGGGGGTAATTTTCATACTTAGGAGAAATTGTAACCTCTAACTTCTTTTTCTGAGAAAAAAAGAATGATCAAGTCTCTTAAGTTGCAATGAACTATCTGTATAATGGGAATTAATTCTGCTTTCATGGCAAATGCAATCAGTAACTTAAATTTCTCACATTAATTAATACAGTGAATTATTTTTAAGTTAGTAAATTCCTTGGTTAGCCCACAGTGTTTTCTAACAGTTTCAGAAAAGTTTCATATACTAATAAAAGAATTTGCAATTATTCTTTACAGAAATAGAGATAAAATAGATTACTGTATTGGGATGGTGTTTATAATTTTGTTAAAATAGATAAATGGTATTTTCATAATTTTGTATCACAGATCCTCCATTGTGGAAATCTGCATTCTGTAACAAAAACCATGTAACAACAGTAACATTATTTTATTTTTGACCCTTGGGAAAATATTCCATTTTTTAAACTATTAATCTTTTATTGATATATATATGTGATAAAAACTGTTACATAAGAACAGTGCAGCTTGTGCTTCCAGGAGGCTTTGATTGAATTACAAGTAATTGTAACTGATTACAAGTATTAAAAGTTCTCCATAGAACTTTGTATACAAGCTATTTTCATTTGGAAAGTATTTTATACTGTAGTGTCGATATTATCTTGACAAATTAAGAAAAAGGGATCGTGAAGTGATATTTTGACCTAAATTTCATAGTGAATTTGACAGAAATAGAACTCATGTAGTTTCAGCTACTTGGGTAGTCATACTGTATGTGATGACTCAGATAATGCTTTTTATTTTATTTTTTTGAATTTGTACTTTAAATTTGTACTGGTGAATTTTGACATGTCTTTCCATACAAAGTTAATTTTTCTTTTTTCTTTTAAAGGTTTGCCCCTAGAATAGAAATAATTTAAAAGCACAGGTATTTTAAAGGGATTAAAATAAGTTAAATGACTAGCTCAAGGTCACCCAGTTTGCACCTAAGGTGGGACATTTTCTAGCCTGATGGCTTAACTGCTACACCAAACTGACTTTCAGTACTTCTTTATATGTAACTTAAAACAGTATTTGAATCCCTTAACAGTTCTCAGGGTCAACTATACCGCTTACATGAGGTCTGTGAGTTAATATACAGTAACAAGGGTGTAGTGCTGTATGGTTTTTTGCTGCCAGCTCTATATCCCCTAAGCTCTGTTGCTAACCTCCATCATAGTAAAAGATAACTGTCCTGTCCTAAATGTTACTTGAATTGAAATGTGCTCATGAAATCAGATAGAGGTTCCATTTGATCCTTTATCTCAGGCTGCCACATGTTTTAAAGCCAGCTTTGCTACAAGAAGATGGCTGTAACAGCAAAGCTGTCTCTCAAACCAGCTGGTACATTACTCATGTTCTGCATGTATGTTCTTACTCTGTTGTCATGTATATCTAGGTAAAGGGAAGAGTCAGAGCCTATAAAGAAGGAACATGACTATCTTAGAACGGGAAGCTGTTGGCACTTGAGATTCAAAGTGTGGCCTGGTGGTGGCTGGTCAAAAAAAGGTGGAGTAAAAAAGGCTGCAAGAAAAAAGAAATAGAAGAAAGAAGAAAAGAAATCCAGAGATAGTGGGATAGGAGTAGTATTTGCTACAAAATATCAGTGAAGCCTATGTAACTAGCCCAGACTAATCACATGACTATTCTAGACACTGGATTAGGGAGTTGGACATTGGAATTGGCTGGGAATTCCATGAGGAGAAAGTAAAACTCACTTTACAAATGTCTCACTTAACAACAAATTTTTGGCTTCATTTTGGTTGTAAGTCAAGGACTACCTGTACCAGTAAACAAATGAATGTCTGAGAACTCATGACTTCTTTTTGTTCTCTCCGAATATGAAAAAAAGTGTAGCATAGTGAATAATGAAACACTTAGTATTTATTAGAACATTTTCTTTTGGGGGTTCTTTTTTCTTGATTGTTCCAAGAAGTGGGGTGGTGTTGGTGTTCATCAATGAGCAGTGTAATTGGAGAGCAAGAAAATATCATGAATTCTCAGACATTCATTTGTTTACTGGTACTGCAAAAAGGGAGCACTAGTGCTTTGCTATTTACACCTGCCTATCTTTGCTGTGAAACCTCTGTTGAAGTGATTGAGTGATAGCACGAACAAAATTATCTACAAGTAATCACTTGTCTTCAAAAATCTATTTCCAAATTTTAATTATTTTAGTGAATTTAAATTTAATGGTTGAAAAAGTTTTGTCTACATATGAAAAGTTACTTTTGTTAAAAGAAAAGTGTTTCCTTTGTCACCATATTTATCTGAAGTAATTATCAATACTATAGGAGAATCTATAACAAATTGAGAATCCACAAGTTGTAAGGTTTCAAAGATTTTAATTGTGTTCACCCCTCCTTTTGTAGAGGTTGGTGGAAGAAATCCTTTTTGTTATTATTACAAATTTGTGCTCTATTTAAGATAGTAATTAAAAACACTAGTTTATTGCAAATATTGTTAAAGTTGCCTGAAGTCAAATTATATTGTAAACTATATTCCCAAAGCACTTTTACAAGTAGGAGCATAACTATTTTTATTTCTATTTTTTTCTCTTTTACTTTCTTTTCTTTCTTTCCATATAGATAATTTTTAAGTTTGTTGTAAGCCCATAAATATAGGCATATTATAAATGGAAAAACAGAGAGATAAAGAAGCAAATGAAGTTTTTTTTTCTTCCTGTTTGCATGTTTTTGAGTACTTTTGCCCAATAATGAACATACATTTGAGTAACGTCACTACACATTCATTTTGATAGCAATAGGGGACAGTCAAGCTACAAATTATCAAGGAAATATACAAATCATAACTTGAATAATAGCTTTTATTATTTTATACAAAAACATGACCATATACATGAGCACTATTTAAATACAGTTAAATGAATATAATTTAAGCATGACCATTACTAAAGTAAATCATAGTATGGACAATAAATTGGTTAACCTGTACATTTATTTTATTGCAGTATCCCTCTAGAAATTATAATCTTGCTAACATTTTTTTAAGTTACGGTTTTATTCTGCTTTCATAATTTGTGGCTTTTAGTTTATGTATATATTTCTATTGCTATTTTGGTTTTTATAAATGTTTGAAGCAGTTCCCAACCCATGGGATGCGATGGAATAAGTCAACCAACATCTTTCCGCCCTTATATTAATTGTGAGCAAAGGGCGGGGGACTTCCTTATTTTGAATATAATGTAACAACATATCTTTTCAAACTAAAATACATAGAACTTATTTTGACACATTTATTCTGGAGAGATCATGAGAATAGATCTATACAAAATTGGTTTACATGGTTCACTGACCTCTATGACACACTGCAGGTGAAGAATATTTTTTTTTGTACTTTTATTTGCAATTTTAAGGATTATCAGTTTTATTAGATTTTTCCTTCCCTACAGTTCAGGAGAAATTTTAAAGAGTAATGAAAGAAGTGTGACATTAAGCAAACAGTATTTTGTTTTCAGCTGTATACGGGAAAGCACAAAATTTAAGGAGGTATGTATATATTGAGCTATGTCTAAAACTAATATTCTCTCAGTGGAACAGATGCTTGCAAATTAAATGTTCTCCTATTGTAGTTCCCTTTACACTTAAATCTGCTCCAAATGATTAGAGGGCCTTCCAAAATAGTTTTGAACAGCATGTGGAGAAACCACAGAAAAAATGGTGGGGAAGGAATGCTGAATAGAATGTACTGATAACAATTTACTAATTCTTTGTTTTCAGAAGTTTTTAATTATTCAAAGATCATTTTAACTTGTGCTTGTTCATTTGACTTGTACATAAGCCAAACACATTAGATACCAAGGAATCTTCTTTTTGAAACTGAAATATCAGGTAGTCCGTTGATTTGTGTAAAATGTTCAAAATCAATATTTTCATGGAAATTTGTGAGAAAATCTGACCTTTTGGTCCTAGCCAGCACTGTTTACAAGAGCATAACAATTTGTAAAAGCCATTTTTCCCATTTAGGAGTAGTTGACTTTAAAACAGATTGTTTAAAATAAAGAATATTTGACATATCTTTCATAATATAGTTGTTGGTGATATAAAAATGGCCAGAACTTATGCTGTGGAATATATTCTAAATGGACTTGATTGCCAATGAAGCAAAACTTTTTGAGAAAGAATTAAATATTATTAAAATGGAGAGGGATTCTTCAGAAAATACAAATGTTCATATCTTTTGCAGTTTTTCAGTACAGAATTCTATGAACAAATTCAAGATAGTTTTGTAATTTGACACTTACCATGCCTGACCAATTGCAGTTTCCTGCAATTGTGCTAATAACTTCTGACTCTGAGCTAGCACAGTTGTTTTAAGTGTTTTGCAAGTAACTAGCTGCAATTCCTTTGGGAAAGTTGTCCAAGAAATAGAGCATTATATACAGATGCATTATCTAATATAGAACAAATATTTAAATGTAGAACTGTTGGTCCTTTGAAGTTTGGAAGAGTACAGAATGAATTTGTACATTCATTTTTTAGTCTGTTCCAGTGGGAGAAGATTGACGTGACACCAGCAGAGGCTCTGTAAGTGTTCCACTGTGTATAACACCTTAGGTTTTGGCCTAGGATTAAGAAGACCCAGCTTTATATATCCAAATGATGATAAACCTTACTAGGGAAGTTTAGGCCTGTCATTGTCTTTTATTGTAACTCATAAGGCTGTTGAGTGAGATTAAAATACGGTATTTACTTTCCATTTCTAAAGAAAAGATATGATACAATGTAGTAATAAAACAAATGACTTTTAGAGCTGAAAAATACAACATCAGTTCTGAAGCCTAGTCAGTATGGTAGTATTGATTGATTATGTGCTATCCAGACAGTGTCGACTTTTAGGAACAACATAAATATTTCTCCCTGATGAACTGTCCCTAACTTGGTTCCTTAGAACTTCCAATCATGCACCTATTGCTACTATAACTGAGTCCGTCCATGTTATTTCCTTCCACCTTTCCCAACATTAGAACCTTCTCCAGAGAGTTTACTTCAAATAATGTGTTTGGTCTGGATAAAAAAAAGGGTCCTGCTCAGAAATAAAATAATGCTAGAATTAGGAGAAGGTAACTGAGATTTGGTTAACATGGGGGGTTTATAGTATGATAAACGTAATGTAGATTTTAAAACATCATGGGAGAGTGCCATATTCAGTATATTAAATTGTGCCTGAAAATACCTTTATAGGTCTCAGCACAGGAAGCATTATATAAAAAAGAAATAAGAGGCAAAGATAAATAGTTGACATATCAAAATCTGTTAAGACAGGAAGGTGAAGTACCTAAGGATCCATTGGAGTTGATCATCTAATAAATATAAATAAATAAAAAACTTGAGTAACATCAGATTAAATAATACAAAATTTAAATTGTTGAAAACTTCTGAGTTTGCGCTTCTGAAAATTTTATCTTTTTGCATGTGATTTCAGGAAAGAATACTAAAATATCAGATGAATTCAAAAATCTTTTTTGTGATAAGATTGCTGAAAACCTGACTATTTTTCACTATTTTCTTTTTTCTCACCATTTCCAAGCTTATATAAGTGATTTGCCCACTGAATTATTCCCAAATACTTTCTGTTCACATTTAAGAGACAATTGAACTCTTTCTATAGAAAACATGAACATCTTAATTATATTCAGAAACAGTCTACTGGAAACCTATAGTAAAGAAGATACAGATATAGCGTTCTACCAGCCACCCTCTGAAATAAAGTGCACACAGTCACAACTTAAGAATAGTCATATCTTTTGAAGACGACTTGCTGAATTCTCTGTATTTAAAAAAGCTAAGTACCGAGGTACATATGACACAAGATTACATAACTCATTGTTTTACATGATAGGATGAGGAAAGAAAAGTTTGCAGTGGCCAGCATGAGCTTGTCCTGCTTCCTTTTCTCCCCTGGAACTTTTAGGCAACACAAAGATCATTACATCACACCTGGTTTCCAATTATAAAAGGAAAATGCTGGAAATGGCAGAATCTAGGTATGTGGAGGAAGATTTGTTTTGTGCAGGGGAGCAGAAAGGAAGAATTTGCAGTTGAAGGACTGGAGCGGTTGTCAGCTCAACAGGCAACTGGTGGTAAAGGAGGAGCAGATTTGGACTTAATTAAACCAGCTGATGGGAGAAGCAGAGCCCAGCGGCTTCACTACTCCAGCAGCAATATTGCTGACAGGTGGTCCTCAACTTACAACCACAGTTAAGCCCAGAATGTTGGTCATAAGTTGCTGTGGTTATTAATCAGGCCCCCAAGTGACCAGGCTCAATTTTATGACTCTCTTATTAAGTTGTAAAGCAAGTCACTGTATTCTGCCAGAAAGTGGCAAAGTCACAGTTGTGGGATGCTGAAACTGGTTCTAAATGTGAGCCAGTTGACAAATGCCCAAAATGAGATCATGTGATGGGGAGGAGCAGCAATGTATGGATTATAAGTTGTTTTGAAGTCTGTTGTGTGTAACTTTTGTTTTGTCCCAGGGCAATCTCATACAAATACACAAAAGGGTGGCTTTGTTCTCTTTATTAAGCTAGGCTTGCAAACACACACATTTGCAGTCCCTGTTCCCCTGCTTCCCCTTCCCAGATTTAGTAAGTTTGGCTTGCAAGTCTTCCAGATCAAAGCGGCATGGAGAAGAAGGTGTCAGGTGAAGTCTGAAGGTCAACATTTGTCGCAGATTCGTCAGTCAGTCCAGGTTCAATGTCAAGATTATGAGGTTCCGAGTCAAGGCACATGGAATGGAACCTTTAATGGGTGGTTGTCAAAAGAGAGCTTGAATGTTAATAGAAGCAGGCCCTCTGTAACCCATTTAGCTGGATGAGATTCCTTCTGTGTGAACGGTCTCAAAGAATCTCTTTGCAGCCGGAGCCTTGCTTTGGGAGGGGGTAGTAATTCCACACTCATCTTCAGAGAGAGATGGCATGTCCTTAGAATAGGATGAAAAAATCCTGCTGGTGTTGCCTAGTCTGGTAATGAAACATTCAGAAACTAAATGTGCAACAAATTTGGAGAGCAAACCACTGTCAAAATCTAAAACCCGAGCTACAAGTATTTTCTATTATTTCAAAGTGATTTAGCATGTGTCTGTGATTTTACCCTACCTCCTTAGTTACCCTGTGTATTAGATGGCAGTCCGTCGGATGGAGCTGGAGGTGGCTGCTTGCCTGTTACCATTTCTGGAGCTGGCTCTGATCGTCGGTTCCCTCCTTTGACTCTGAATGTGAACTCACCATGGCAACTTCAAACAGTCGTTAAGTGACTGTTTGTAAGTCAAGGTCTATTTGTACAGCCAGCCAAGCGCTGGTAAAGCACATTTTCTCTCCCCAGCCCAGGTTGAGAAACTGCCAAGCTAATACTTCATTAGCAGTTTAGCAAAGCAGTTGATAGCAACAGAAACGATTTAAAGGTGGCTATATATTGACAAAGCAATGAAGATTCAAGCAATGAAGAAGAATGTTTAGAAATAAGAAACATAGCTTGTTCATATAGTGTATGATAGCACAGGCATAGTAATAAATTTGTAAATATGTACTAAGTACTAAGTAATATTATATGATATAAGCTTCCCTGGATACACAAGGAAGATAAAAACTGTTGCTGGTCTGTTACATTTACCTAAGGGGAATTATGGGGAGCCAAAATAAACATTGGGAAGAGAATATTTTTAAAAGATAATTTTTTTAAATATGAATTTGAATTTTAAAAAATATGTTAGTGCTTTGCTTTTGATCTGATTATTTGTTGAATGGGTATATGCTTGGAATTATCCGTTGACAAAATGGAATACTTGGATTGTTTTATGAGTCCTTAAAGTGCTATGTGTGGGAGTGGGTGTGGGTAGGTGTTTATGTGGGTGTGTGGGTGTATGTATATACACATACACATTTTCAAAGTGACCATAAAGATAAGAATTGGCAGTCTGGTGCTCCCAGAGGACTAGCCTGTCCAGGACACCTTTAGGTAGTATCCAGTCATATGCGCACGCACACACACACACATACACACACACACACACACACACACACACACACACACACACACACCTAATCTCTCTTAGCTGTATACTTGCTACTAAGTCTTAAAGAAGAAACTGTTTCTTTTTATCCTTTCTTCATATACAATATAGAGATTACTTTATTTTCTTTCAGAATCAAATATTGGACAAGTATTTCTCTTAAAACCTCTCCCCACCTTATATGGACCAATCAATCCTGATTTGTTTCAAATTAATCTAAGCTATTTTCACTCATCTTTTTACTCTAAAAATTCACTAGCTGCTGAATGTAAAGATTGATTTTATTATTTATCTATAGATAAAATATCAGTTGTATTGCCACTGAATTTATTTGACTTATCAAAAATGAACTTTGGATTTGCTCTACCACATAGAGACTTCTTTGCTATTTTTGGATGAATACTGATCAACTTCCCCGTTGAATGTATTGTATTTTTTTCCAACTTCAGTTGCTGTGATGATGTGTTTTATTCTGGAATTTTTACTGATTTTTCTTACATTCTTTACGGTAATATAAGAAATTTGTTTTGACAAATGTTTGGCTGCTTATGTTAAGTGCTGGGTTTTTAAATTAACAGATGCAGTTTTTAATAAAATGTCTTGTTGAAAACCTCACCTGTTTCATCATTTGCATTATTTTATTGTTTCCTGACATGCTTGTACTCTTTATAAATTTAAAGAAAACACTATGTAGTTTGACCATATCAGTCTGAATTGTTTATACTTTTACAAAATGACCTTGAAAAGTAACATTCATTACTTAAATTGTATAAATATAAATATAAATTTATATTTATATGACACTGGAAAACAAATCTTTCCAAAGGTTTGAAAAATGAATCTTAAAATATGTGAACTTTTGTTCATATATTTTTGTTTTGTTGCTGATTTTTCTTTGTAAAGATAGGTAAAGGTTCCTCTGCACATGTGTGCTAGTCGTTTCCGACTCTAGCGGTCGGTGCACATCTCCGTTTCAAAGCCCAAGAGCCAGCACTTGTCCGAGGACGTCTCCATGGTCATGTGGCCGACATGACTAGACGCCAAAGGCACACGGAACGCTGTTACTTTCCCACCATCTTGGTCCCTATTTTTCTACTTGCATTTTTACGTGCTTTCGAACTGCTAGGTTGGCAGAAGCTGGGGCGAGTAACAGGCGCTCACTCTGTTACACGGCACTCGGGATTCGGCCCGCCAAACTGCCGACCTTCTGATCGACAGGCTCAGCGTCCTAACTCACTGAGCCACCGTGTCTCCCCCCCCCTTTTTTTTTTGGTACTCCATGTCAAATGCATTTTGCTGCAGTGTCCAACAATAGTGAACCAGCATTGATGGATTAGTGGATCAGTTGGCTTGATACTATTTTCCCATTATAGCAATACCCTGGCGAAACCTTTCACATTTTTGTCACTGACTGCACCTAGATTTTTGGGAAAGAAGTTCAAGTGTGACATGTTGCACTTCATGGTCTTGCAACTGGTTTGGTGCTCTATTGTTGCCAAGAAAATTCTCAATGACATCCTTAAATGCTTTCCAGTTAATTTTCTCTAGCGCCCACCAAACATTTGAACCACTTGTCATTGATGATGTATCTGATCTGTGGACCAACAAAAATCTCTTCATTAATTTCTGCATCATCATTCTTGGAAACATCTGTCTCAAATAAGAAAACCTTCACCTTCCTTGTTCATACCTTTCACATTTTTTTTTATCGGTCCAAGTTTTATATGACATGGAGGCAAAAATATATTTTTTGTTTCAACAAGTGATTCATGTATCACCTATTTATGTCCTGGAAGCAAATTCTTTCAGAGAGGCTATATCTTTTTAATATAATGAGGCTCTCTTGCACGGATGTCCCAATCACATATGTAACAACAGTACTTGGTATATCTGATCTGCTTTTCAAGCATTAGAGCAGACATGTCAAACTCACGACGTCACGTGACGTATCGGAGCTTTTTCCCCATTGCCAGCAATGGGGTGGGTGCGGTTTTGTTGTGATGCGTCCGTCCCGCGGGCAGACACCCCTGCATTAGAGCCATCACTTTTAGATATCCACAGATATTCCATTTGTACTTGATGTATCTGATGTGCTTCAACAATAGGTCCACATTTTTGTATGTTCCTTTCAGGTGTGCAGCATAGCCAATAGGTATTGGAAGGTATACATTGCAAAACCATAAGATTTCTGTAAAATGGTACATAATAAGTTTAATTTATAGATTAGTGATTAGTAGCTGGAGATCTATAAGATAGACCCAAATGGTGTTAAGGAAGCAAAATCTTTGTTGGACAGTGTCACAGAGGAAAAAGCTAGACATTTTAAAATCTTACAATAAAAATTGTTGCTATTTTACTTGGCTTTCATGGTAATTTAGCAAAATACATAGTTTTATTTGATTAGAAGAGAAGAAAAGGCTTTGCTTGACTGAAGCAAAATTTTAGGACAGCAGGATTCTAAAGTACAAGGAGTCCTTGAAATTCAGGCATTTGGCAGTCATACTTTTACGAGCAACTGTGGAGTGCTACAATTCCTTCTACCCACTATCTCTGAGACCCTGAGAGGTGCAAGCAGAAAGTTAAACCATAAGTGGTGCTTATGAAGGAAGTTATTGGCAGGATGGTTTGGTTGTGGTTGTCATAGTTGGGGAAAGACAGCTTGCAGTGGCTTTAATGGTTGACCCATCCCTGTGGCCTATGTGCTTCCTGCCTTTCTGCCCCATAGCAAGCCTGCGCTGGGGCTTGGTGTTTTGCCCTTTGTGTGGGGAGTGATTGCCTTGGAGCTTGCTGGGCATTTGACAGTTCCCAGGGCATGGCACATTTTCACCATACTGCTGGGTTAGACTGGGGCAGATGTGGCTTCTTTTCCCAACCTCTGCACTGCAGCACCTCCCAACTAGCATGCAGCCTGCTCTCAGCTTCCTAGGGCCTTCCCCACCTTTCTGATGTCTACTAAGAATCTGCTCATTAATGACTTAATGACCACTTTGTTCAAGGATTGAAATTCTGGTGCCAATTGTGGTCATATAAGTCAAGGATTACTAAATATTTTCATGGAAAGAATGTAACATAGAAAAGTGGGAAAAAGATATTCTCAAATAGAAAATTGAATGCTAATTAATTTAGTATTTGAGTTTCACTGTTTAAAAGATTGCAATCAAAATTGATTCACTATTGAAGATAGAAAGTAAAGATTTCTCCATTGTTTCCTTTTACACTGTGTTAATTTTTAATCAATTTCTGCTACTTCGGTTATTTCTTCATAGCTAACACTGTCTTAATAATCAAAATGATGCTTCTATACATGGACTTCACCTGATGGAGTATATAGAAATCAAATTTATTATATTATTATTACTATGGTTCATTGCACAGTCAGTCAGATATTCAGACTGGATGCAAGGTCCTACCTCAGCTAATACTCCCAAGAAAGCAGAACTCTTGAAACTGGCATTGTTTCAAAATGAACTTTTATTGAGAGACAATGAAAGCAGAAAGGCAAGATCTGAATATTTCCCGTGCAAAGTGTTACATTAAACCCCTCTCTTCAAACCCCTCCCATGTGCCCACTTCGTGCCTAGCCAATCCACACATGCGATGTTGTTATGGGAACTGGAAGGTTGAAAGAGCGATAAGGCACTGTTACCAGGCATTGCATCCTCTTCCCAGTGGAGCAGAGATAAGGCAGATGGCCCCAGGCACATTCCTCCCCACTTTCACACCCAAAGAGATACATCAAAGGTTGAAAGAACAAACCAGAGGAAACACATCCCAGAGCCCACAACTTCCCACTCCCAACACAGTAAAGCTTTGCCCCTCCCGACAGAATGGCAGCGTCCCAAGAATGACTTGAGGGGCCTGACATTGGATTTGGCATTTTTGTCTGTGTATAAAGTCCTTTCCAAGGGCCTGGGATAGGCAGATCTGGATGCTTGATGGTGTCATGTTTATTGTTGCAAGATATAAGCTGTTCTGAGTAAAACTGCCTTTTGCAATTGACTGATGGTGAATTTGTCAATGCTGATGGTGTCCAAGTGGTGCTCCAGTTGTTTTGGGATTGCACCCACGGCACCTATTATAATTGGTACTACCTTTGCTTGCTATGGTCATAGTCATTTGATTTCTGTTTGCAGGTCTTTGTATTTTATTATCTTCTCTAGTCCTTTCTCTTCTATTCTGTTGTCTCCTATTGCCATGTCCGTTGTCCAGATTTTTTTTGTTTATCTTATCAACAGTTGTTAAGTCTGGGGTGTTATGTGATAGGTGCCTGTCAGTTTGAATTCTAAAATCTTAGAGCAATTTAGTTCTTCATTTTCTATGACTTTCTCTATTTTGTGGTTCCACTAGTTCCTGCTTGCAGGTAAATGATTTTTCTTTGCACATCTTACAGTGAATTATTGTTGCTTCATGATCTTCTTGCACCAGCTAACCAGGTTAATATAGACAGGCCTTTCATTGTGTCAATCACATCAAACTGTAAAATGTGCTGAGAAGAATGGGAATTCCATAACACCTCATTGTCGAAATGAGAAGTCTGTGTACAGGTCAGGGAACCACAATATGGACAGAACATGGTCAAACAAACTGGGTCCAATTTAAATGTAAAGACTACAAGCTAAAACTAATAATAGGTAGAGCAGTCATCCTTAAAAATGACAATGAAGGTATCAAAGTGATGGATAGCTTCTGCCTTTTAAGCTTAACCATCACATAGAACAGGCGTGTTAAACTCAATTTCATTGAGGGCCGCATCAGAATTGCGGTTGCCCTCAGGGGGCCGGGTGGGTATGGCCAGGGTGGGCGTGGCCTACTGTGTGGGCGTGGCTAGAGTGCGTATGGCCTACTGGGTGGGCATGGCCAGCTCTACATGGTTCGCATCAAGGGTGCCTATGGGGGCCTGGGCAGGAGTGGGACAGATCTGAGGGTCTCTGGCAGAAGGAGGGTCTCTGGGCCAGGGCCAAGGCAGTGGGGGCCGTTCCCTCACTGTTTCCAGGATGGCTTCGCAGGCCACATGAAACCACTTCACAGGCCGGATCTGGCCCCCGGGCCTTGTGTTTGACATGTCTGACATAGAATAAGCATTAAGAAATATGCCACAGACTAACACTTAATGGAGCAGCCATTAAAGTGTTGGAAAAGATATTCAAATATAATGATGTGCCTATATCTCCAAAGTCATAACTGTGCAAACCATAGTATTCTGTGTGACACTTTATGGAAGTAAAAGTTTGAAGAAGCAGGGGATGAGGAATATTAAAGCTTCTGAACTCTGTTGTTGGAGAAGACTCCTGAGAGTGCTGTGAACAGCTAAGAAAATAAACAATGGATCATTGAACAAATCAACCCAAAGTAGTTCTTCAAGGCACAAATGGTCATTTGTCAAATTATCCTACTTCTGATACATTATGCAAAGACCCTGATTTCTGGTAAAGGCTCTAATGTGGGCAAAGATGGAAGGAAAGAGAAGAAGGGAACAACCAGCAACAAAATGGATGGACTCAGTTATAGTGGTGAGGAGTGCATCATTAGAAGATCTTAAAGACCAGGTAAAGGATAGATCATCATGGAGAAAATCTAAGTGGTCATTAGGAGTAAAAGAAAACCTGGTGGCACAAAAAACCCAGTTGAACGTTAAATCAAGTCTGTATGTTTTAAAGAACATCTTATTTTGTTTCTTTTACTTAAGAGTGCTTTTAATGTGACAGAAAAAAACTGCAGAGGCCTAGTTGTGTACAAGAACAGTAATAGAAGGCAAGAGTGAAACATTGAGCATTCAAAAAAGTAAGACTGGGTTTGCATTTGTTAAAACAGATCATGCCAGAGAAACCTTATTGCCTTCTTCAACAAAGTGACTAAATTAGTGGACCAGAGAAATACTGTGGATATAGTGTACCTGGACTTCAATAAGGCATTTGACAAAGTAGACTACAATCTACTTTTTGGTAAGATAGAACAACGTGGGACAGTGCCACTACCAGATGGATTTGCGGTTGACTGACCAACCACATTCACCATGTAGCCTCGATGGAGCTACATCAATGGAGGGAAGCATGCAGTGGGGTACCTCAAGATTCTGTCTTGGGCCCAGTGCTCTTCAACATCTTCATAAATGATCTAGGTGAGGGGATAAAAGGGGAACTTATCAAATTTGCAGACAACACAAGCTGGCGGGAATTGCCAACACTTTGGAAGACTAGACTCAAGATTCAGAAGGAGCCTAACAGACTTGAGTATTGGCCCCTGTCCAACAAGGTGCAGTTCAGTGGTGAGAAAAGTAAGGTCCTGTGTGTAGGCACATTCACTGCTTAATTATGAGTCAGCAGTGTCCTGCAGCTACCACAAAGTGTCAACACAGTTCTACGCTGCATCAACAGAGGGTTAGCATCAAGATCATGGAACATGCAGAATTCTGGGAGTTAAAATCCACCCATTTTAAAGTCACCAGGGTTGAAAAACACTGGAATAAGGACTCCTGCCTTGGGTAGGGAGTTGGACTAAAAGACCTAGAAGGTTGCTGTTAATGCTGCTAGAATTGACAATCTGTTTACACTTGTAAGCCACTTGTGTAATATTTTAGATTGGAACATATTACTAGTTAAAACACATTGCAGATAGCAGAAGATAGGAATACAGATAATCCTTGGTAGTACTCAGTTAATGAGTGGAACTATGAGTGGAAATTCCGTTACTAAGCAATGCAGTTGTAAAGCCTGATATCACATGATGGCATTACACTAATCCCACAGTCCCCATTGCCTTTGCTAAGTGAAGATGATGGGACTTTTAGCAAATTCCAGGCAGCTCACCAGTAGGCAGATAAGGCATAGTGGGGGCTGGAGGGAATTGCTGCCAGATGGGAACAAGTGCATGAGTGGCCCTCAAGGTATGGCATGAATGCAGCCTGTGTGGGAGTGGCTACTGCTGCTGCTGGGCAGAGGAAGGTATAAATGATTTACTGCGAGCTTCCCTGCCCACGTTCCCTCATTGACTTTTTTGTAGGAAGTAGGCAAGAAAGATCACAAAGGGCGATTGCATGACAGCGGGATGCTGCAAACATTATAAGTATAAGCCAGGTGCCTAGTGTGCACGTGCCCACAGAATACTGGGAATGGCTGGAATTTTGAGGACTGGTGTTGCAGGTATTATTTTCTTACTGTTGCTATGTTCAAAACAAAATTAATCAAATTGGGCAACTTTTGATGTAAGTATTTGTCATAAGACATGCAGCTTTAGTGAAATTATGATAAATCATGCCCTGTTTTACTGCAGGCAGACTGTTGTAAGATTTGCATGTCAACGTGCCTGTTATTTATAGAACCAATATGTGTTTACTTACTTCAATGGCCACTTGTTGAAAGCTGAATCTAAAATAAGTGATCATTTATACTGGAGGGCATAGCAATTCAGTCAGTTCAATAATTGCTAAATCATTTCCCTTAGTAGGAAGGATTACAATTCAGTTTGTATTTGAAATGCTGTATGAGTTAGAAGAGTTGCATATTTTGCATTTATTTACCTTATTTGAGATCACTTGTTATTGAATGATGTCTTGATTTTAATATCATGTAATATTTTTACTTGTAATATGCCAAATAATCGGAGAGTAAAAGAAAGTAGACATTTGTTGTCAATAAATCATTACAAAAGTTTCACTACTCAGAAAGGTTTTTATAAACTACTGTGTCATTAATATATGTCAGCATGCTGTAAATGAGAAATTGAAAAAAAATTAACCTTCAGCAGTAAAAATATCCTATTAAACTTTTAATCTGAGACAATAAAAACTTGCTGATTTTCCAAGGGAAACTTAATTCTGCCATATTCAACATCAACAATTTTCTGTAAAATAAATTAATTGTAATAGGACAGTCTTTGAAGAAAGTAAATGTTGTATTTTGACTATTGAAAAAAACCATCAATTATCTAACCGATTTTTGTTTTCAGTTTTATCGGGTGTTTCATTTTAGACCTCTCAGACCCTTTATGTCAGGGGTGTCAAACTCAATTTCATTGAGGGCCGCATCAGCATTGCGGTTGCCCTCAGGGGGCCGGGTGGGTATGGCCAGGGTGGGCGTGGCCTACTGGGTGGGCATGGCTATAGTGGGTGTGGCCTACTGGGTGGGCGTGGCCAGCTCTTCATCGTTTGCATCAAGGGTGCCTATGGGGGCCTGGGCAGGAGTGGGACAGATCTGAGGGTTTCTAGCAGAAGGAGGGTCTCTGGGCCAGGGCCAAATCAGTGGGGGCCGTTCCCTCACTTTTTTCCAGGATGGCTTCGCGGGCCGCATGAAACCACTTTGCGGGCTGCATCCGGCCCCCGGGCCTTGTGTTTGACATGTCTGCTTTATGTGGACATACCATTTGGCCCATTCCTTAAATAATAGATTAACAGAGTTGGATAGGACCTTGGAGGTCCTCCAGTCCAATCCCCTAATCAAGTAGGAAATCTTATACCATTTCAGAGAAATAGCTGTCCGGTCTCTTCTTAAAAACCTCCAGTGATGGAGCACCTGCAACTTCTGGAGACAAGTTGTTCCACTGATTAATTGTTCTTTCAGAAATTTCTCCTTAGTTCTATGATGATAAACTAAATCTCATGAGTGATTGAAAAATGTCACATGCTCTAATACTGATTCAGTACTCCATATGCTCATAGAGTGGGAAGCAAAACCACACCCACTTTATATGTGTTTGTATGTTTGTATATATTTGTGCATATTTATTCTTGTACAAACATGTTTCACACCAATTTGTCTTATGCTTTTATCTTTGGCCAAGAGCTTTCTCCAGATGACTCTTGGCAGTGGTAGATTATGTAAAAAGAAACGAAAGAAAGCAATGCCTGGAACTTAATAGTAATTGTTTTAGTGTTACAGAAAAGCATTATTGCTTATTGGGATGTTTAAAATAATTATAAGCTTTAAAATAATTTGAAGTTTTTTTTCCTGCCGTTTCATTGCTTTTCTATTTCATATTGAGAAACTTTTTAAAAAATATATCTTGGGATGAAGAATAGGGCTACAACAGATCTTAGTTGGAAAATATATACTAAATAAATTTCTGATTCTTATAACCTTTAATTGGGTGAAATGGTGCACCATAGGGCAAAACATTTTCAACCAAGATACCTTAAATGGGCTAACTTACAGAATGTGTCCAAAATCCAAGACCGATGACTCCTGTGGAATTGAAATTTTGCAGGTTTCATAACCCATTTTACTACATAAATATTATCATAAAAGTAGTTTATGATAAGATACCAAATGCCATAAGCATTTTCTGTGTTGATGTTTGACTGTCTATACCAGGCATGTTAAACTGCCAGCCCACGGGCTGGATGCATCACACCAAAACCATACCCACCCCATTGCCGGCAATGGCGAAAAAGTTGCAATACATCGCACGACGTCACGTGATGACGCGGGTTTTGATATGCCTGGTATATACAGTTCAGTATGGGTTATTTCAGGGCAGATACATCTCTGAATGTATCTCAGCTTTTCCAGTGAAGGCAGCATGTTAAAAGCTCTAGTACAGGGGTGTCAAACTCAATTTCATTGAGGGCCGCATCAGCATTGCGGTTGCCCTCAGGGGGCCGGGTGGGCGTGGCCTACTGGGTGGGCGTGGCTAGAGTGCGTATGGCCTACTGGGTGGGCGTGGCCAGCTCTACATCGTTCTCATCAAGGGTGCCTATGGGGGCCTGGGCAGGAGTGGGACAGATCTGAGGATCTCTGGCAGAAGGAGGGTCTCTGGGCCGGGGCCAAGGCAGTGGGGGCCGTTCCCTCACTGTTTCCAGAATGGCTTCGCGGGCCACATGAAACCACTTTGCGGGCCGGATCCGGCCCCCGGGCCTTGTGTTTGACATGTCTGCTCTAGTACGTCTGAAGGTGTTAAGGAACCAGATAAAAAAATATTTTTGAAATGATAAACCAACAAGTTATAGATTGCTTTGTAAGACCTAAATGCAGCTCATATTTTCTCTTCCCCTTCCCCTCACCCCAGAATATTTGATGACAAGGAGTTCATGGTTTAAATAAATTCTTAGTATTAAACATTTGTTAAATTAACCCTGCAAATACAAATTCCAATATTCATTATTCCCAAATTGCAGACTGGAAGAGTTGTCCATGGAGTCTGGAATTAAGATAACCTTGTAGCATACATCACAATGAATACTGAAGGTCAGGTTCTAAATCATTTCATCAGTCATGCATGTTGCCCAGTTGTATGAAGCCTTTATTTTAGGTTGGGATAGTGTGTGCTGAGCTACAATCTTATAGCACAGTGGGGTTGTTATAATTTTACATTTTAATTATGTTGCTCGCTGAATTGAAAAAGTAGTTTTGCATCAGCTCTAAAATATAACCCATTTTAACATTATAGGCCATGGATATGCTTAATTGCTCCCTCTGTTCTCATCATTTCACAGAACTTTTATGAGAGCTGTATCATTGTCACATTTTAAGAAATTGAATAATTCCTGGTGTGCATCATTTTAAACATATTTCACTGAACTTCAGTTTTATTTAGTTTGTTTCTACTTTTTCTTTTGTTACCAAAAGCTAAGAAAAATAACTTGTCTAGGTATTCGCACAAAGATACAATATCCCATAATTCAATTGTGTGAATGATATTTTAAAAAAATAACGTAATCAGCTAAAGGTAATAACTGGATTATGTCAATGAAGATTCTCAGTCATCCAGATAGAGTTGTCTGGAAATTGAGTCATGGCAACTGGACTTATTTTTATTGGTTTGAAACATTTCACTGCTCATCCAGGTGGCTTTTTCAACTGGATGATGTAATATATGTACATTTTTCAGTTGAATATAGCGAATTTACAAAGTATGTGTAAGTAATACTAAAGGTTATAAATAATACAATATATGTACCTGATTTGGTGTAACGGTTGCTGGTCGTATTAGTAACCAATATGAAATGGTTAACCTTTTCCAACGAGCTTGTTGTATGTCTTCAACAGAATATTTTGTTTTAATAGAATATTAATTGTAACAACTTAATTCTGATGGAAATATAATATAGTGTAATGAAAGAGATTTCAATCTTTTTAGTAGTTTTCATTCTTTAGTAACATACATGATTTGATTGAAAATCTTAAAAAGTCCCACTAGAGGGCAATCTCAACAACTATTGCTGAACATCTTTCATATTTTCTGTGCAAGTTTGTAACAATTCATGGACAAAAGTTTATTTTAGATTATATCCAGTGATATAATTCTACTGTTCATATATCAATTGGTCTTTCACCCACGTCTCTGCTATACTGCTACTAAGTTTGATTTTCTATATGGTAACCGGAGAGGAGAGGAAAGAAAGGCCCAACACATAAGCCACCTGCTTAATATTTGTTGAAAGCTACTGTGTTTCTCAGTCTGCCCCCCCCCCCCGTTTTTTTTGCCAGTGAACAAAAAATAGATTATGACATGAACTGTTTGTACACAGAGATTCATTTTGATATAGTAGTTAAGGATCGGACTAGAAACTGAGAGACTGTAAGTTCTAGTTCCATTATAGGCATAAAGCAGCTGGATGACCTTGAACTAGATACTTTATCTCAACCCTAGAAAGGAGGCAGTGGCAAACCATTTCTGAAAAATCTTGCCAAGAAAACATCAGAGATTTGTCTAAGCAGTCTACAATCATTGGACATGATTGAATGGAAGAAAAAAAAATACATCCTATTTTTTCTATTCTGGGAGACGCTTGAAGTTTATTTTTACAGTTCTAAGATAAATGTAGGGTGATGGATATTACGCTGTATTAGAAGATACTCTGTTATTTTTTTGTTATAACCTTTACCGTGTAACTTGCTGGCTGATTAGATTTGATATGAGTGAAGCAGCATAATAGATCATAGCAATAAATGATGAATTTAAGGTCCATTCTAATTCATTGATCGAAGGGTTGGACTCTGTGGTCTAAATCTCCCTGTCCCACTTTATAATTCTAAGATACTTATTGATAAGTGACAGGATATAGGGTATTAGACTAGAGAAAGTTGGCTTAAAGTAGTCTGTATCAGCTATCTTGCAATAAAACATGGGAGCAATTTTACTGTTGAAAATTAAGTGAATTTAGTTAGTGTTTACACATTCCTAGTGCATTCTTTAGAGAAAAAGCTTCTTCACTATGTTAATAACATGAAATATTCTTACTGTAATCATTCAAAAGACTGTCCATCTGACAGCTGTGTTTACAAGATATTGTGCAACTTCCTATCTTTGTGTAAGTCTGTAGATTCAGCAGTATTTTAGAGAATATTAATGCCTGGTCTCCATGATGGAGAATTGCTGTAACTGATTGACTCAGCTGCCTTTGTGCCTTAAAGTGAATTGCTAATATAGACTAAAAATGCCTTTTCCAAACAGCTTACGCATCACCAAAACAGTATGCTGAGCCAGCACACTGTATGAAGATAGGGCATTCTTAACTTTGTGTGGGGAGCCAGATGATCATCAATTTGTATGTTGGATAAAATACAGACTTATATTTCTTTTAATAGAGAGCTGGATGGTGTTTTGATAACTGCTGTGTACACCTGACATGTTTTGGAATAGTGGGGTCATCTGGATGGCCTAGCATTGCACAGTAGACAAGTCTGCAGTAGAAATGGAATATATGCTCTTTTTTCTTGAGCGTATATTGATTGGTTTTTAAAACTTTATTATGTCTTTTATAGAGCTTTTTCTGCAGGTTTCACACATTTCCTGCCTCTGAATGGAGGAAGACAATCTAACCACTGTTTTTATTAATCAGCTTCTTCTAAACAGAAACCTAAAAATATTTCTGAACAGAAACCTAAAAGAACAAGATCATATATAATAAAATCAGTGTTAAAACCACAAACAATCCTCCAACCATCAAACATTATCAACCATCTAATTACAGTAGCAAGCAGAATATACTCAGGGAAAATTGGGATGTATTAATACTGTAGGTCTTTATGGATTTCTTAAAACTTCACAGAAATACAACTCAGCATATTCCACATGGCAAGCATTCCATAAATATGAGCCATTGTAGACAAGGTTATCTGTCTTGTTTTAAAACAGTGGAACTACCTGAGACAAGTATACAGGGAGAAGCTTCTGCTTCTGATCTTAAAAAGTTGGTAACATGAAGTGTTTCTTGACTCCAGCACATTTAAATCTTTAAAGGTAAAAAACAGAATTCTTGAATTGGTACTGGAAATTTTCAGCTAGAGAGTTGGGCCAGAAAGTTTTCTACAATTAAAATGTTCTGTTTTATGCACATTTGGCAGTTTTAAAATTGTATGATATCTGCTCTTCAGGTAATTTAAAAAAAAGAAGAAGACTGAAATTACATTGTGGTTGCATATTATTTCATTGCCTGTTGTCCAACATTATTTCCAATATAGGAATACAAATATTTTTTATCCACAAATCAGCTTTTAGGGATTTTTTTATGATGGATGTTTCAGACGTTATCAATCAAGCTAGATTTATTACTTTTCACATCACATAGTATAGTTTAAATTTTTAGGTGGGCTAGTGTTATTGAGATGAATATGTTAGTTGAATTCGTATTTGCATAGGGTTTTCTGTGGAAAACATACTTCTTTCCCTCTAACATTTAGGCCCACATTCTGTATCATTGAAAATGTATTACAATATTTCTAGATTACTGAATCCAAATAGGCAGATTACAATATAAGATTATAAAACAGAAAACATTAAAACACTTTGCCGGAAAAAGAAACAACATAAGCCCTGACGTTAGAACAATTCCTCTATTGTTCAGATGTCAGATGTTCTGTGGAAGACTTGTTTTCACTGCCCTCCAAAACATTATAAGAGATAATAGTATCTGTATCTCCAGAGGTAAGGTGTGTTACAGGAAAAATTGTGTACTTTCTCTTTCTGTCCACCCCTCCCACTTCTTTGGGGAAAATTCTTAGAAAGCCCCCTGGGGCTAAATACACTGCATATATTGATTCTTGCTGAAGCAGACAGACTTATATATACCTATGTGCCAAATCCTAAAAGGTTTTATAAGTTTAAAAGTGCACACTTTGAATTATAATCAGATGCATATTGATAGCCAGTGCACAACCAGCAGCACTATTATTATATGGCACTTCTTCAAAAGCAGCCCTGTGTAGAGTCTATTTCAATAGTCTAGCCTGGTTACTAGTACACAAATACGTAACTGAGGAAAGGATCACAGGTGAGATATCAGCATATGCTAGTGAAAAGTGCACCTGATCACAAGAGATACCAGAGATTTCCCTGTTAGACATCTGCAAAATCCATTACTGTCCAAATAACAAAAGTAGTGTTGCAGTGCAAGTTTCTCCTCTTTTGTACGTGAGTATGATGTCTACCTATACATAAAAGGGACACAGCTTGCAACGCAGCACAGTGCCACTTCCATCATTTGCCCTCTCCTGGAACACTGCAGACAGCGCAATCCTGAGGTTATTTGTAAACTTTTGTTTAGAGTAGTAGTTTAGTTATTTAGTTGTTTAGAGTAGTTCTTCATATCAGTATCTCTTGTCATTTTTCCATTGACGCCATCTATCATAAAATGGTCCCTAGAATGAATTCCATACTTCCTTGAGCTGTGCAAATGGCAATGTGAGATAGTGCTGTGCATTATAAGGATATTGATTGTACTTCAGCCAATACCTCAGGATAATTTTTCCAAAATGATTTAATGTAGATGTTGAAAAGGATGGCATCTTGCCTAAGGCAAGTAGTTTGCACTGTTTTGAAGATTAGACAAATATAATCTTATCAGTGTAATAAGAAGTGAGTGGTTTTGGCAGCAGAGTGCTGCAAAAATGTGAGGTAAGCCAAAATAAATTATTAAAAACTATTGTAAAAAGAAGAGAATTTTGGTAACCTAGGCAAAAGATGATAAGAAAATCTACCATGTTTGTTGAAAAAATATTGGGGAAATGCTGTAAAGGGAAAAGCAACATGATTTGGTTACAGATTATATATTCCAGGCCTAATTAAAGGGTATTGGTCTTATTTAAATGTTGCTTTCTTTCATAAAAGGGAAGCAAAAATGTTATATTCACTAGAGGGGTTTCTAGCTATGTCCTGTCCCAAGAAATATGAACTAGGACTACACATTAGGGAAATTTAAGGTTAAAGTTACTTTATACTTTGGGATTTGGATATAATTTCTCTGTCTTTTGTAAAGAAGGTATTTTTTTCCATTTTCAGTATGTCTGCTTTAATGTTAATTTAAGTAAAAGGAGAAAAGACTATTAATTGTCAGCTAAACTGAAATTCTACATACATTGCCTTTAATTGTACGCCTTGGAAGTCTCTTTTAGTGCCTATAAAGATATGTATAAAAGGTAAAGGTAAAGGTTCCCCCGCACATTTGACTCAGGAACTGGGCAGGCTGGCTGGAAAACCTGGAGCGGATCTCCCATTTGGTCTTTTTTTTTAAAATCCCATTTATATCCCGCCCTTCTCTGAAGACTCAGGGTAGCTTACAATTTAAAGCACAAATCAATGTGCTTAGCAATAGCCTTCATTCTATGTATATGCCTGCTTATTAGAGCTTTCACCCCCCCCCCCCAGCAGCATTATTACAGTCAGCTTATTGCTGCCAACAATCTGAGTCCTCATTTTACCTACCTCGGAAGGATGGAAGGCTGACTCAACCTTGAGCCTGGTGGGATGAGAACCAGCACTAATTGCAGGCAGCTGGTGTTACTTAAGGCTCTGCGCAGGGAAAGCTTTAGAGTGAATTTGGAAAAGTGAAAAAGTGAATTAGGAAAATAGGAAACGGTTGCTGGAATTGGGTATGTGTAGTTTAACGAAGAGAAGGGTGAGGGGTGACATGATAGCAGTGATCCAATATCTCGGGGCTGCCACAAAGTAGAGGGAGCCAAGCTATTCTCCAAAGCACCTGAAAGCAGGACAAGAAGCAATGGATGGAAACTAGTCAAGGAGAGAAGCAACCTAGAACTAAGGACAAACTTCCTGACAATTAGAACAATTAACCAGTGGAACAACCTGCCTCCAGAAGTGGTGAATGCTCCAACACTGGAAGTTTTTAAGAAGAGACTGGACAGCCATTTGTCTGAAATGGTATAGGGTTTCCTGCCTGAGCAGGGGGTTGGACTAGATGACCTCCAAGGTCCCTTCCAACTTATTATTATTATTATTATTATTATTATTATTATTATTATTATTATTATTATTATTTTATTATTATTTTATTATTATTATTATTAAGTTTAATCCACTTGCACTGTTTTATGTTTACATGTTTGATGACAAACAGCCTTATGTTTATAAGTGACAGTTTTCCTACTAAGTACCTGCATGTCATAAGCATTTGAATTAAAATTACCATATTAAAATCAAATCTGATGTTTTTTAATTTTTATTTGGTGTGCGTTGGAAGAGGGGTAGTCTTATACGGCGAGTATAGCCCAAACCCTATAATTTAACAGGAAATGTAGGGGGTTGTCTTATACGCCCAGTCGTCTTATACGCCGGAAAATACGGTAAATTGATACTGACTGCTGCTTTTTCTACACATAAGTACAAGAAAAAAAACTGTTAAAAATGTAGCCACAGTAGCTCCAGACTATTCTTTTCTATAACATATTGAATTCACAGATATTATCAATAAGGTATTGTTTTTCTGTCAAAATGAAGCAAATATCTGGTTGATAGTTGTCTTTTTAATTACAAGTTTAAAAAGTTATTCTTGGATTGTGGCTATTGGTAATCTGTGGCTAATGACATTGGGTCCTTCAGGCAATCACAGAAACAGCAAAACAGCTTTGCAAGGTCCCAGCACCTCTCCCATTTTGCTGCACGTGGCTGTAGTCTGCTAAACTTGGGAGATGATTTTTTTTATTGCAGCTGCTCAAGGTAAAAAGCTGCAAAAAAAATCTCCTTGTTTTTTTTGCTTCTGTGTGTCTACTCTTCATCCTGGAGTCAAGATAAGTTAAAATGGATAGAGATTGGAGGGCAGAGGTGTGGAGTTTAGTTCTGACTTCTAATTTGGGAGGAGGGGGAAAGATCAAGAAGAATGACCCTCCCAGCTTTTTAATTTTAATTGAAGAAATGTGACATTCTGAGCGAGGGAGGGGGTTAGGGAAGCTCATCCCGGAGCCGCCACTTTCAGGTGCTGGCTTCCCAAAGCCTAGCTCAGGGGTAGGCAACCTTGGCTCTTTTATGACTCATGGACTTCAACTCCCAGAATTCCTGAGCCAGCATAGTTGAAGTCCATGAGTCATAAAAGAGCCAAGGTTGCCTACCCGTGGCCTAGCTTGAGCCAAGAGAGGTTTGCAATCCTCCAACAGCCTGCTAATTAGAGCAGAAAGCTCCAAAAGTACCCACCATTTTCTATAAGGAAGTGTCCAAGTGCTGAAAATGGTGGCTACTTCTAGGAGGAATGGGAAGCAGGCCCAAGCACTACAGTTTGTGTTGGGTCAGGATAGGGGAAAGAGAGTTGGGGAGTGCTATGGCATCCCTGTAGTTGGTAAGGACAAATGACCTCAGGGAGGCTGCAGCCATCATAAATTTGAAACAGGGTCGTAACTTTGAACATTCATTAAGTGGCCTATCATTTCTCGAGGACTACCTGTACTTGGCATGTCTTTGATGCTATATAATTGAACTCCTCCACCATCTTTTAGTAATAATATACAGATAGTCCTTCATTATTTGGCAATCATTCAGAGTTAGGAGGGTGTTTAAAAAAAGAGCTTTACTACCAATCCTCACATTTATGACAATCAAAGTGTCCTACAATCATGTGATCACCATTCACATGTGTCACAGCTGACCTCCAGCAGAAGTAGTGGAGAACGCAGGAGCAAAATTGCATACCACAGTCCTTGTGATATCTCATTTAATGACCACATTTAATGACCACATATTGAATGCCATTAAACATGAGAGATCCGTCATCTGGCACTACATTGTCAGTTATTATATATTAGAAATCCATGTGTTTTCTTGGTAAAAAATATACAGTAGTAGTTTAGCCTTTTCCCATGTGGCACGAATTGATGCCATTGCCTTTAAAGCTATCATCTGCTTCCTGCATCTTCCTTTAATGCTACTGCCCAATATAGGTACCTGCTTCCTTCAGCTAGGCAGCTAGGATGTGCCTTGGGTGACCCACTGGGGGAAAAAAAACTCTTGGCCTATAATCCTGACTCCTTTGCTCATCCCTCCCAGGAACACCCTCTGCCCACTGATGCAGTGAGGAGTAAAGCAGGACTTGCTGAGGATCTAGCCATACTTGGTTTAAAGAGCTTGGAAAGCTTATTTATATTTCCTGTGTTCTAAATGGGACATACATTCATTCAGAGAATACTGTCTTTCTGTTTTTAAAAAGATTGATTGTGAAATTACTTTGCTCCAATTTTATTTATCTAGAGTATTACCAAAGGGGTGCTGGTGATTACAAATAAAATAAATATAATTTACAAGAAACCTCAGTATTATAGGTACATTAGCACCAAGAAAAGATAGCATTTAGAATAGTTTTCCATCCAGGATTATTTTATTATTCTGGATGTGAACTGTTCTCTGTTGTGTCATCTTATCCAGGGCTTTTCAACCAGTGGTACGGGTACCACCTGTGGTACATTGGCACCTGGCAGGTGGTACGCAACCATCCTAGAAAAGTGGTAGCGGGGGAGGGGAATGAGCTGAACCGGTGGCAGCACCGCACATGCCTGAGCGAGAGATGGCTGGAACTGCAGGGCTGTCAGGGCTCAGCGGAAGCACCAGGATCAGCGCCAGGCTCCAGCTGGAGCTTGGCGCTGATCCTGGTGCTTCTGAGCCCAGAAGAAGTGCCAATCAGCTGGAATGTTGCAGCATCTCCAGGGTCTTGTGATTTACATTCAGATGCTTGGCAACTGATTCATATTTATGATGTTTACAGTGTCCCAGGGTCATGTGAAGTGACCAAAACCTGCTGCAACCACCCAGCAGACGGGTGGAATGAAAACCAAACACCAAACCACACCACCCCCACTGACAATCCTCAACAGAAATGCTCACAACTATGAAAACCTTGGATAGGAGGAAGAGCGCCGCCAGGTGGGCAGGCAGGTGTCTTGCTCGGCTGTGGCTTGGGGGGCACTTTTTTCCGTGCCATTGTAACTTCAAACAGTCACTTAGGGAACTGTTTTAAGTCGAGGACTACCTTTTTCATCACTTTTTTCCTTTTTTTGTCATCAAGTTTTTGACACTCTGCTAGGCAACTGGTGGTACACAGATGTTGCCATATCCTAAAAATGGTACAATGGGTGAAAAGGTTAAAAAGCCCTGATCTTATCATTTGTTGCTTTTCTTCTATAAATGGTACTGATTGTGCTGAATGGCCTTTTTGGGAGGGTTCTGCAATGAAAATGGATCATGATTGTTATTTCAATATGCCAAGTATACTTTTATTTTTTATTTTTGTTTATATGTATTGAGGTTTTACAGAAAGGTAGGTAGGAGAAGATTCCCTTAAATCTTTCCTAAACTGACTGCATATGCTATTAAATTATAGAATTGTGGTCAGCCTATGTTTAAATGTTCAGTATTGAAGTGAATTTTTGTTATATTTCCCATTCTTGCAAACTCCGTACAGCCTTATCAGAAATGGGCAGTTGGTGCTGTTGTTATGAAAGCACAAGGGGATTCTCATGTAGAAGGTTAATGGAGTGTAATTATAAAGAAAAATGGACTGTACACACATTCTATCTCACTACACCTGCTATGAGAGTATCAAGCACTTGATCTTTTTAAAGCCCTAGTGCAGAAGTTCCGCAGTCTATAATTGTCACAGTCAAACTGTCAAACAATTGTTCTGTGAACTATTCATGGACTTGGTAGGAAAGTTTGCATTCTGCTATGTAGCATTTATTTTTACAATAGTACGTGAAGTAAAGTTCTTATATTTGTTATTACATATTATATTACTTTTAAAACATTTTTTTACAAATTTTATTGATTTTCTAATACATTCACATATTTGAAAAGCAATGTGGTGGCTGGGTAGTAGTAATTCAATTTCATACAGTTATCATTAGTACAGATTTCAAATTGCTACCATAAACATTTCCTCTCTTTTTCCCTTCATATATACTGTCTATTTGTAGATTTAAAGACAAGTTTTATCCTATCAATCACATAGAAAATAACTTGCTTACATATATCCATAGTTTTTAGTTTACACATATTCTAATTGTTTTAACATACCATCTTTTAGACAATCAATAACCTAATAGATTTTTCAATTATAATTTCCACTAACATTTAGATTTAATGTTTGATATTTATCATTCCCAAGATTTTTAGTATACTCCCAATTCATCTATCACCATTCCTCACAAAATCTAATATTCAAAATACACATCCCGTTTACTTAACTTTTCACCCTCTATGTCAACAAATTAAGGATACAATATGATATCCTTCCTTCTTGCTAATTTTCAGTTGTTTTTTAAGTAGTATTCAAAATTCCTTTTTATTTCAATATTTAATACTTTCCCTCTTCCTCTTTATATCTGCTATCTCTTAAACTGATAAGTTTCGTTTTTAACATTCCATATAGACCTATTTATTACTTTCAACGATGTTTTTAGCTTGTCTACATTATTCACCTTTACATGACCTTTATGCACAAATCAATATTCAAATTAGCTATTAGTATTTATACTGCTAAATTTTAATGACCAATTTTTTTTACATTCTGTTTCCATTCTTCTTGAGTCTTATTCTAGCTTTTTTCCTTTGCCAAATCATCTTCCATGTCCTTGTTTTTGGGTCATCGAACCAATCTCCTTGTAATATCATGTATATTAATTGATATTGGCAAAACCATCCGGTCACCTTTTTTTTTTAGAGGACTTGAAGGTATAGTGGGTTGTCTCTTTATTTTTCCAAATTGACATGGTTGTTCTGAATTGTCTTCTCATCCAACTGTTCTTTTTCTAGATCCTCTAGTTCCTTCTGAGTTGTATAAGAAACCAGGTTGTCTATGTCTTTTCTGGATTTTCAAATATCAATATTTGTTGAATAGTAGATTCTTCTGTCATCTAATTTGAATTTTTCATTTTTTCTATTGTATTTTGTATAGATGATTCTTTATTTGTGGTCAAAGTTTGTGCTTTCATATCTGGGCTGTCTTCTTGTTCCTTCACATAGCCTCTTAGTATTTCATTGGTTGTGGTAAGAATTTAGATTAATGTTTTCAACATAGTGAGAGTTGTTGATCTTCATCCATAAATAAATTTTGTTCCTGGTCTTCTTCCATATTGGTATTTTAATCTAAAGGCTTTACACTTAGAAAATCCAAAAGAGAGAATTTTTTTTCTAGGTAGGGAACACAAAGCCTTTCACAGCTGCAGATGAGCCATAATGGCCGATCCTTTCATCTGCCGGTTTGGAGGGATCGCCAGGTCTAACGGGAGAGTTGCGGCTCTCCCGCGATCCAGCAAGCGCCCCTCCTTGCTGGTCGCCTCTTTCGGACGACTTTTGGCCCTTTTCAGGGCCCCCCAGCAATGCGAAACTGGACGGGGGAGAGAGAGCAAGTCTCCCAGCCGTCCATAGCAGCTGCGTGGCAAACCGGAAGCCCAAGACATTTTCTTTATACGATCAATGTTGGCATTCAGAGACATTTTGCTCCATCAGATGTTAAATGAAATCAGTACTTCCTCTTCAAAACTGTTATTACAACAGTTCTAACTGAGAAGAAAGCCATTCATTCTTCCAAGACATGGTGTCCTTGACCCTGTAGATTAGGCATTAGTGGAAACAGTAAAGTGGCAACAGTGTCACTTTAAAGTGAAGGTTCCTCTCCCCCGACCCAATGAATATCACTAAACAGAATGTAATGTTTAATCATAAGACTAGCAGCCTTTGAGAATCAAAGCAATTTTCAAATTAGTATTCCACTATAGATTATTTATTCTCTTTGTTTTTCTATAAAGGATAGATGAGTGCTACCTACTTTAACTAAACACTATAATTTAGGAATGGTTTATTTATTAGAGTTATTTATTCAGTCTTGTTTAGTGCTGTAGGCCTACCTGCAAAATGGCTCTGTTGAATAAAAGCGGGCAGAATAGCATAAAAAAAATAATAATATGTTAAGTTCTTCAAAATAAAATATATAAATGAAAACAGTCATTAAGTGCCTAATACTGTGGGATGAGCAGTTCTGTAAACATATGAATAAATTCAGGATAGCTCTTCTATATTCCTTAGCTATTGTGCCCAATTACTAATTTCCTTAGGGTATAATTATTATTCTTTGATCATTATAAATCGTGGCTGTGTCACCTGACTGAAATATATTTTCCGTACCCAGAGCCAAACCATAATTACACAAAGGTTCTAGATTTAAGAGAGGTCTGAATGACCCTAAATGGAGTGGAATAAGTAGATGGCAGGATGTTATAGATAGATGTTGTGGTGATGCTTCAGCTGGGAACAAAAATGATTGATAGTGGAAATGCTGACCAAAACAGAAAATGATGTGATTTATAATATGTCAAAGACATATTGGAGGAAATGAATCCTCAATAGTTGGGTAAATTAAAAAATGAACTGGTGCTCCTGGCAAAATATTAGATACATATTTACAAAGAGTGTAGTTCTCCTTTATTTATTTTGATTTGTATGACTGTTTTTTTCATTACAACAAATATATAAACAGCAACTTGGATAAAACTAGAAACAGATCAGATCAGATCAGATCACATAGATAAGATCTCCCGTGGAGGTTATTAGCAGCATCAGGTTTCTGGGTTGAGAAGCTAAGAAGTAGACTAGCTTGGTCACTCAACAGTGAGACACTGGTGAAGCGGGCATAGCACTGCCTGTATTTTCTGCACTGCATGAGAAAAGTACATCTTTCTTCCCCTGTCCTTAGCACTTTCTACAGAGGGGACGATCAAGAGTTCTAAGATGGCGGCACCTGGATTGGCTGCGGCTGCATTGGCTCTCGAAGGTGAAAAGTTTTGGAAGGGATATAGGCCACATGATCAGGAAGGTTTTAATGTGTTTGAGCAACGTGATGGAACTAAGGTAACATACGACATATGACTGACAATCTTTGCTGGCATGGCGAGTTTCTAGCTGTTTCGGAACCGTTGGTAAGACCGTTAAAAGTTGTTGGCGCTGTTTGAAATTGTTCTGCCAGCAGCAAGATCTGACTGCTGGCCCAGCAACAGATTCTATTGCATATAAGGGCTGTTTCCGAAGGAGGCCAAGGAGGAGAGGTCCCGGGGCTTATGGAGCAAAGGAACTGGATGAGGCTGTCGGCAGGTTCCAGGGCCGAAAAGGAGCGAGGCCCCTTTAAGGAAAAGGTGGAAAAGACAGGATCAGAAAAAGGAAAGGAGGCAAGGTTGTCATGCAGGAATATAAGCTAATTTGATGGCTGATCCACCTGGAGCTCCATTTCCACCTGTCCTGTTTGCCATTGTTCACTCCCTAGAGACTAAAATGGAAGATCTGTAACTTGAGCTGGCCATGAATAAGGAGTGTATGTTGGAGGTGGTGGCCCTTTGAGAGTTGTATGTAACAAAATTTCATTTTGATGTATGCCGATTGGTGTACAGTCAAAGTGACAATAAAGTTGTTGTTGTTATTATCCTGTCATATTGCATTACTCTCTGGTTTGGAAGCATTACTGCTTCAGACAGAAAGGCGGTGCAAATAGTGGTGAGGATGCTAGAAAAGATTATTGGCAGTTCACTTCATTCCAGGACATAGGATATAAGCAATGCTTGAGCAAGGTCCACAGGATTGTCTGGGATGCTACACATCCTCTTCATGACCTGTTTTCCTTGTTACCTTCTGGGAGGAGGCTTCGTGGTATCTGAAGCAGAACATCCAGATTCAGTCAGTTTTGTTCCATATAGCATCAACCTTGTGAACTCTCAACTTTCCACTGTTCAAAATGGAGAGTGATTAATGTGTGTGTGTGTGTGTGTGTGTGTGTGTGTGTGTGTGTGTGTGTGTGTGTGTGACGTATGTGTATGGGTAGATATATACTTTCTTTTGAGAGCAGGCAGGCAACAGAATTTCATTTTTAATGTGGGCCACTGTGTTCATAGTAAAAAATGACAACAAAAGTTACCTTACCCGTACCATCTTATTTTAATCAGAACCCGAGATTGTAAATACATCCTCCCCAAAAGGCAAAATAGGATGTACGTTAGCATTAGAAACATGTAACAGATTCAGTCAAATGCTTAGGTAAATAGAATTACTTTATTAAGAGTAATGATGCCAAAAAGATTGGATGGAATATCCAAGTTTCTTTCTATATAGTTATAGGAATTAAGTTTGACTTGAAGAATTTTTTTACTGAAATATTAAAGCAGTTTGTGCATTTCTGCTCGTACTAACAAAGCTTTGAATTTATGAATCTCATTTTTGACCTGTGTTGCAGCCTGTTTCATAGGACATTTGTACCAGCTGAACAATATGCTTGCATTGAATTATTTGTTTTTATTTTAGATTTTTCTATCCTACTCCAGCCGTAACAGCTTATATTGAATATAAAACCAATTAAAACATCTAGTGTACAAACCTTACATCAAAAGAGTAGCAATAACATTTGCCAAACAATTAAAATAAAAGTTAAAGGTGGCATAATAAAATCAGGGGAAGGCTCTCAGGTCTGCCTTTGCTAACTTCTGTATATTAACAAGGAGGGAGCCAATCTTATCTCTGCCAGGAAAGTTGTTCCACAGTGTTAACCCTGCCACTGAAGCACAATGCCTTCTGGTTTCAGTTCCTCAGACCTCCAAATTATGTGGGATTAATAAATTTTCAATTTGGTCTGATTTGTTGGGCCAGTCCTAATTGGAGTAGACAATCCTGCAGATACCTAGTTGGACTGTATAGTGCTGCAGACAATTATTTTATAGTATTCCCGTGGTGCTTTTTTCTGGCATTAATTATATGGCTGAAATAGGAAATGAATGTAAGCAGTATCACTTTTAAAAATACGGTTTCAGAAATTCAAATAATTATAAGAACTTTTAGTTTCCTTGAATAAAAAGTTCAGATAGTTAAAATTTCTACTGACCATCAATAAGGTGTGTGTGTGTGTGTGTATCTAAATAGCAATAACACTTAGACTTATATACCACTTCATAATGCTTTACAGTAAGTGGTTTACAGAGTTGCCCCCAACAATCTGGGTCCTCATTTTACCAATCTCAGAAGGATGGAAGGGAGAATTAACCTTCAGCTGGTCAGGATCGAACTTGTGGCAGTGGGCAGAGATAGCCTACAATACTGGATTCTTACCACTGCACCACCATGCTCATTATACGTATATACATATACAGTATTTCTTGGATTATAGACTTGTTGCCTGATTACATTAATTTTATGAACTAATTAAAATAAACTCAAACGGCGCTTGGGCCCCCACCTGCCTCCTTTGCTCACAGCTCGGTCGATGCCCTAGTGGAAGCCTGGGAAAGGGCAGCCACAGAGGCACTCGACCAAGTTGTACCCATGCGGCCCTTGACCCGACGCAGATCCCAACGGGCCCCATGGTTCTCCATGGAGCTCCGCGAGATGAAGCGTTGGAGACGGGGCCTAGAGAGCTGTTGGAGATCCAGCTGATCTGAATCCGACTGGTTACGACTAAGGTCGTTTACGAGAACTTATCTCGCAGCGTTGAGGGTGGCTAGGTCTAACCACTTTGCCACCCTCATCGCGTCCGCAAATAATCGCCCGGCCACCCTGTTTAGGGTAACTCGCTCTCTCCTTAATCAGGAGGTAAGGGAGGAACCCTTGCAGGGTCGAGCCGAGGAGTTTAGTCGATTTCTGTCGGACAAAATCGCTCGGATCCGGACCGGTTTGGACTCCGACTGGGCAGAGTCTGACGAAGAGGATACGGGCAGCCTTGTCGATTTAATCTGGGAAGAGTTCGATCCTGTGACTCCTGAAGAAGTGGACAGGATCATGGGGAAGCTGAGCTCCACCACGTGTTTGTTGGACCCGTGCTCCTCCTGGCTGACTTACGCGGCCCGGGATGGGACACGAGGCTGGCTCCAGGCAGTGATTACTGCCTCTTTGAGTCAGGGTAGTTTTCCCGCCGCCTTGAAGGAGGCGGTGGTGAGGCCCCTCCTCAAGAAGCCTGCCTTGGACCCAGCAATTTTAAACAACTATCGTCCGGTCTCCAACCTTCGCTTTTTGGCGAAGGTTGTTGAGAGCGTGGTGGCGCAGCAGCTCCCTTTGTTCTTGGATGAAGCTATCTAGACCCGTACCAATCGGGTTTCAGGCCCGGGTACAGCACGGAGACGGCATTGGTCGCGCTGGTGAATGATCTCTAGCGGGCTCGGGACAGAGGTTGCTCCTCTGTCCTAGTCCTTTTAGACCTCTCAGCGGCTTTTGATACCATCGACCATGGTATCCTGCTGCGACGTCTCAGAGGGTTAGGAGTGGGAGGCACAGTTCTCCAGTGGTTCTCCTCTTACCTTCTGGGACGCTCGCAGTCGGTGTTAGCAGGGGGGCAGAGATCGACCTTGAGACCTCTCATTTGTGGAGTTCCTCAGGGATCGGTTCTCTCGCCTCTCCTGTTCAACATCTATATGAAGCCGCCGGGTGAGATCATTCGTGGTTTTGGAGTTGGGTATCACCAATATGCTGATGATACCCAGCTTTTTATTTCGACCCCAAACCACCCCAGTGATGCCCTCGACGTGATGTCCCGCTGCCTGGAGGCGGTCCGGGTCTGGATGGGGAGGAACAGGCTTCGACTCAACCCTGACAAGACTGAGTGGCTGTTCGTGCCGGCATCCCGGGAAATTCCGATTATTCCATCTTTGGCTATGGGGGATGAGCTATTACCCCCCGTAGATAGGGCTCGCAACTTGGGGGTCCTTCTAGATTCACAGCTCTCTTTGGAAGAGCATATTGGAGCTGTGACTAGGGGGGCCTTTGCCCAGGTTCGCCTGGTGCGCCAGTTGCGGCCCTATCTAGACTGCCTTGCGTACAGTCACTCATGCGCTCGTGACCTCTCGTCTAGACTATTGTAATGCTCTCTACATGGGGCTGCCCTTGAGGTCCACCCGGAGACTTCAACTGGTGCAGAATGCAGCCGCGTGAGTTGTCTTGGGGGTTTCCCAATATTCCCATGTTACATCTTTGCTCCGCGAGCTGCATTGGCTACCGGTTGCTCTCCGGGTGAGGTTCAAGGTGTTAGTGATGACTTACAAAGCCCTTCATGGCATGGGTCCGGATTACCTACGGCAACACCTGCGGCCGGCGTCAACTTTCCTCCGTCCAGTGCGCTCCCACAGAGAGGGCCTCCTCAGGGTGCCGCCGATCAAAGAATGCCGATTGGTGGCCCCCAGGGGGAGAGCGTTCTCTGTGGGCGCGCCAGACCTTTGGAACCGCTTGCCGGTTGAGCTCCGGATGGCCCCCGACCTTCGCTCCTTCCGGCGCGATCTCAAAACCTTCTTTTTCGAACAAGCTGGCCTGGTCTGACGGGATGGGGTTGGGTTTTTATAAATAGTTTTAATTTTAATATGTATTAATTATTATGGGCATAATGGTTTAATGGCTTTTTAATTTTTGTATTCTATTTTTTATTATGTATTGACCTGTTCACCGCCCTGAGTCCTTCGGGAGAAGGGCGGTATACAAATTAAATTATTAAATTAAATTAAATTAAATTATTAAACTTTTGCCTTTGTATATCTGGTCTTTCATAAATGGATGGGAGTAGAAAGTGTATTTTGCCGAAGTTTTTTTATCTTCCACAGAAGACAAAAAGAGCAATGCAGACCAACTTCTTTTTTCTCACATATTGTATGTAAAGCCTTCTTTAAAAAATTACAGAAATTACAGAAAATTACAGAAATTTCATTCCTATTTTTATCCACAAGTTTCTTGAGGAAGAAGACCAGAAAGAATTGTAAAATTGAAACAGCATACTTGACTTTTGTTCTTCCTAATTTCTCTTCTGATTGATTTATTATTTTTATTGCAACCTAGCTTGGGCCTAGCATCTCTTGAATACTGTTCTCTAGCCAGATAAAATAGCATATATTCTACTGTGAATAATTACAGTAATAGTTTGGCAGGTATAATTGGCTTCCGTTCTGTTATTTTTCCTTATGGTGTTCTGCTTCCTGCAAATGATCCTTCTGTTCCTTCCCATACTTGCTGACACATCATTTTGTACTTCTGAAAGAAACAGTAAATAATACATCAGTATTTGAATGCCTAAATAAAGAATATGGAACCTCATTGTCCTGATCTCTGGGCAAATACATTTAGAACTTGATTCGATAAAAATAAATGACAGGCTCTAAAAATTACCACATATCTATTGGCTTATAAGAATTACTGTAAGATATAGTAATTAAACAAAGTATTACCATCTGATAAAAATAATGTTTTTGTGAAATGAATTATAGAACTATAATTTCTTTCAGAATCCCACAAATGACCTACATAGGCATGTATGGTGAAGGGGCTAACAAAAACAATCAGGTGGAATTTTAATGATATATATTTTTATATTCTTCAGGCTTAAAAAGGACAGAAATAATTGAACACCAGAAAATTTGATGCAGTTTAAAACATGCACTAATTCTATGAATGTGGAAAAGGCTTGGTGGAATAAAGATCAGGAACATCATGAATAGTTTGGATTACAGGATTGAAGGTCACCCAAATTGGGGAAGAACATTCTGTTGTATTAGCAATAGATAAAGCTCCCATATGCAGGAATTAGATATTATAATAACCCAGGACTGTTGTTGCTTATAACACTTTACTGATTTGTTATAAAAGTTTGTGAAAGATTTGAATGATGAGTGCCCTCATTTTGCCGCACACTTTTGTCTGAGCTGTGAAAGAGCAATAGTTCCTGGGGGAGGGGTGTCTTCATTTAATTGCCCACAACTTCTGATTTTAGTGATATGTTATCCTTGCTTAAATTTGCTGTTTTGACAGTGTTAGCAGTTGGCAAAAAAATAATTTGCTTTCCTTATTTTATTTTTATTTAGTATGAAATTTATTTAATCAAATATTGTATAGCTTATAGTGAGTTTAACAAACAGCAACAAAAATAAACAATGGTAATACAATCAGAAATAAATACACATACACATATGTAATAGTAATTAAAATGAACTAGAACTTAAAACTCATTATTAATAACAAAATTCATATTTTGTTAATACAAAACTGACTTTTTAATATAGAACCTTAAAACAAAGTTCACCTTTTTGAAAAAAAAAATCTTGCAATGTATTTTACTGTAATGAAAAAAGAATATGATACTATTTTTATTTGTATTCTCTTGCTAGAAAAGAGTAGTTGAACAACTCCGAAAAAATTTAATGGTAAAGCAGGAACAGACGGATAGTAAGTTTCAAATACAGCCATTGGCACAGACAGAAAATAAAATACAAACATCACAGCCTCTACAGCAGCAGCAGCAGCCACAGCAGCAGACCACTGCACCCTCTCCAAACCTGCTTGGATCACAGGTAAAGTGTTTGAATAAGTTACTGTAATTTTGAAAAGTTATTTCTTAGGCTGAAGTTCATCACTGTATAAAGAAAAGTACATAAAATTAATGTTAGTCTAGTAACAACTAGCAAACATTTAATAGAAAATCTGAATAGGAGTGAGTGAATGTTTATAGGGTGGGGTAATGCTTTCAGAAATCTTTAAGTAAAAACAAAGGTACTCATCTTCTGTTTTTGCCATTTTCCTCTCTACACTTGATTAATGCTTATCTTGTTTCTGTTTGGTCTTATTATAGATGACATCCAAGGATTTTGAATTATTTAGAGACCTTTGATCAGTTCATGTTATTTATTTCAGTGAATGGCAATTAAAATACAGAAATAATGTATAATTTCTGTAAACAGTTATATAAGCAGAATAATATTATGATATCAACTTATAATCAGCCATAAATTTTCTAATAAATCTAAAATATATAAACTAAAGCAGTTACCCATTCAATCTTACAACTGCTGTTGCAAAACATAACCTCTGCATGAAAAAACTCCTTGTAGCTATTGGTCAGGAGAAACTCTAATGTTTATAGGTTAAATCGGGTCCCCAAACCCCGGTCCGTGGACCGGTACTGGGCCACAACATGCCAGCAATCGGTCTGCACAAACAAGTAAAGTCCCATTTGCAGGATGCAGGCAGCACACAAAACCACACCTCCTCCAGTCCGCAGAAAAATCTCTCTGCATGTAACCGGTCCCTAGTGCCCAAAAGGTTGGGGACCTTGGGTTAAATGATGTTAAGGTGTTAGTGATGACTTACAAAGCCCTTCATGGCATGGGTCCGGATTACCTACGGCAACACCTGCGGCCGGCGTCAACTTCCCTCCGTCCAGTGCGCTCCCACAGAGAGGGCCTCCTCAGGGTGCCACCGATCAAAGAATGCCGATTGGTGACCCCCAGGGGGAGAGCGTTCTCTGTGGCCGCGCCAGACCTTTGGAACAGCTTACCGGTTGAGCTCCGGATGGCCCCCGACCTTCGCTCCTTCCGGCGCGATCTCAAAACTTTCTTTTTCGAACAAGCTGGCCTGGTCTGATGGGATGGGGTTGGGTTTTATAAATAGTTTTAATTGTAATATGTATTAATTTTAAGGGCATAATGTTTAATGGCTTTTTAATTTTTGTATAATATTTTTATTGTGTATTGCCCTGTTCACCGCCCTGAGTCCTTCGGGAGAAGGGCGGTATAGAAATCAAATTATTAAATTAAATTAAATTAAATTAATTACCATATATAAATGGCGGAGAAACATTTTCTCCAAAAGTTACTATAAATAACATAGTGGAAAGCAGCTTCTTCTGTCTTGCCCAATAAAAGATATTGTGTCTAAATAGTGGTGATAATGTAATAATTCTGACCTTTAAGTTCATTTTTAATAAAATGATGACACATTTCATACTATCTAGCTTCTCAAATTTATGATTACATTTTCTCATTGCATGCTCTGACACTGATTTTAGGTAGGCAATAAAGACAAGTGTTTTCTTCTCTTGAAATTCAGTTTTGGACTAATATCTAACATTTATTACAATAAGACTAGGACAAATTTTACGAATGAATTCTAGTCAATTTGGTGAAGGTTTGTGAACTAGATAAAGTAGATTAAGATTTTTTATAAAGGAACATCTTTGGCAATTTATTGTGTGGTAAAGGTTGAGAAGAATATGTCATCAAGAAGTATATGCATTATTTCAAGTATATATACTGTAGCTTGAGACCAAAGAACTTGGAAAAAATTGTACATTATAGCTATGAGTTAATATTCTCTGTTCTTACCAAAATAACATAAGAATTTAGAATACTGAAGACAATGCTTGACTAAAAATTATTTTACTCTCTAAATAGACATGGTAAAGAGCAATAAATTAAATCTCAAAGGAGTTGCAATTTTGTTCTGAATGGCTCTGATGTATTGCAAGTAGTAGTAAACAGAGCAAGGGAGTAGAGCTGCAAATATCATTACCCCTTTATGTAATGGATTTAGGACAACTTGCAATCACTGCCTTGTCACTGTTAGCTCACCGCCATCGCCTCACCCCGGCCATGGAACAGCTCACCATGGGAGAATGCAGAAGGTGAGGGGAACTTACACCTCCTTCTCCTCCTGCTCAGCTGAGACTGGGGGAAAAATCGGGGAGGATGAAGCAGGGAGGCGAAGAGGGGCTTCCCCCCAACCAGAAAAAAGATCACTTGGGAGAGAGTCACACACTTTTCGTTGCACATGAGGTTTTTTTTCAGAGACTTAAGGGGTATTGGGGGCTGTAAGTCAGATCAAGGAGACAGAGAGAGAGAGAGGGGAGGAAGAGAAGGAGGAGATTCTCCTCACCTCCGGCATTCTCCCGCTGTGAGTTGCCCATGGTGAGCTGGCTGGGGTGACCCAGCGGCAACCTTGCTGTGGCGAGTTGTCCCGTTCAGTTATGTAACTTACTTGACTTATCCTGCTACTTATAATAAAGGATCATTTGCATATGGATCGTCCCTGTTTCAGACTCTGCTATCTGGAGAATTATCATTGTCATTAGTAAACCAGAAAGGTGGTTCTTGACTATTGGCCAACTGAAGTATAAGAATAAATAAAATATTTTTTTTATTCATATCCCGCTTTTATTATTTTTATAAATAACTCAAGGCAGCAAACATATCCAACACACCTTCCTTCTTCCATTTTCTCCACAACAACCACCTTGTGAAGTGGGCTGGGCCGAAAGAGAATGACTGGCCCGAAGTCCCCCAATTGGCTTTCATGGCTAAGGCAGGACTTGAACTTACAGTAATTATTCCTTTGGTAACAGCATATCAATGTCCCATTAAATTACTGGAAAAAAATACACTGATGGTAAACCAAGAAAAAAATTATTTAATTCACAAACTTTAATTCTAAAAGTCCTTTACTATGAAGTAGGTATTTTATTGGTTAGACCAACTTCAGGTTTGAAATTTTAATTGCAGGTTTGTCTGATGCTCTTCTGACAGTTTTGATTAATGTGCTATTGAAAGTAATTAACATTAAGTAAAATAGGGCAACATAAATACTATAGAAATGTTATTAAGTTCATTTTGAATAATCTTACATAATTTATATTAGCTGGTATTAAAAAACTGTTGACTATTAAAAGAATACAATTCTACAATTCTGTTTTATAGTTTAACTTTCAGATAATATGCTGCTTAAACAAGATGATATTTAAAACTAAAGAGCCCTCTAGTGAAATTGCCTTAAAATTGCTACATTTTTTTCTTTTATTATTCAGTTACAGAACTTCTTTAAAAGCATTAAACTTATAATCTATTTGTTTAATAAGAGAAAAATTAAATTAATCAAAATCCAAAAAATGAAATCATTATCTAAATTGCATATGGACTTAATTCTGATACCTTGCAGTATTTCTTAAATTATTCTTAAAACTTTCAAGTCTAATTATTTGGAAGAATTAAATCAGTTCTTTCACAACGTTATGAAGCTACTTTGTATGGCGTAGCCTTAGCAAAGAATTTTAAGACGTGCAGAATTATTAAAAGGAGCTAGAAGGAAACACCAGCACTAAAAAATTATAGTATTTGTAAAATTCTTAATTGTAGTACTGTGACCATACTGAAAATTCATAGTTTGCAGCTGTTAAAATGTTAAAGAGTTCATTCATAATCTGAAATAATTGCTAGCAAAACCTTGCCTAGTAAATACCAATAGCATTTTCTTTTTCAGATTCTTGGAAGGCATGATGCCTTACATTTGGACATGACTCTCTAGGGTCCACCTATAATTAATGTTGTGATGTAGCTAATTAAGAACATAATTAAAATTATACAAATCACATTAAACATATTAAGTGGAATCTGGTACACCTGATATTGAATACTATATCAAAAAGTGTGTACCTGTTTTAGAGAAAAAAACAAAATTTCAACATCGTGCAAAATCATGGGTTTCTATGCATGCATAGGTCTTGGAAGGTCCCAGTTCTAGTTCATTGTAACATAACATATGAAGGAGTTAAAATAGAGTTCCTCCTAAAATCCACTATCACCTTTACAGTTTTAAGCATATTCAGCTCCAGATTGTTTTGGCTGCACCACAGGGCCAGTTGTTCAACCTCCCATCTATGTGCAGACTCATCACCATCTTGAATGAGGCCAGTGACTGTTGTACTGTCTGCAAACTTCAGGACTTTAACAGAGGGTATGCTTCCCTCTGATGAAATAATCCTATCCCACCTGAAAATGTAATACTACAGCAATAAATCTAATACCAGATACAGTACTTACTTAGAGACGTCTACTAAAATAAAATTACTTTGACAGTCAAAATTCCCGTGTGATATTTGCTGTTGCTTTTCAACTAACAATGACTGGGAGTTTCCAAAAACCGTATATGATAATAATCTTTTAATTTTGGGGAAATTCTTGTCTAGTTTTACCTATTAACCTTCTTCTACTTGAAACAAAAATTGGTTCAAAACAAATATGGCTTTATGACATTCTATAGATACAGTGACATATCCATATACATATTCACACCTATATTTACTGCATTAAGTATGTAAGGTAGAGGTTTAGACAAAATTAGAAATTACATGTCATTAATACTTGGCTGGATTGTCCTAGGCACATCATACCCTGGAATAACTGGAAATGGGCAACGTTTTTATTTTTTTCAAGAATAGTCCAGAAAGTTCTAGGAATAGAGCAAGGCTGGCACAGCTCACCTCTCTCTTCCCTTTTCCTCATGGCCTAGGTGCTAGTTTGCCCAGGGATCTTCACAGCACAACTCCCTGCTACCATTTTATATTTGAGCACAGCATAAGTGAGTGGTCCATTCCACTTTTTTGCTCCTTTTCTCATAGCTTTTCTTCCCTGCAGCTGCTGTCATCCTATATGACCAGGCCACCTGTCCCTCACATGGCCTTCCCATTTCCTCCTTTCATTGCCACACTTGAATTGAAGAATGGGATACTCAACTGGCCCAGCTATTCACCCCTCTCTGGATGTTCTCTTCACCTTCCTTACCTTTATCTCTGCTTAGCTGCCACACACACTGATAGCTTTATTTTTTCCTTCTGTCTTTTTATTCTAGAGGCCCTATATCTGGAACACATATGTTCTGGGTCTATGTCTGGATAAAATATGTTATGTTCCAAACCCAGTTCTACCTGTTCCGTGTACAGGATAGCTTGTGCACTGAACATTCTGGATATTACTAATATAAATGGTTAAGAAGAGACATGCCTTTCCAGAAGTCAAGAGATATGGTAAGGACATATTCCAAGGAGCTGAAAGGCAAACATTGAAGGATACAAACAAAAACTTGATTGCAGTTATGCATATTTCATCAACTGTGATCAAATCGTGACCTAGTATTTCTTTATGATTAATTGTCAAGTGTACATGAAATTTGCTATAAAGTATTAATAAATATGTTGGTTCCAGGAGAAGGATATCGGTGTTTAAATTTTCCTTAGTTTCCCCATTGTGCTGTATTGCTTCTATTTTCTCACAGTTCTCAATAATAAATTTTTCTCAGTGGGTGGTACAGTCTTCTAGATAAAATGTATTTTCTGTTTCTCTTAGAAAACTGTAACTACAGCTTCTATGATCACCACTAAGACACTACCTCTTGTTCTGAAAGCAACAGCAACCATGCCTGCCTCTGTTGTGGGTCAGAGACCTACAATTGCCATGGTGACTGCCATCAACAGCAGCCAGAAAACTGTCCTTAGCACTGATGCACAGAACACGCCTGTCAATCTCCAGACAACAAATAAAGTCACTGGTCCAGGAACAGAGGCAGTACAAATAGTGGCAAAAAATACAGTCACGTTGGTAAGCAAGCTGGGTAGCTCAGCACTTGAACCATTTTTCATAATAAACATAATATGAAGTTCTGTATACTAGAGAATAGAGTGTATTGTTTATATACTTTGAGAATATATTTTATATTTTGATGCTTTGCTTAAATTAAAATTACACACTTATTTTAAAAATTTTCAATTTTAATTACTATTCCAATGGTGATTAATATTGTTGCAGTACTACACAACTATTTATCCTTAACACATGTTCCAATAATAAGGTGTTAAATTGTTTCTGTATGATTCTTGTTCTCCTTGCTGAAAGGACACAGATTCCTTAATCTTGATTGTAGAGGTTTATGCTTGGGGACTCTTTATTTGAATGGTATAACTTCTGACATAATTTACTTTTTCAATTTTGTTGCTTGTGGGGGGAAAAACTCACCAAGACTTGTTTAACTTCATTAAATATTACTGCCACTGGATCCATAAAATGGTATCTTGCACAGTGACTTCTTGCCAGCATTTTTTCACAATTACAAGCACTGTTATGATCAAGGATCAGTTGACAAAATGTCAAACAATTGAACCCTATTAAAATGTAAACTTTAATTTTAAATGTGAAGTCAGCTATTTAAACAAATACAATTTGGATTAGAAATATAACAGTGATTATCAGTATACTGTTAAATATATGAGCCATCTGATGTTAACATTTGAGAATTAATCCAGAAATGCAGCTATAAGTAAATCTATTTAAGACCTTAGCATTCTAGCAATAAATTATTTCCTACGCGTTCCTGGAGAATAAAGAAAATAACTCATTGTGCAAAGCAGTGGTTTGGGCTACTTTGAATATGAATGCTTATGTTCTTAACATAATTAAGCTTCTTGTGAAATATCATTTGGATGAGTAACAAGACTGATAATATATTCTAATTATTATAGAGCAACTGCTAATGTGTAAAAATTCAAAAGGTTCAGATGACTGGTACACACTTACAGTAATATACGTTTACATATTTATGAGACAAGCAAAAGGGCTAGCTTTTTACTTCTTAAGAAAGGCAGTTTCACTCTTCAGAATCAGTTTGTGGTGGGAAGGCTGGCTGTCATTATGTAACTTTAAAATAATTCATTGTACCTATACTTTGCTTAAAGCTTCTTTAGCTTCATCACCACCTGAGCTCACTTGTGTTGTTTAGCAGGTTCAAGCTACAGCTCCTCAGCCTATCAAAGTGCCACAGTTCATCCCTCCTCCCAGACTTACTCCTCGTCCAAATTTCCTTCCACAGGTGAGTCTGTTCAGAATAGATAGCAGCTAACCAAATTGTGTCAAACTCAGTGAGAAACAACTTTGATTTGAGGTTTGAAAAAAGACAACATTAGATATTTCATACATTTATTAAGAATTAGGGCTGTCAAATCCATGTCACATGAATCTGAATGACCAGGAGTACCCGTTCATATTGTTGAATAACAGCAGTGAGTTAGCATTGTAGCTACAATCTATTGTTGACTTGGATTCTTGCAGTCCAGACATGGTTGCAGCAATAAATTCTGCTCAATGGGTTCTTTTTCAAATTAAAGCTCCACTTTTGCCATCTTGTGGGAGTGCTTTGTTCCAATTGTTTCTACATGCTTCATCAGGTCTGTCAAGAGAAATATACTTCAGGCCTTGTCAGATGTCATCTGGTGGATCAGGAACTTTGCCTTTTCTGGCTCAAAACCTATCCTTCCCACCCAAAATCACATTGTCCCTAACCCTTCTGTCATTCAAAAAACCCTTAAGATCTGGCGGTTCTCCCAGGCTTGGAGGCCAGGAAGTTAACTTTTTGTTGCTGGGATGTACCCAAGTGCTCCAGTTGCTTCTCTGTATTTATTATGTGCTTTTAATTTTGTTGCTTTTTGGTATACTAATGTATGCCAATAAAGTGTTCACCACCCAGTTGTTGCCACTGTGATGAGTTTGTAGTTTAATTTAGTGTAATTTCCTCTTAGTGTTTTCTAGAAAGGATCAAATTTGTCATGGGAAGATTAGTTGAACAAATAACTTTCTGAAATAAGTTCTCTCCAAATATTAAAGGCAAATGTGCAAGGGGAGTATAGAAATCTAGGCAATCACTGGATTGCAGCAGAAAGCTAGAGTTTTCTTATTGTTTTGATGCAATGTAATGGTTGTCCTGAATTTTGCATTCCAGAACTGGTAGCCATATGTATAACATCTTATATGCAGTGCTTTGAATGTGTAATACTGTTTCTTTCAATAAATGATTCTTATACCTCAGTGAGGTTATATTTGTCTTACTTCACCTCCATTCCCTCTTTTTTAGAGAACTTTATATTTCAGAGTTTAGATTCAACATTTAAAATAATGTATGAATTCTCTCAATTAACGCAGAGATGTAGGATTAATATAAGCATAGCTGCATTTAATTTATATTTATTTTGCATAGATAATTCCTCTTACTGTTAATATTCTTAAAAAATATAGCATTGGGAATTCAATGTATTTTTTTGTTATAAGTTTTATTGATTTTTAAAAGTTAGTCTTTAGAGCTTAGTAAACAACATGTTGTCTGGGTTTACATATTTAACATTAACTTCTTCAATATAGATCTATTCAGTACTGTACACTCCAGTATTTTTTTTCCTTGATCTTTCTTCCCTATATTTTTTTCCCTTTTCCCCTCAATGAACATTTTTTCTTAGTACTATTGATTTATACAAAAATAAATATACACATCATCATATTTTACTAATATTATAGAGATAACAGTAATATCAATTCATAAATCAACATCCTGTTTTTCGTGCTCTTATTTAATGTTTGATTTCCCATCAATATTTACAATATTTTTATAGTTATGATTTTCTCAATATTAATTACGTTTACATAGCTAAAAAAATTATATTCATACCAATCCTCTTTTTTTTTCAAATTTCCCATATCAAAAAAAGAAAAACAAAATGCTATCTTAATTCTAAATCATGTCTTCCATTATAAAAATCTAGTTATATCTAAGGGTCATCGGTTCTTTTAAACATTCAAACAGGTATATTAAACAGATGGTGCCCCCTCTGATAAATCATATCTTCTGTTTTTTAAGTCTAACTCTCATTTTCTTTGTTTGCCAAGTAGCTTTCCAAGCCAAGGCAATTAAATTGCCCCAAAATTTTCTTTCTATTTTTGTGCAAGCTGCTTGGAATAAGGCAGTTTAGGTTTTTTGGGGGGAAAACTCCGCCCATCCACATTCCCTGGACATTTCCCCTGCCCGCTGTATGTTCCATTTTCTGGAATCTTTTTCCTTGTCCTCAGGTGTATTTTGGAGAAGGAAGTAAGGGATCTTTTGTATTTTCATTGTTATAGGTAGATCTTGCAGTATTTTATTTGTATATGGCAGTCCATATTTCCCTTCTCCTATCTCCTCCACCTCTAGATCCATTTCTTCTGCTTCATCCTCTGATTTCTGGTTTATTTGTTCATACTTTGTAGTCGTTGTCTGGGAGCTTTCCAATTGTAGCTTCAGTTTGGAGATTGGGTCCTTTATATCATCTAGATTATTTTTGGCCTCATGGTTTCTTTTTATGTCCTTTTTTATAACAATTGTTTGATGAATTTGCTGTAACATAAAGAGTATTTCCTCCTGAAAGGTATTTGTTTTTCCTTGAGGCATCAGTCCTAGAAATCTTCTGGTATCACCAGTCTCAGTAAGGGTGGAACAAGATTTCCTCTAGTTTTCTGGCCACAACGCAAAACTGGAAGCATCGAAATTCAGTGTATTCTATGCTGCCACATAAGCACTTCAAAAATCACATAAGCACTCTATTTTTTATTACAAGCTAACTTATAAGGTAATATTTATTCCTTTAGTCCAGACATGTCAAACTCGCGACGTCACGTGACGTTGCACGATGTATCGGGACTGTTTTTCCACTGCCAGCAATGGAGTGGGCACGGCTTCTGCGTGACACATCTGGCCCACGGGCCGACAGTTTAACACCCCTGCTTTAGTCTGAATAATAATATATGAAGTTTCCTGATGCAAAGACAAGGAACAGTTTTTGGTACCATTTGCAACCGTTGTATTTGGAATTAACCAAGTTTGAGACAGATTTCAAATTAAGTATTTTTGTGCTGATACATATTTCTGAGTAACACAAATATTGTTTTGTGCTAAGTTGTGTTTGTTGGAAATAATCTGATCTCTCTCTTTCTCTCTTTCTCTCTCTCCCTACCTATCTGTAGGTTCGACCAAAACCAGTTGCCCAGAATAACATACCTATAGCCCCAGCCCCACCTCCTCCTATGCTTGCTGCTCCTCAACTTATTCAGAGGCCTGTGATGTTGACCACAAAGTTCACTCCCACCTCCTTACCTTCTACCCAGAATTCCATCCACCCAGTTCGTGTTGTGAATGGGCAAACAGCAACCATAGCCAAAACTTTTCCAATGGCACAACTCACCAGCATTGTTATAGCAGCCCCAGGTGCCAGGCTTGCTGGACCTCAGACTCTACAGATCAGCAAACCAAATGTTGAGAAGCAGGTACAGCCAGAGGAATGTTATTCGATTGGCCTGTATTTTTATTTACAGTCCATCAGAACTATTATAATTTGCTTGCTTTTTTTGCTTAAGTATACAATTTTCATCAGCAAGAATATGTTTCTATTATTTTACTATCTTTTCTAATTAAACTGACTTCAAGATGAGATAACAATTTTACAACAACCTCTAATTTTTTGGTTACACAATGGTATTTAAATACTTTGCAATCTGGATAGTTGAAAGAACATAGCCCTAACATAACAGAAGTAGTTATCATTTTCCTGGCAGTACATCTTTTTTAAGCTTGACAAATTTTCCGTTGATGCATGAGGAATGTGAACCACTTTTTGTCTCTTTTAGGAAGGTGCAACATACATGTGTATTAATTCACAATAAAATATGAACAGAAAATCAGCATATACCAAATTAATACTCTAGTTTGCACAGAAGGGAAAGGGTAGTATTTCCTTCCATTTTGAACTAATAAAGAACTACTATTAGTGTTAATTGAGAGTTGTATTTTTAATATCTTTAACCATGATTGACTTATTCAGTAAATAGCGCCAAATATTTCCATTGCTGTTTCACAGTCATGCCAGACTAGTTCAAACAAATGTTTTGGACATAGCCAATATTCATCCATAATCATAGATTTTAACTACGTTTTACTGAAAAATCTATAGCAGATTAGTTTGTATGGCATACTAAACCAAAAATGAACAAACCACAATGTGGCTTACTATTAAGTACAAACCAATCCATATCCATATTCCATGTATTGCTCATATAGCATACAGAAATTATCTTTGTCTCCTTGGAACAAATTGGTAATACTTTATGACTTCACATCCATGTCATAAAGTGATGATTGTGTCATTGTGGAGGCACGTAGGATGCTATATGCAAAGGATCCTGCTATATAGTATGTAAATATACTTCAGGAAAACTTGCTCTTTCAGGAATCATGGAGAACTAATTTTCAGACACATTTCATGTTAATACTAAAGCATAAAGAGGAGTGCAGAGTGACTGACTATTCCTAACAAAATGTTGTCTAAGCAAGCTTTACAGGGAGATCATTCTTTGAAATATCAACCCATCTATAGTTCTGCTTCCCAGGTCTTTTACTTAAATGTTGGGGTGGGGGGGTGCATGGTCTTCTGAAAAACTTAAGTATTATTTGGGATACTTTCACATAAGTAAGGGTTTTCACCATTGTTCTCATTCTGGTTAATAAAAGGCATTGCTAAATCAAAGAGTATATATATTCAGCTATTTCTATTTCAGACAGTCAAGCCCCAAGTAGAAACAGAGGATAAGCCAACAGAGATTCATACTGTTACCTCTCCTGCACCTCCCAAGCCAAAACGAGAAGAAAACCCACAGGTATTAATAGTTAAAATACTATTTTTTGGATAGTAATCTGATATATTGTCCGTTGCTAATATGCAAAAATTTGGGTTTTGTTTATTGCCTGAAATCTCTTAAATATCTGGGAATAATTCTTCTATAATACCTTTGGGCAGTGTAATTCAGATTAACAGTGATACTAACAGACAGTTGAAAATACTTGTGAATTTATGGGGAAGAATAAATGTGGTCAAAATGAATTTAATTTCAAGATTAGTTTACAAATTTAAGAGAGATCTCTATATTAATTCCAACTAGATATTTTAAACATATCAATAAGCTTCTGATGACCTTTTAATAGAATGGTCAGACCCCAAGTTCCTTCTTTGAAATTCTAATTACATATGAAAATGGAACTTCTTATTTTGCAGAATTTTAGTTGTACCATTGAGCAAATGTATTACCTTCTTTTTTAAAGATTAAAAAGTATGGCTATATAAATGAAACTTAAGATTCTATGGCTACCAGCACAAAGTTATTATTGGTTTCTTTTAAATCCTGGCAAGTTCTACTTTTAATCAGAACTGAGGTGTATTTCCAAGTATTAAAGGCATCCAGATTTATTTGAATGTTAACTTGCCCAAATATATTCACTTAAAATATTTGTTATTTTTCACAATTTGGACTTGATGTTTTGATGGCTCCAAAAGCCTCTACTCTTCTGGAGTATATTAAAAAAAATCTTAGAAGTTAACCAACAATTGAATAATCTAAAATTTGAATGATAAAAAATCTGGAATAAAAAATAAAAGACTCCAATTTTAAGATATCAGCGGTCTCAACTTTAAAAAAAAGGTTAAATGTGTCTCATAATCTTTAGGGGAGATTTCATCTGGCTTGAACTGTCCTTCAATTGCCATAGCCCTAGATTCATGCTTGGGATGTTGATGAGATATCTTTTTTTCATTTGTTTCATAGTTATGTGAAAGCCTTTGACATGATCACCAGTCCAAACTGCTAGAAATCTCCTTAAGACTTTTCAGGAATTCTTCAAATTCCATAAATCTTTTGGAGTGGACTGTTTTAATAAGATATGTATCCCTTGCAAGGGATGGTGGTTGACAGAAAGATGAGCTTCCTATGATGATTGGATTTTTAAAATGTTACTTAACTATTAGATCATAGGGCTGAAAAATCAGTGGTATGCTAACTGTTTGTCCTGGGTCAGTAACGCATAGTCCCATAGTCAGTCCCATAGTCACCATGAAAACCAGGAAATGGCATCATCCAGTTCTATCTCAGTATCGCTGGGTAAACATGTGAGGGGAATTGCCAGTCATATACTTCATTATGCAGATAATCTGTGTGGTATAGTGGGTAAAACAAGTGCTACTTCACCCTCAGGGACAGATTCTCACTGAGTTTTACCCAGTAATTATCGGTTGGTCTAGTACACAGGTCTGCAACCCATGGCTCCGGAGCCACATGCGGCTCTTTCAGCCATCTCCTGCGGCTCCCAGTCCTCTGCCATGTGCAGTCCAAAAAAAAAAGTGGGACTAAAAAAGTTCAACCAATCAATTCAAATATGCAGGGTAGATGCATATCTCGCCTTGGCCCCACTCTTCAGTCAAACCCTGTTCTACGCACGCGCGCATGTACATGCATGTGCACACATTTTTTGCGGCTCCCAGATTTTCCTTTTGTGAGGGAACCGTTTCCGAGTGGCTCTTTTACTGTTTCAGGTTGCTGACCCCTGGTCTAGTCTACCTTACAGTATTATCATGGGAAATATTGGAGAAAGGAGAACTATGTACATTGTTTTGAGCTCCTGAAAGGAAGGTGGCCTATGCATGTAACAAATAAATAAGGAAAAATATATTTGAAGCCTTTAAAAGAACACCTTTAAAATAATCTATTAACAACCTGGCTACGTATGACATTGAGTTCCTGCTTTATTAGGAATTACATGACGTTAGTTTGAATGTCTTTTATTAGGGGACTTAATACCACAAAGATTCGAATGACCACATTCAAACCCAACGTTTTACAGTACATGCTACTCTGGTGTTAATTCCTCCATATTTTTGATGGCCACCATTTTGAGTAATTAAAGCATTATCATTTATATGAACCCTATTTTTTGAAATTATTTTATGCTCTTTTATTTATATCATTTATCCCACTTTTTCTTAGGATAAACTGGGGAAAATGTGTTACTTGCTACTTTATTCCCAAGATGGATATGGATATAAAATATACCATAAGTGAGCAATTTGGGGCAGCTTCAGATGACATGTAAGGAAGTCAGCTCTCTGGAGAGTGGGTTTACTGAGTAAATAAATAGGAGCTGGCCAAGGAAGTTTGACTAAGAATAGGGAAGAGGCAGGAGAGACAGAACAAAAGAGAAAAAGTCAGGGAAGATAAAGACTGTTGATTGACTGCTTCTGCTGACTGTCTATGGAGATTCTCAATCATCCAGGTCGCGATTGTTGCAAAGGTGCTTTTCAAAAGGCAACTTGACTTTTGAAAGCATTTGGGGGTTTCTGCTGACTGTTTTTCTGATAGTCCATTGGGCTGCTGGTGGCCTATTGTACATGATTGGGCATTTCTTGCTGTGGATCTAGTTCTGAGGAAGGTTGTGGGGAACCCAGCTCCCCAGCAGCAGACAAACGGAAGATTGGTGGGGAAATTCCAGTGCCACAAATGCAAGAAGATTACTATCCTGGAAGAGAGGTTGAAAGAACTATAGATAAAATTTTCACTCTCTAGCTTATCAGGGCAGATTGGGAATTCACAAATAGGTCATAGGAAGTGCTTGTGGAAAGTCAGCTGAATTAAAAAGCCCCCTGGGAAAAAGAGAAAACAAAATGGAAGGATTGGAGAGAGAGAGAGAAAAAAATAATCTGTCTTTTAAAAGTTGTAGAATAGATTCCAGAATCTCACTGTTTATTATATTTCTATATTGAAAGAAAAGCAGCTGCCATAAATCTGAAGAACTGAAGAAGGGGGTACTACAGGTTCTGCAAAAAAAAAAAAAAAAAGGATGCCAGCTTCTTCCCGGGGGACCAGGAAACAAGTGGCGATGGTGCTCTGTTAGCCAGCCAGTCTGTCAAGAGGAGTACGGTGCTTTTCTGGGCACACATTTGGAATGTCACAAAAAGCTTTCCCACCCAGTGATAAATATCCCTTCTTTCTGATCCATGTGGGAACAAATATACAGCCAAATGCAGTCTTGAAATCATTGCAGGACTAAGAAGCACTGGATAGGAAGGCAAAGTTACTGTTGGGGCTTGGTTTGTCTTCTCTTTCTTCTTTTGGGTAAAAGGACATAGCTTAGAAAGAGACTTCTCCGAAGGAACAATTAGGTATAGGGATTAGGTACCGATGAGAGTGCTTTTGTTTCTTTGATACTGGAATGCATTATTTAGAATTCCTGGCAAGAAATAGGCTGCGTGTTATGAGAACTGGGAGGATATATTTGGAAGAGATTTTGCAAACCTGGTCAAGAAGACTGTAGGAGAAGGAGAGGATATAACTGAAAATAGTATAATGCTAGTAAGGAAGTACAGAATGTAGTGGTATCAAAAAATGAGCATGAAATACCAGAAAGAATAGGTCAAGTTATATGACTAAGTGTTCCAGCATCGTTACACAAGTGCACAAAGTGTGGGACACAAGTTAGAATAAACTCTTAATGCAGGAAAAATATGATTTAGTTGGTATTATTGAAAACTGGTAGGATCAAATTTATGATTAGAAATAAAGATTGAAGATGACATTTTAATTGTCCAGACCTACCTATCTTGAAAAACCAACTCAGCCAAAACTACTGAGTCCCCAAATTCCTTAAGAGGTCTTGCTGACCATTTCATTTTCCATAAAATGAAAAAAGAGACCTTCTGGGATTAATATTCCTAGATTTGATCCTAATCAAACATTGGAAGAAGTAAAAGGAGTGAGAGCTACTTTAATAAGTTTAGAGACTATAGGCAAAATACCCCAGACAGAAATCCTGAGGTCAAAGGGTGACGTTTGGGAATATAAGAAATAAAAGATTGGGATGAGAGTTGGCAGTTTCTCAAAAATGAAACATTAAAATAATATTTATAGGAAAAATCAACTAAGAAAACTTGTGGATATATAAGGAGCTAATTGTTTAGAGAGTTAAATTGTTATATGATCCATAGAACTGCTTCAGTGTCCTAAATCACCAGAATTGAATTTATTAAGTCCTATTTGTTTGAGACTCTTTAAGTGTTGTATCAAAACGCATGGTTACAATATAGTGTATAATATAACTATTGTGTAAAGATGCATAGTTATCCTGATTTTTACCATCATTTGGAGATATACAGTTGATGCATATTGTTGAATCATTTGTATTAAGAAATTACTATTATCAGCTACCGTATATACTTGAGTATAAGCCGACTCGAGTATAAACCGAGACCCCAATTTCACCCCCCAAAACTGGGAAAAGTTATTGACTCGAGTATAAGCCGATCCGCCGTTCTGCAAGCCTCCGCCGCCGGCGGAGGCTGGATCCGCACTCTGCAAGCCTCTGCCGCCAGCAGAGGCTCGATCCGCCATTTTGCAAGCCTGAATACACAGGAATACCCTGTGTGGCCACAGCTCTCGGGGAAGCCCTGGCTGTTCGCTTCCTCGCTCCACGCTGCCATTCGGGGCCCACGCGTTCCCCGGGCAAATCGCGGTGCCCAGCAGGCAAGGAAACACGCCCGCTCCAGTCGCCCCCCCTTCCCTCAGGAGACGCGAAGCAAGTGACCGCCCGGAGCTTACCGAGGACTTGCGCGCGGCCGAGGCTTCGGTGCTTCCAGGATCGCGCGCACCTCTCCCAAGCCGCCGCCGTCCGGAGACCTGCCGACGTTTGGGGAGGTTTGGGGAGGTGTGCGCGCACCTCCCCAAACCTCCCCAAACGTCGGCAGGTCTCCGGACCTCCGCGCCCTGCCTGCCTGCTTCTTTCCGCTGCGGAAAGAAGCAGGCAGGCAGGGTGCGGAGGTCCGGAGACCTGCCGACGTTTGGGGAGGTCCCAAACTTCGGCAGGTCTCCGGACGGTGGTGGCTTGGGAGAGGTGCGCGCGATCCCGGAAGCACCAAAGCCTCGGCCGCGCGCAAGTCCTCGGTAAGTTTTTTTGTTGACGAGTATAAGCCGAAGTGGAATTTTTCAGCCCAAAAAGTGGGCTGAAAAATTCGGCTTATACTCAAGTATATACGGTAATTTGATTTTCTATAATACTGTGTGAATTCAATTTTTTGTTTCTCTTAATTCAGAAACTTGCCTTTATGGTTTCTCTTGGACTAGTAACGCATGATCATCTGGAAGGTAAAAAGATAACCAAGATGCTTTTTCATTGCTTTTTTAACCAATAAAAACATGAAGACCCATTAATAGGGAAAAGTTTCATTTTGCTTTATTGGGTTTATTTTCAAAGAAATGCTAGGGATTTAGTGTGAGTGTAGACAAAATAAGTCTTATACTACCCAGAAATGATGTGCTAAACATATTCTAAGAACTTAAACATGATAAATGTTCTCATATGATTAATAATGGAACATTATTATCATTTGGCCTGCAATATATATTTTAAAAAACTGGTTTAATATGTGGGCCTAAATCCTAATGTGGATTTAGATACGTTTGATAAAGGGTTTCTTTAACACCTGTTTAAATATTTCAACAAATAATTTTATTTACTCCTAAATGACAGTGAATGAGATGTTTACATATATTTTGATGCATTTTTCTATACATGTGTTTGCAGTTTTTTTTTAAAAAATAACCCTTGAATATTTGTAAACTGTCATGGACTTACTGCATGGAAAGAGTTGCAATATATATTGAGCAACTGAATAGGTCTTTACACTTCTCTGCAGCTGTTGATTTTGACTTTAATACTTTTTGTCATCATTAATTTGCAATATTCATGGTTAAAAATTCATACACTATAATGAATCTTGCACTAATTCTCAGTTGAAAATTTTGTGATAAAAATATAAAGTTAGATTTTTCAAGATGTAGGCTGTAATTTTTTTAAGTTGAATTTTCAGTCTATTTTTATGTAATACAGCTGTTTCTTTAGGATTACCTTTGTGCAAGGATTTTTCAGAAATGATAGATTCTGACTCCTAGTTTCTCAGACTCTAAAACAAAATCTTGTGTGCTTGGAAATGCGTGTATTTTCTAACCAAATTATTTCTTTCCTCAAGAAATACAAAGTAAAAGACAAGAAAGAAAACGAAGAACTACAGCAAATCCAGTTTACAGTGGAGCTGTTTTTGAGCCTGAGGTAGCAATCTTATTTATATATTAGAACTCGCTTTGATGCTCTCGAGTCCACCCATACAGACATGGGATGGTCAAACTAGCCTAAAAAGGAGGTTAAAATTATTTCCCTTCTAAGTTTCATGTTTAGCAAATCACTCCTATGAATGATGGCTGTCCTTACTGCATCTGAGAGTAAGTAGTTTTGGATGGCTCTGCTTTCCAGCACTCAACTGCCACTCCATGATCTGCAGCATTTGCTACTGGCATTGCCTAATGGCTCAGCTATACCCACCCTCAAAGACATCGGAAAACTAAATAGACAGTTCTGGATGGCTTTGATATATTTCTAGAATCTATAGACTAATTGTTGACTGATGAAGATTTAGCATCAAATCATTCTCTTGTTGCTAGTGGAAATAGGTCTGTTGTATTCTGTCGGTGTTTTCATGAAAGTCCAAGTTCTCTGGAGTAGGTGTTCTAGTTAACACAATAATGCATTCTTTAAAATACTGAAAGCTTGGTCGAATTTTTAGAAATTATTTTAGTAGTAAAGCATGTTTATTTATGTTATGTAAGCATCGGTGATTCTATAGATTTCAGTTAACAAAAAGTCTTAATAATTGCTTTGTTCCTATTTTCTACAAAGCGCAAGAAGAGTGCGGTCACATACTTGAACAGCACAATGCATCCTGGGACACGTAAACGAGGTAAGTTTCTAATTAAGAAAAGGGGTGGTACATGAATCAAATATATTAAATAATCATATAAACAGAGGAAAAGCTGTACTGGTTTCAGCCAAGGCCCATCATAACCCAGGATTTTGTTTCTCACAGTGGCCAACCACAACGCTTCCATGATAGTCACATAAAGAATATGGAGATATTCTCTTCTCCTACTGTTCTTTTTCAATTAATATTTGGAGGTATCCCTTATCCTGCACAGATGTAGTGTAGAATTTTCAAAATTTAATACACTAGCTGTTTTCACACTATCCAAGTTAGCATCCATAACTTTTATGTTTTGATAGTGAATTCCTCAGATTAATTTTGCACTGTATGAAGAAGGAACTTTTTGTCCATTTTAAATATCCTTCTTGTTAGCTTCATTGCAGCTCTAGGAATTGCAGCAATATTTCCTACAAACTATTGTTTGGCCAAAATACCCAGCATAGGAAAAAAAGATATAAATACTATTGACGTTTGCTAAGCATTGATATACTACTTAACAGCGCAATCACAAATACCAATGAGTCATTTTAAAAAAGAGAAGGGTGAGGGGTGACATGATAGCAGTGTTCCAATATCTCAGGGGCTGCCACAAAGCAGAGGGAGTCAAGCTATTCTCCAAGGCACCTGAAGGCAGGACAAGAAGCAACGGATGGAAACTAGTCAAGGAGAGAAGCAACCTAGAACTAAGGAGAAACTTCCTGACAGTTAGAACAATTAACCAGTGGAACAACCTGCCTCCAGAAGCTGTGAATGCTCCAACACTGGAAGTTTTTAAGAAGAGACTGGCCAGCCATTTGTCTGAAATGGTATAGGGTTTCCTGCCTGAGCAGGGGGTTGGACTAGATGACCTCCAAGGTCCCTTCCAAATTATTATTATTATTATTATTATTATTATTATTATTATTATTATTATTATTATTATTATTATTATTATTATATCATACAAAATTGAAAAAAAGAAGCTCTCATGCTCTATGAAGGACAATACTTTTGTTTCCTTGTTACAAATAATTACATTTATATAACATAACATGTGCATTAGAAGAAATCTAGTCAGAGCCAAAGTTATAATCCTTAATAAAGGCAAAAAGTAGAAATAGCATTGAACCATAGAAGAAATAAAGCAAAAATAGACGGTAATATAAGGAACCACAGAAAACAAGCTTGTGTGGATTGATAAAATGGCAAATAATAGAATCATTTGGTAAATAAATTGTCTCATATGGTCATAAAGAAAAATGAAAATTGAGATGAGTGAAGAAACGTAATCACTCTAAACAGAAAGTGGAATCAAGTTCTGGTGTCTTAAGTCTAAAAATTTCCAAGTTTTGAGAGAAAGAGAAAAATGTCTTGTTTTTCTACGGCATGCATGATTTTATGCATCTCAGTCCTACCACTTACCCTTTCCTGAGCTAAACAATTTGAAATATTATACCTTTTTCAAAGAAGAAAGGTGCTTGAGCATCTTGATCATTTTAGTTGTCCTTTTCCCACTTTTATTATGACCTTTTTCAAATACAGTAACCAGAACTGTACACAGCATACCAGATACAAGGATAATTATAAATTTGTACAATGGCATTTCAGGGTTGGCAGATTTTTAAATACCTTTCCTCTATGAGACAAACCACTCCCATTCTGACAGTTAAAACCTCAAACTCAGAAAAATAACTGCAATTTTAAAAGAATACTTTGTAATTAAAATGTCTATCGATGAGATTGAAATTGGCTTCTAATAACGTACTTGCATGCTCTGTATATATGAATATAAGTGGTTAAAAGGTGTAAGAATCAATTGCAGGTTCCATTGTGCAGGTTTTTCCTTTTCCAAAATATGTCATTATAAGTAAAGTGGATTTGATATATTTTTTCCCATTGCTGTTGGCATTTTGTTCTTAGTCATGTAAAAGAAACTTTTATATTTGTTTCTATCACTCTTTACTTGTTTGGTACAATTTAATTAAAAAAAGTTACCTATGAATGCTTAATTACATGTTTCCATCTTTTGGTTTGTAATTTTGTTTATCAATCATCAGAAGACTATTAGAAAAAAACTATAGGGTTATATTTTCAATTAGAATAATAGTTCACTTTAGAGTAATAGTTTACTAGGTAATTTTATGTCATAGTTATTTTATGAACAACAAAAGTGCTCTTTACATTTATGATTGGTCTAGACTCAGAATGCTTTGTACTTTTAAAAAATATTTCTTAAATCAACCAAAAGTGTTTTCCAAATCCATTATCAATATTCTTGCCTAAATGAAAATGTTATGGATAGCCTCCAAGTGATATCTCAGCTTTTCAGATTTCTAAGAAAAAGAGGAAATGAGACTTAGAAAATGAATAAAGTATTACTAGGTACTGTTTTAAGGATTAGGATGATATTTCAGTCAATCTAAGGGGTATGGATCATGGCAGCTTTTGATAGAAGTCAATTGGGGGCTTGGTATAGAGGGAAAGACTGAACATTCAAAACATTAAGACTGAAATGACATACCATTGTTAGGAGTAGCCACTTTTACCCTTCTGAGGAACTGCAGGGTTTTTCCCTCATAATATCCTTTTTGAAATTATTCTTGTAAATGTCTTAAAATTAATGTGAGAATCTTGGCTTCCTTTCACTTGTGACTATTATACTAACTACCTCTCTGTACCTCATCGCTTCCTTTTTCATGCTAGCCAATGAGGAGCAATGTCCAAAGGTATGTAAGATTATTTTCCTCCCCTTTTTGTTTCCTTTTGTTAATATGTAGGTCGTCCACCTAAATACAACACTGTGCTGGGATTTGGGGCTCTGACCCCCACATCCCCTCTGTCCAGTCATCCTGATTCCCCTGAAAATGAAAAGGCAGTGACATTTACTTTCCCTGCAACTGTTCAGCCTGTATCCTTACCCAGCCCCAGCTCAATGGACGTAAGTAATTTTTGCTGAATTGTGCACTGTTTGAAGCAAAGCTACTGTGCAGAATCTTCAGAATTATTTTTTTAAGAAATACTTTATATTGCACCAAAATGTTCACTCCTCTTCTAGACTTTGCATTACTAATATTTGTACCTATTTCCCCTCTCCTTGCCACTTTTCCAAGGCTAGATGGATTCTAGAGTGTCCTAGGATCTCTAGGAGGATATTTTCCCCTCCATCCATCTTTTCAGATGCACAGAGAGATTGATGCAGGGTGTGCATGTTTTGGAAATGAAGTGGCAATGGAAGGAAATCAGGTTTCTTTGGTGTCCTGTCATATTCAGATCATAAAAAGAACTAATGATATGTATTAATCATCAAGAAAAGAATGAATGAATTCCTAAGGCTTCACCAAATCAATATGCAGGCAAATAGTTTCAATGGCTGTTGGCAGGGTCTTGTGCTTTACAGATTCCTGGACAATGGATTCTGCTCTCTTTAGCCTTCAGTGCCACAGAGCGCTCTGTAAAATCATTCCTCTGTTTGATACAGATTTGTTGTGTAAAAATTGTTCTAACCCTTCACTGATATGTATAATTAACATTCATAGGAACAACATTGGTTCTCATGATAATAACTTAGAACTGGAATTTCTGGATTCATATCTTTAATCAGGTCTCATTACTTTTCTGTTACTTTGTTTTTTCAGTTTAAATAAGTTATTTGCTGCTTAAAATCCCAAATAATATATTCCACTTAAATATGCAAGTTACATTTTATATTACAGTAAATATGTCTTGAGAATATTTCTGTGCATCTAACTCAGTGAATAAGCGGCATGAAATTCTTGTAACACACAAATATTTATTGCTGTGGCAGCCAGCAATAATCAAGTCAACAACTAAATGATATTCACTGCATCATGAGATATGACAAAAGATAAAGTTAAGATGGAATCCTAAAAAAGAATACGTTGTTCACGTTGAAGGTCTTTAAAAATGTTATATTTGATGGAATCTTCTAAAAGGCAGTACTAAAAATTGATTTGAACAGACAGAAGAAAATTTGATAAAAACATATATGTACACATGCATACATGATATTTCTTAACATTGTTACAGATTAAGAAAAGATGGCATGCTTATTTGAGATTTTCTGCTTTGAATAAAGCAAAGAATTTTTTGCCATTGCTTTTGGATAATAGTCTGAACTTTTTATAGTGATGAAGTTGCTATTTTATTTCACCATCACCTAGATTGAGCTTGTTATATATTTACAGAGCAGTTGTGTGTTCTGTTTGCATCCTCTGTTAATCACAACATTTCAGGGCTGGGGGCATTATAAGCGTTCACTAGAGTTCTAAACATTTATGTTGCAAGTTGTGTTGAATCTTCAGATGATACAATAGTCTTTATAGCACTAATAGTAGCTAATGCAGATTTTATAGTCCTGTGAAAAAATAAGTACACTTTACTGAAACTTGATTTTTTAAAACATATTTCAACATACAAATATTTGATTGTCACTTCAATAATATTGATATAACAAATACCATATACTATTCACATTTTGTAGTCCATTTTCTAATTTAAATAAATAAAAATGCAAATTTCACATGTAGAAAAAGTAAATACACTCCACTTTTATCATTACTTCAAATAAAATTAAAATCAGGCGCACCAGATCAAATGCAAATGATTAGAGGATTATTAGAGAGAATCTGACAGGAACCTGTCTTACTGAAATCTCTGGCATTTGGTTTGATTTGCTCTTTGTTGTTGAAGTGTAGGGTATCAATAGGTCTAGATCGAAAGAGCTCTTTTGAGTTCTTCAGAAAGAAATTTATAGATACCTGTGAATCTGGGAAGAGATTTAAAATGATCACCAAACAATTGGACATCTATCATTCTACTTTATAGAAGATTTCAGACACTTGCAACTTGTCTAGGCCAGGCCATCCCAGCTAGTTCAGTCTGAGAGCAGAACAACAGATTCTGAAAGAAGTCTCCAAAAACCCTAGAATTTTTTCACGTGGTCTACTCGTTGTTCTTGCCACTATTGGTGTCAAAATGCATGAGTCTACCATTAGAAAGAAGCTGCTCACATTAGATCAACATGGGATGTATGGGGTCTAGGACAACTCGCCCTGGCCGCCACCGCCAACTTGCGAGTAACTCGCCGCAGCCAGCTCACCATGGAACTTACCGTAGCCAATTCGTCACAGAACAATTCAACTCTGTATTAATTGTTTCAATCAATTACTTTTATTATTGGTGACAGCGTTTTTGTCACAATTATTGTAACTCTTCTATTTTTGGATTCACTTTATTTTATTATTATTTGGCACTGTTCTGTTGAAATTAATTTAACTTTTTTGTATTTGTTGAATTGTCCTCCACTGAGTACTCAGCGCGGTGAGTTGGCTGTGGTGTTTTGGCCATGGAGAGTTGGCTGTGGCAAGTTGTCCCATTTGGCGAAGAGTGCCAGGAGGAAACATTTGCTGTCCAAAAAGGACCCCAAGGCAAGACTAAAATTTGCTCGTGAACACCTAGACCAGGGGTCGGCAACCTCGGCTCTTTTATGACTCGTGGACTTCAACTCCCAGAATTCCTGAGCCAGCATAGCTGGCTCAGGAATTCTGGGAGTTGAAGTCCACGAGTCATAAAAGAGCCGAGGTTGCCGACCCCTGACCTAGACAAAGACCAAGACTTCTGAGATAATGTGCTTCAGACAGAAAAAGCAAAGATGAGTTATTTGGCACAGTACTAAAAGACATGTTTGGCAAAAAAAAAAGACACTTCACTCTTAAAGCGTGGTGATTATATCAGCACCTGGGTAGCTCACCATAGAATCCATTAGAATTTTTTCATTGGTACTTGAAGATAATTTGAGATCATTTGTCAGAACATTGAAGCTCAACTCAAAGTGGACCTTTCAGCATGACAATGACATTAAATCTGCATAGAGAAATGTGTGTGTGTGTATGTGTGTGTGTGTGTATGTGTGAGTTCTTCCCAATCTATACTAGAAATGCTAGACAGTTAAAAGAATCACCTACTTCTGGCTGTTTCTGCCAAAAGGGGCAATACCCGGTAATAAAGCCAAGGTTGTTTTTTTCCACAGAAAGAAATGGTATATCTGTTTGTTTTTTTGTTGTTGAATAAATGAATGCAAAAACAATTTTCATAGCTTTTTTGTTCAGTCACATCACTTTTATATACTGTTTGAATGAAGATTAAAATAATAATATTAAATATCAAAAAAGAAAACACTTTATGTGGGTTAATGTATTTTTTCACAACCGTACAAGTTAAGAGTACTGATTCCCCTATCATTTGAACCCTGGCCAGCCTCCCTTAATTTTTGTGAAACTTATTTTATGTAGAGGTAGTCCTTGATTTACAACCATTCATTTAGTGACCGTTTGAAGTTACAGTGGCACTGGGGAAAAAAATGACCGTTGCAGCAGACCCCATGGTCAAAATTTGGATGCTTGGCAACTGGCATGTATCTACAGTATGACGGTTGCAGTGTCATGTGATCACCTTTTGCGAGCTTCTGGCAAGCAAAGGGGAAGCCAGATTCACTTAACACCTGTGTTTCCAACTTAACAACCGCAGTGATTTACTTAACAAATGTGGCAAGAAAGGTTATAAAATGGAACAAAACTCACTTAACAACAGTCTTGCTTAGCAATGGAACTTTTGGGCTCAACTGTGGTCAATTGGATAAAATTGGGGTCGGGGGAGATCAGGGATAGCCTGTGAGTTTTTTTTTAAACTTAATCTCTCATCCCCAATATTTCTTACTTAAATTGAGCCCTAGGAACTCATCACTCATGTGCTGCATTGTATTTGTGGAACCAGGTAATTCATAGGTCAAGATAGCATACTCGTGCTGGAAATTAATGATGTTACCTACAGAGTGTGAAGCATTGATTTTCATGTAGTTAAAAGCATTAAGCATTGGCCAATGCTTGGGAATAATCCCATCTCCCAAATGGTTGTCATTATTTAATACATTACTCATAATAAGGGTAGCTTACCATTGTTTTAAGGATGATGTGAAATAGCTTACATAATTCAGAACCAGTTTGCAAGCTGTGAATCAGCTTATTTACCATTATGCAAGTTCCTATAGAATGCCATATTTTATAGAGAATAGGCTACTTTTACAGATCTTACTATTTACTTCTAAATTTGTAGAGTTTTAGAAAGTTGCAGCAACTTGTCAGAATTGCCTTCAGCTCATCAAAAACAATATTGTATAGTAATCATATAGTTATCATCAGGGAATCCCTTAGCCCGCGAGAGATCACCGTCCCTCAGATGGTCGGGTGTGAGTCTCTCCTACTGAGATACGGCCCGGGAGCGCAGTTGGGCCTGCTGCTAGCATACCTACCACCTAATCGTGCAGCAGCAGCCCTGCCTGAGCTACTCGATGTCCTCTCAGGGTTGGTGGTTGAATTCCCAAGACTCATGGTCTTGGGCGACTTTAACCTACCGTCCCTGGGAGGATCGTCCGATCTGGCTCGGGAGTTCATGGCTTCCATGACGGCCATGGACCTGTCGCAAATAATTTCTGGACCGACTCATGAGAGAGGCCACACCCCAGACTTAGTGTTCTTGTCTGGACGGTGGCGCGATGATATCGGTGGGGGTGCCACGACTGTTATGCCCCTGTCATGGACCGATCATCACCTCGTGCGGCTAGACTTCCCCTTTGCCACCCCCCGCCGTGGGTGCACGGTGCCAACCAGATGGTACCGCCCTAGGCGCCTAATGGACCCTGATAGGTTCCAGGCAGCGCTGGGGGACGCACATGCACTCCCTGCTCACAGCTCGGCAGATGCCTTAGTGGAAGCCTGGGAGAAGGCAGCCACGGAGGCTCTGGACCGAGTTGCACCCATGCGGCCTCTGACCCGGCGCAGATCCCAGCGAGCCCCATGGTTCACCGCGGAGCTCCGGGAAATGAAGCGTCGGAGACGGGGCCTAGAGAGCCATTGGAGATCCAGTCGATCCGAATCCGACCGATTGCGATTAAGAAGCCTCACCAGGTCTTATCTCGCTGCGATAAGGGTGGCTAAATCCAACTACTTTTCCACCCTCATCGCGTCCGCAGATAACCGCCCGGCTGCCTTGTTCAGGGTGACTCGCTCCCTACTGAACCAAGAGGTGAGGGAGGAACCCTTGCAGGGCCGAGCCGAGGAATTCGGTCAATATCTGCTGGATAAAATTGCTCGGATCCGAACCGGCCTGGACTCCAACTGGGCTGAGTTGGAAGAACAAGGCATGGACAGTCTTGTCGACGTCACCTGGGAGGAATTTGATCCTGTGACTCCCAAGGAAGTGGACAGGATTATGAGGAGGCTGAGCTCCTCCACATGCTTACTGGACCCGTGCCCTTCATGGCTGGCATATGCAGCTCGAGAGGGGACACGAGGCTGGTTCCAGGCGGTCATCTCCGCTTCTCTGAGTGAGGGTCACTTCCCCACCGCCTTGAAGGAGGCGGTGGTGAGACCTCTCCTCAAGAAGCCCACCTTGGACCCATCCTCATTGAATAACTTTCGTCCAGTCTCCAATCTTCGCTTCCTTGCGAAGGTTGTTGAGAGCGTGGTGGCGCACCAACTCCCTCAGATCCTGGATGAAGCGGTTTATCTAGACCCGTACCAATCGGGCTTCAGGCCGGGGTACAGCACGGAGACGGCATTGGTCGCTCTGATAAATGATCTCTGGAGAGCCCGGGACAGGGGCCATTCCTCTGTCCTAGTCTTATTAGACCTCTCGGCGGCTTTCGATACCATCGACCATGGTATCTTGCTGCGACGCCTCAGGGGACTGGGAGTGGGAGGCACGGTTCTGCGCTGGTTCTCCTCCTTTCTCCAGGGTCGCTCGCAGTCGGTGTTGGCAGGAGGACAGAGGTCGACCCCGAGGCCTCTCGCTTGCGGAGTACCTCAGGGGTCGGTCCTCTCGCCTCTCCTGTTCAACATCTACATGAAACCGCTGGGCGAGATCATTCGCAGCTTTGGAGTAGGGTACCATCAGTATGCTGATGACACCCAGCTTTTCATCTCAACTCCAAACAACATCAGTGATGCCCTCGACGTGATGTCCCGCTGCCTGAAAGCGGTCCGGGAATGGATGGGGAGGAACAGGCTTCAACTGAACCCGGACAAGACTGAATGGCTGTACGTACCGGCTAGCCAGGATACTCAGAACATCCCATCCCTTAACATCGGGGACGAGTTACTACCCCCTGTTGATAGGGCCCGCAACCTGGGTGTCCTCCTTGACTCGCAGCTCTCCCTGGAAGATCACATAGGAGCTGTGACCAAGGGGGCCTTCTCCCGGGTTCGACTAGTTCGCCAATTACGGCCTTATCTGGACCTGGATGCCTTACGTACAGTCACCCATGCGCTTGTGACCTCTCGCCTAGACTACTGTAACGCTCTCTACTTGGGGCTGCCCTTGAGATCCACTCGGAAGCTTCAACTGGTGCAAAGTGCAGCGGCGCGGACACTCTTGGGAGCCTCCCGATACTCCCATATCACACCTCTCCTCCGTGCGCTGCACTGGCTTCCAGTTGCCTTCCGTGTGAAGTTCAAGGTGCTGACAATGACATACAAAGCCCTACATGGCATGGGTCCGGACTACCTGCGGGAGCACCTTCTGCCAATGTCAGCGCCCCACCGCCCTGTGCGCTCCCACAGAGAGGGCCTCCTCAGGGTGCCACCGCTCAAGGAATGTCGGCTGGTGGCCCCCAGGGGGAGGGCATTCTCAGTGGGTGCGCCAGCCCTCTGGAACAGCTTGCCAACCGAAATCCGGATGGCCCCCGACCTCCGCACCTTCCGGCGAGAATTAAAAACTTACCTGTTCCAGCAGTCCGGCCTGGCCTGATAGCTCTTATTGGGGTCCCAGTTTGTATTTTACTAGTGTTTGTTTTTCATTACGGTTCATTCTGTATGCCTATCTTATTCTGTACACCGCCCTGAGTCCCTCGGGAGAAGGGCGGTTTATAAAAACAAATAAATAAATAAATAAATAAATAAATAAATATCCTTTCTGCTCTTCTTATCTTGTTATTTTAGAATAGAATTCTTTATTGGCCAAGAGTGGTTGGACACACAAGGAATTTGTTTCTGGTGCATAAGCTCTCAGTGTACATAAAAGTAATAGTGATAATCATGATCATAAACAACATGAAAATACAGTCGTCATAATCATAAATCATAAAATACAACACTTAATCATAAATCATAAGATGCAATACTTAGTGATAGTCATAGAATACTAGCTAAGCAAACAACATAAATCATATTGTTTTGACTTCTTTTAATCTTTATATTTGTATAATATGCTAATGTCTGTGATATAATATGCTATTGTCTGTGATATAAAGGTATCCAGGAATTAGCACAGTAACTAGCAGCTTCACATATTTCAGCTGAGAAGTATTTATCATAGAGATCTGTTTTGGTTGCTCTTTTACTGATATCCCAGATTATTTAAACTAGAAACAGATAGCTCTGTCTTTGGACTGAATTCATAAACAATAGAAACAAAAGAAATAATGTTCTTGCTTGACAAGTCTACTAGAAAAAGTGGTATATCTTAAACTATGTAGCAAATTTTCATAATAATTTTTACGATGAAAATGGAACAAGTTATACTTTGGGTAGTTTTCTTTCTTACATAGGATTCTCTCATGCATACACTTTAATTTTAAATATAAATTGCAAATATTTATTTTTTTAAAAAAAAACCTTTCTCCCTGTTTTCCTTTATTTTATAGGGTGATATCCATGAAGATTTTTGCAGTGTTTGCAGGAAAAGTGGCCAGCTACTTATGTGTGACACATGCTCACGTGTATATCACTTGGACTGTCTAGACCCACCTCTGAAAACTATCCCTAAGGGCATGTGGATTTGTCCCAAATGTCAAGACCAGGTATTGTTTCACACAAAAGAGTAGGCACCAAAAAGGGTTGTCTGTAGCAGATAAAAAAAAGTTTTCATTTGGTTTACGTAGAGTTAGAGGAACTGGCCTATAAACCATAGCTTATGTACAAATAATTAGGCATTCCTAAATTAAATGAATTTTTGCAGCTCTTAGATTATTCATTAATAAGGTTGCCTTTGTTTTCTATATTGCAGGATTTTTTTCTGCCATTATTATATCATAACATAATACTATGGTTGTCAGATGCAAATTCAGAAACATTGACAAAACCTTTTTTTGACCTATAAATTATCTCTTGCATCATTATTCATAACTATTTCTCCGCTCCCCACCTACATTAAAGTTTTCATTTGTATGTCAGAAAATCCATTATTTCCAAGCCAGTTAAAGAAATCTATATAATCAGACATAACACTAATCTTACAACAAAGGACATTTATGGGAGACTCACATACCAAAATATCCAATACTTCCCCAAACACTTGTCAGTTTTTCTTTCAGTCTTTCATGTGGTATTTGGCTCTGCAAAGAAATAATTGGGTTTGCAAGCAAATATGTATCCTGTTATGGTATGAAAAAGATCAGTAAAGAGTGACTGTGATATCCAGATTTGTCTAAACTCCCTTCTTTATTTGCTACTTCAGTTTAAGAAATTCATCACTATTCATTTATTAATTTAAGTAGTGTCTGTGTGCAGTAAACTTCCAAGCAATATACACAGGTTAAAAATATGTACATAATAATAAATAATAATAGTTTTTAAAAACAAAAGCAAGTCTTAAATGGAAAAATGAAACTGCTGTGAGATCATTGCAAGCTTTGTGACTAGAGACAGTTTTCCAGGAGTTGGTAATCACAGCAACAAGGGCCACCCTTCCCTGAGTGACTGCCAAATTAATGTCCACATGATGACAGTGGTTAGATGTAAGCACCATGACAAAAAAAAACATTTTTATATATTGTACTGTTAGTTTCTTTCTGAAAATCCAGTGCATTTGGTATTTGAGCTACTTTAAACAGCAGTTTGTGAGCGAGAAAGTCATCATCCTCTTTACTGAAAATGTAAGATAAGACATGTTGCCTTTTTGATTCCAGTTCAGTTTTTTTATAGTTCACAGCAGGAAAGGTCTGTAGATTCACAGGAATGTATAAAATTGCTGAGGCTGTGATTTAGCTGGCCTCCTTTGTGGGAGTAAAAAACAAGTATTTCTTACTGTTAAGGGATTTTCAGAAGCTTGTGGAGGAGTTTTTTTGCATGCAGTAAATGAAATGATTACTAGCTTGGGGAGAGTTTTGACATCTTTTTCCACCTAAATAATGCTTTATTAAGAAATTTAACCAATACTCCAATTGCATTTAGTTACTTATTTTGGGGGGGGGGGGAATTCTGTCTTCCTTGGCAGAGCTATTGTTGAGTCATGCAAAGCATGTTTGTCACTATCATAGACACTTATGGGTTAATGTTTAATAACACAATTCCTGCCTGCCTTTGTTTTGTTATTTTATGACTGTTTTATAATTCATAGTATTTAAAATACTATTTAGAGTATTTATTTAGAGGCAGTGGCAATAATCTTAAGCTCCTTTAACAACTTTCTAGCAGCAAGGCTATATCTTCCATCCGTCTGTTTTCCTCAAAAGACAATTATATATCATTTTAGTACATTTATTTTATTTGGTTCGTGAATTGTGCATTCATTAGCAGAATTTACACCCACTAATGCAACCAGGTGCTTTTAGTGCTTAGATATACCCTTGCTCGTGTCTTTTCTTTAGTGAGCCCTCTACTTTCTGCCATCCCAATCCAACTTCTTATGCAGGAGTGGGCCTAGCAATAAATCCTATAAGAAATTAAAGTTGTTTAATTTTATACAGCAATTCTAAGAAGACAACTATGAATGTACATATTGAGAATGATTTTAAGGGCTACATCAGGAATCTTCCCTAGAAGTAGAATTATGTCAGCCAAATGTTCACCCTCCTTTCTTTCAGATGCTGAAGAAAGAAGAAGCAATTCCATGGCCAGGGACCTTAGCAATTGTTCATTCATATATTGCATACAAAACAGGTAAGTCTCTGGCTTGATTTTTTGGGGGGGAAAAATGATCAGAATGTTTGTTCTACAGGTAGTCCTTGAGTTATGAGTGTAATGGAGCCTGCCCATTCCACTCGTAACTCCAAAACTCAAAGAGTGAATCTCATTCCTTTAGCGAGAGCGCACTCTTGCTCATTAAAACGCACGCAGCTCCTTAAGTAAACATGAGGTATCTCAGGGTGGAGAAGGCCATGGAGGGCCTAGTGCTGGAACAGGCCCCTAAGACCTCCCCGACCCACTAAGATACCGCATGCTTCCCCCTCCCTTCCTGCCGGACTCAGCTGGCTTCAGGCTTGCTATCAGGCAGAAAGGAGTTGGGGGCAGGATCAGGAGACAGGCACCTTTTGCATAGAAAATGAAAGTGTCTGAGGTCCGTGATTTGGCGCAACTTCAAACACTTGCGTGAGATCACAGACTCCAGAAGTTCTGTTCCAGGCGGCAGCAGCCATTTGTGCCAGGAACGGAGGTTGTGGGGGATTTCTGCATGCCTCCGGAGGCTGGATCCAGCCCTCAGAGGACTGCTCCGAGTTGCTGCTGCCTGGAACAGAGCTTCCAAGGGCCTGATCCAAGCCTCCAAAGGCATGCTTGGAGGAAGGCTCCAGGGACAACGGGGTCACTTTCTTTCCCAGCACAGCAAGCTCCAGCGGGCTGGACACAGGTGCGAAGGTCCTGGCCTTCTCCCTCAGTTGAAGGCTTCAGGCTTGCTGTCAAGCAGAAAGGAATTGGGGGAAGGAGCAAGAGACAGGCACCTTTTGCATAGAGAGTGAAACTCTCTGAGGTCCGTGATTTGGCGCAACTTCAAACACTCGCGCGAGATCATGGACTCCAGAATCTTCCATTCTCGGTGCAAAAAACACTTTTAAGCCAACTCTCCTCTCCTTCAAAGGGAAAGAAATGGTGGCAGAGAGATTTTTGTAAGGTAAGTG